>NC_071401.1:68041820-68341820 GCF_017976375.1 Cuculus canorus
ACCATCCTCAAAACACTCCATGTGCAGTATTAAAAAAGCAGAGAATATCCAGCTTCTCAGTTCTTCTCATGGCTAGGACAGAATTTGCTCCTCCAGATTATTTTCTCACTTGCATTGTAGGTTACGCTTTCAAACTTGGGTGTGGTTTTCTTCACTTACATTTATTTTCCCTTTTTTCTAGCCTTATAGGAGCAATTTAATACATTTTCTTCAGATTTATTTTTTATTCCTATTTTGTTGAAGGCTTATTCCACCTTTGTGGATTTAGACGCTATGCAAACACACCAGCTTTACATTGTCCAAGAGACATATCCTGCTGTGAGATAGCTTTCCTGTGTGAGTTTGACAACCCATAAACCATATACTTAGAAAATGTTCAACCTGTGAAGGTATTATGCATAGAGCTCATAAAGAGTTCAGAAGATAACTTCTTGACCTATCTCTTTGTTTTGGCTTGAACGCCAAGTCTTGTGTTTTCAATTTCCTCTCCCTTGTTCCTCCACCTCAGAATGGAAGGGAAAAGGTGCTCTTGGGTTGTGATTCCCATACAGCATCTAGAAGTCATCTTGCTTTGTACTGCTCAAAATGCCTCCATGACTCCTAGCCTTCTGCAGTGTTAAAGTGACTCGTAGTGCTGAGCACATCCTCAAGAGCACAGTTAAGGAAAAGAGCTTGAATCCTCTTCTTATCAGCAATCTAACAAAACACTGGTCAGACAGACCAAGATGTACTATACTAAATACCTCACTAGTTTGAATGCTTACTTTGGACTGCTGCCAGTTTCTTAGCTTTGGAAGATTTTCAGACTTCATCTGACCATCTCTTTCTTCCTCTCCTATTTACTTGTGGCACGGAATTTTCTCATGTGTGCACTGCCCATAAGAAAATAACATTAGATTATTAGACAGCAGACACTGTCTTCCATGATTAGAGGATTAAGCTGCCCCTTTTCTGCAAGACCATGGAAGCTTCATCTAACCTCCCATGGTGTTTACTGTCCTACTGTACTCCTGCTTCTTGACAGAGCCTGTTATCCTCAGTTTTGGTAGCAAACATTGATTTCTCCTTGAAGAGCTAAAAAACCATCCCAGTTCAACTCAGGGTTAGGTTTTTTGTGCTGGATCACAGAGCAGCATGGGTTTTCATCATCCTCCATGCCAAGATTCACAGGTGTGGTGTGTGAGATATTCTAATGCTTCTGTTTGCAGCTTAATTCCTAAGTCAGTGGAACTTATCTTTATATATATTTGAAGAATGTGCTTCAAGTCCATTTTCCACAATATAATCACACAGAAGTTTCCCTTTTGGACTAGATATCTCACTGTAATGGCCCTAGGGTGCAAAGGCTGTGATTCCCCAAGGAAACCTGGGAGCTTTCCCTATCATTTCTTCAGCATATAAGGGATATTTTCATCTTCTAGTGGAAACAAACTACACCAGCAAATTATCATAACCACTTTAGCCTAGACAATCACAGGTAGACTGTTCAAACTCATTTTTAGCCTAGGAATACCCTGTTTGTCTTGAGAAGCAACAATAAGTTAATAGCTGGAGAGGGTCTGTGGTAACGTAATACACAAGAGGAATATGAATTTAAAAAATCCCTATCAGATGCATTCCTGGTCTTCTATTGCCTGATTATTATTTCTTTCAAATCCTACAATAACTGAAGTTTCTTGGATAGGCATTGCAGGACAGGAGCCCTGGATAGAGTCTTTGTTTCAGGCTCACTTGCTCCTTTCAGTGTGGATACTCCATTCATTGACTCAGGTTTCACATGTACTGTCATTCAACAGTTTCACACACACCTTGGCTTCTCACTCATCAGAAGTGGAAACATCAGAGCTGGCTGCCAAGTAGTCTCTCTCTCAGAAGGATCTTTCTGCCTTTGCTTTTAAGCTGCCTCTTGAGATTTCAAGGTGTGATGACATGGTATTTTAAACTATATAAATCTGGACTGCTGTGGTCCTGCCCTCTCTCTGAGGTCTGGCGGTAAAGGCTTTCACCCTACTTTGAACTGAAATTATTCTATTTATTTAACATATGTTGAAAGAGACACAATTGCAGTTTATCTGCAAGGATGCAGTGTTTTCTCCTTCTGCTTTTAATACAGGAGCTCACGTCCCCATTGTGAATACTTCTTTCATTCATCTCTCTCTTCACTTCTACACTTTGCCCTTGCATGTTTTAGTCTGGATATTGATTTCACGTGGGTATCTTTAAGTCATGAATCTGGGTCATGCCCAGGAATTTGTAGTAGATTTTAACTCTTTCTCATGGTCTCTTGTATTTCACCACATTGACATGGTTAGTGTGGGGGATTTTGCATGTTTGCCAAAATAGTAATCCCCACTTATTTTATCCTTCTCCGTTTCATTTAAATTAGGTGCCAGGTCCTTTAATTTTGTCTGCTGGTTTTTGCAACAGTAACTCCCTGTCTACGTATCAGTACTATTCATCTGATATAAGCTATTGCCTTTGTTACACTAAGCCCAACAAGACGGTAGTTGTGTAGTTGTGTGATTGAGTACAATTTTCCTACGTTCAGCCTGAATCCAATCAGGTCATTTGTTCCTGTCTTTCTGGAGTGCCTGTAGCACAATCATTTCAATGGGTCACAAATACTCTCTCTGCCCTCTCTGGTGAACCTCCCAGACCTGCTGGGTCTGCCATAAGAATCATAAGACTCCCGTAATGGGGTACCCTCCTTGAACAGTGCTATGGGTTCTCCCAGAATCTGTGTGCCACATCTGCCGTGCTCCAGACACAGCAGTGCCATGTCCCATAAACCATCATTTGTTTTAAATTGTGGAATGAGCTGGAGGCCACGATACATCAGGGCACAATGCTGGTTTGTGCAGTAATACCTGCTCAGCTCTATCCTTTACTCTTAAGATGACCAACCTTTTCTGTGACCCAACACATCAGACATGCTCCTGACACAAGTCCCAGTATGAAACAACAAATAGACAGGGCTGTATATAACTACCTTTCACATTACGTCTTTTTGTGCCTCTTAGAGGATCTTCTTCTCTTCTTGGACTGAAAGTCCAAGGCCTACTGGCACAGCTTCAAAACTGGACATGGGCTAACCCTGGATACAGCAGTTTCTTCTGATTTGACTCTAGCACTGATCAAATGTTGAAGTCACTCATTCTGCTGTTCTACTCCTTTCCAACATACGGTCTAGATTACTAAAGTTGTGAAATTGGTCCTATATTTAGAATTATGATTTAAGCTGCTTTTATTGTATGCTATTGCTGTACACTGAGGAAGCACTACTTTGGTTTTTTGTAACAGTTGAGCAGCATTATCTCTGAAGGGTATTAAAATATGCACTTGGCTACATTTATGATGTTTAATTGAACTTTTATTAGTTTTTTTTAATGTGTCCCCATAAAACACCATACTACAGTAAGAAATAATGTACAAGTGGTAGATTATGTAAATGAAGCAGAAAATGCTATACTTTGGTATTTAGTTCATATAAAATATAAAAATTAGATGAAAAATGTGATTTTGAATGCAGTTATAATTAAAATTGTATATTGGAGTCTAAGCTACACCATACTCTGTAAATACCAGCGGCTGAGCTGACTTCCAAGGAGATTATGTTGCAGTAGATGCTGATAAATTACTATACGAAGTAAGGCTTTTATTGATTCACTTTGTTTGATTCTCTTCCCTTTTTTTACTGCATGAGTTTACATTCTTGCAATTATCTGCTAAACTGGAGCAAATTAAATTCAGAGAAGGCAGCAAAAGACAAAGGTGGCAGAAATAAGCTTTAATAGCTAAATAGGATGAGAGAGAGAAACATATACACAACCAGGCATTTCACCTGAGTAATGGTAACACCCCTCTTAGGAGCTCAACAGCCCGGAAATTCTTAAAGCCTGCTTCTGGAAGGGGAGTAATTATGATGCTCACAGCCATCTCACCTCATGCTGGGATCCTGCGCAACATAACAAGC
The DNA here is from genome assembly GCF_017976375.1 of Cuculus canorus. Classification (NCBI taxonomy): domain Eukaryota; kingdom Metazoa; phylum Chordata; class Aves; order Cuculiformes; family Cuculidae; genus Cuculus; species Cuculus canorus. Next base: position 68,045,794 of record NC_071401.1, read on the forward strand.
AATAGAAATGCCGTCTTTCCTGCTGGTTTTCAGCAGGCTCCCAGAGAAAGTGGTGGCAAGGCAAGTGAGAGAAATTCTGGACAGTAGCGGATTGTTTGATAAATTTCATCTTGGATTCAGCCACAGCCATGCTACTGAGGCTGCCCTTGTCAAAGTCATAAATGGTTTGAATGCCGCTGCTGAAAAGGAAGCCTGGCCTTGTTTGTACTATCAGATCTAACCGTGGGGGGGTTATTCTGTAAAAGGCTGGATTCTGTTGCAGTGCCTAGGTGACTGGCTAGCATTGACTGAGAATGTGTTGAACTGGTTCCAACCGTACTTGATTGCTTTCCCCAATCAACATAGTATGGTAAATCCTTCTCGAGAGCCGCCAGTTTCACATAATGACACTTGATCCCAGGGAGAATTCACCAGCAGCCTGACTTAGTTGGCACTGATGCTTTACGCTCTTTCTCTTGCCCTTCAGAGAGATATATGAGATGCATTAGAGCAGTGTATTAGAACTCCTTTTTGGTTTTGTTGAAGAGGACTGTATTTCTAAAAGTACCAACAATCAGATATTCAGAAACAAAGGACTTTCTTGTGCAGGAAAGATTATTAATAGAGATTAAACACTTGTTTGTACCTGTTACTCAGACTTTCTTTTAATTTTTTTATTCCTTTTTTTTAAAAAAGAAGCCTGAATTCTGTTTGTAAATCTGGAAGACAGTGCTGACACCAATAGATACGTACAGTTGTAAATAACTTAAGAAGAAAATCTGACTCAATTGTCTGAAAACCAAAAGTCACTGAATAAACTTCCCAAGAGACTTCAGTTTACATTCATGACCAGCAACGTTTTTAGCCTAACAAACAAACTGCCATGCTTCTCACATCCACTCCAGTTCAACCAGTAATCTGGTACCATTTTAACCCTGTAGAAATTTTCCCTGGCTCCTCAGGCTGTAGCATGGCTGTGATCTGTAGAAGAATTGCAAACCTTAAACCAAAGACCTGAAAAGTTTAGCCACAGATCTTTCTGAATCTCATCAGTGAGAAAACAGATGTGCTTCTTCTGAAGATATCTCTCAATGGTAACATGTAGTATCTGAAGTAAGCATGCAGTGAGATTACCTGCTAATTATCCAGCCTGACATTATAATGAATTTCACTAAAAAGACCAAGTTACAGAGGAAATTTGGGTGAACCTTAAAGTTTATAACAGATAAGGGTTCTCAGTCATTATAAAATCAGAACATAATTTAAAATCTTTTGTGAACTTCACAGTTATTAAATGTGCAGTTTGTGAAAGAATGATCCTGAGTAATGAATTTATGCATCCTCTTTCTCATGTGTCTTCTTATGTCCATGAGCTGAAGTCATCTGTTATCTTCAAGGAGCCTATAGAAGAGTGTTTTTTCTGGGTTTATTTTTTTGCTTCATAACATGATAATTTTGATGAGTATACTGGATTTAAAAAGACAAATGGTATTCATGTGCAGTGGGAACCTAAAAAAACTTGAATTTCAAAACTTCCTTTTGTCATGAAAAAAATCAGAAAATAATTAAATCCAAGCACATTCTTATTGTCATGAAACGATATAAAAAATGTATGCAATGTACATAAACATACGTTAAATCTATAGAACATTTCAGCTTTCCATTTTCACCCAACATGCACATTAGTAATCTGAATAGAAAGTTTACAGCAGGTAGTGATAAATTGAGGAATAGTATTTTGTAGATGGCATAAAGAGATCAGAAATTGACTTGACGTGTTTTTTAACACTATTGAACAAGCACTGTTTAAGAAACTAGAAGCAAACATATCCTATACATTTTCTTCCCAATTAATCTTAATTTCTGTCAGGTATCCCCTGATCTGTAAATCAATTTTGTATGTTTCCCTGGGAATGCCTAGATATATATTCATATTGAGAATATGTATGCTGTGCTTTAAAAGGGCCTCTTAATAGTTTCTTTTTTGTATTAGACTTCTAAAAAAGCAATTGGACTAGGTAGAAACGAATGACTTCAGGTTTTGCACATTGTGTTACTGTTAGCCACCTGACAGCAGGGTCCACAAAGCAAGATTCTTGGTTCAGTAATGTGCAGGTTTCTTGCAAATACCCTCATTGCTAATCATAACTTACAAGGATAAATCCTGCTAGTTGAAAACCATTTAATAATTAACTTATAAATAAGTAGACCATAACTATATTGTGTTATCTTACTTTGGTTTTACAGCCTCTTACCATGCTTCAAACAAGCAACTTAGACATATAATGTTGGGTGATATATGGTCAGGGATGTTGCAAAGGACATATTTTAATGACCTGAGTTGCAAAGGATCATGTAAAGGTTCATCACTTCAATCATTTCAGATAGATGAGACTACTTTTTGTTGATTTGCTCTGCTCTGCTTCGTTTTACTTTTTGACACTTCATAGTAAACCATTGTACCGAGGTCAGTCTACAAGATGAAGAGAAACAGGACTGACTTACATTCTTTTAAGAATTCTTAATGGTTCTGAAAACAGAGTTATTTTTCTACATCAAGCTACCACTGTTTCAATGTCTAATATTTCATAACTGACCAAACCCAAATCCAGATGGTTTGTATTATTAAGATAATGTTAGCGTCTTGCTGGGCACGGGAAGTTATTTGCAGCTGCAGCAGGTTATGAAGTACTGCCTCATAAAGACAGTATTGTCTAAAGACAAACCTGTCTTTAGTCCACTTTCTGAGCAACAATAGTACCATATCGTTTACAACACCAAGCACTTAAAAGAATGTTAAGAACATGAATGTTCTTAAAATGAATGTTAAGAACATCAGAATTAGTACTAGGACTGCTGAGGAATATCTCTTTTTCACTAGGTAAGGGCAAAGGAATGACACTCTAACCAATACTAAGAAAGCTATTTTGCAAGGCAGAACTTCCTTCTCAGAGAGAGGTGAGGATACGGCAGTAACCTCAGTATATGCTGAGAAGAACCAGAACATACTTTTGCTGAGTAGAGAAAGAAGGCAGCCATCTCCCACATACATGAAACTGGAAGAATCTGCAGGGTCTGGGAATACAAAGACATTTTTATGAAAGGTGAATTTGCTTCAGCCATGAGGAGCAAACTGAGGTGGTGATCAGACATTGCCAAGGAGACCTCAGTTTGTGTTTTCGGTTTGAGTGGAAGTGGGTAAGTCTGGATCTGAAGTGGAATTGTCAGTTTTGGCACAGAGACAGCAGCTGAAATTGTGCCCTGCAGTCAGTAGGTCAGATAGATTAAGGAAGGGATGGAGTCTCTGAGATCTGTTTGAGGAAAATCGATGGAGGAATTGGCACGATCTACACCAGTGGAATTGCAGCAGGCAGCCCAGCACTGAGCCAGAGATGAACTCCAGGCAGCAAAAGTAAACAGCACTCTCAGCATGTTCACAGATAAGAGTGAAAACAGGGGGTGGGATGGAGAGATATGGTAATTGTGGAGGCAAGCAGGTCTGATGTGTGTTTTCAAAGTGGAAAGATTAAACATACACTTGTTTTGAGAGGAGGAAGAAGCCAAAGCAAATGACAGTGTACAGAGAGCAGCAAGCACTGGGAAGAGAAGATGGAATAACTCGTTCCACTTAGCACTTGTATCCGCTTTGCAGATCAAAACTGCACTAATTTGGGAAGCAGTTTATATAATCCATAAAAACACATTTTATTAGCTTTTTTTTTTGCTTTGAATCACTGACTTCTAAAGAATGAGAACAGCCATAAATGCTATTGTCTCCACAGGCAGCAATTTGGAAACAGAAGATGCATGGTTACATGATAAGTGTATTTTCTTCATAAAAAATGTTTGCAAATCAGGTTTAAAATAAGGGAAAAATAACTTGAAAGTATTCTGCACTTCAGAAAATAATAAAATGTCTTCTTATTTTCCCCTGGTAGGCCACGCAATGCAGATTACTTTATGCAGGAAGCTAAACGGAAGAAACATAAAGCAGATGCAATGGTGAGAACATTTTCTATCCAGTTATGTTGCTCCAAATAATTTTTGCAATGCAGTTTCTTCATCAGTGCAGTATTGCTGGGGTAATTATAAAATCTATTATAAGGATGGCTAGGCTTGTTAAATTAAGAAATGTTTATATAATCAAATGTTCATAGCCCAATAAACTATGACTTAACAAATAATGACTTACTGAGATAAAGGCCTGGATAAATAAAATTTTCTATTTGTTCCTTTGCTTTAATTAGTAACTATAGTAATGGAGGCTGTATGAGGGATCCATATACCTATCTTCTCAATTTAACTAGCTGGCTAGATCCTGCAATTCTACCCCCAAATTTGGTCTGGTGTCTGAGGCATTTGTATTTTTTTAAAGAGCTTTGGTTCTTCAGTGCCAAAAGAACCCTAGTTTCATGGCAGACCTCTCCTAACATAATCAGAAGCACACAAGGAATCTATGTAACCCTAGAGGAACATCTTGTACATGTTTTTGCAATGAACGGATTCTTGACCTTGCTTTGACCAGTCTAAAAATGGAGCCAATAAGAAAAAGGGGAATCTGTGGTTATATGGAGTACTAAAAAGGTATTTGTCTTTACAAACAAACGGGTGCAATGAAGTACTCAGTGCTCCAGGAGACCTCCACTTAGCTGTCTCTCAGCTTAGTGAATAAGCTAGCACAGCCTTAAAAACTTTATGTCTCTAGAACGGCAGACATGATATATAGAACCATTAAGCTTGGAAAATGCCTCTAAGATCATCAAGACCAACCATCAGCCCAACATCACCAAGTGGGGTGGGAGTTTGCATTGTAAATGGCTGTCTTGCTGGTGAGAGTAGTGGTAGTCCTGGCTCGCTCTGTCAGACAGACATTTTATTGTCACAGCAGCTGCAAAGAAGAAAGGTAGCTCAGAGCCTATTTCTTCATCTCTTTTTCTCAGCTGCACAGCATGCAAAAAGGCCAAGGAAGCAGAAGCAGGCCCTTAATTTAGGGCACTAACAGTGAGTTTTACAATCTACCTGAGTTTATTAGCGGAAATTTCTGTAGTTTATTCAGTTCCATATTACTCTAAAATGAGTCTTAAATCAAAAACTACTGTGGAGAAGTACAAATGGTGCATTTTAGTATGTTGCTTTAAACAGAATGAAAAAAATCACTTAATATGCAAAGGAAATTCTTAGCCTGAAGAGAAATAGTTTTCTATGGTAGGCTCCCAGAAAGAGGAGATGTAAGCATCATTCTCTGCTCTGCCACAAGTCTTGTGCATGAGAGTCACTTAGGCACAGTTTAAATAGCCTCCCATCAGTGTTAGGTGATTGAAATATCCTTCACATTCGTCTTCCATACATAGTGAACCAGCACCTTACCTACACCTGGTGAATCACTCTTTGCAAGTACTTCCTCTCCCTGGTTGACTGTATAGGGATCCTGGAGGAACTGCCATATTGCCAAAGTGCCTCCAGGAACTTTGAATCACCTTGGTGGGCTTGATACCTCCTGTTTTGGCACTGCAATACCTAACACAGGCTCTTAGAGTGAGCAGACTGAAAATTACTCTGTCTCTCTGCTACTTAGCCCCCCATCTGTGAAATTGGAATAACAGCACTTCCACCCACACAAGAGCATCGGGGAGAGAAATATAATAAAAAGTTTGTGAAGTTCTCTAGTATGATCACAATGGGAGTCATATAAGAACCTAAAATAGATTGAAGCCAGTGTGCCATTCTGAAGTTACTATTTAAAATCTTTATCCCTTGGAAAAGAATAAGGTCCATTAACCTTTCACTATGTGCATCAGATTTCAACCAAATGCATCCAGTCCATTAATGGGCTTTATGTACCGCAGGAGTTCTGATTGAAGGAAAGACAAGTCAGGACAGAGAGGTGTTAGTATGATTCATCTCTATCCACATCAAAAATGAAATTCTGAGAGCAGATAAGAGGTATATAGGTGTACACATATGAACATGTGCGCATTTGCATATACACCATAATTGAGAACATACATATATGTATATCTGTATAAATACACAAATAAATACATGGAGAGTCAGAGAAATACTGAACATATGAGAAGAAATGGGGCAAGAAAGGAGGATAGCAGGAGAAGCAGAAAGAGCAGAGCAGTCCCTGAAAAAGGCAGAGGGTTTAGGAAGCAAATTCCTGACAAGAGGGGAGTGGGGTCAAGCAGTCCTGAAAATAGTGGAGACAAAGAAGACACGAGAACTGAGTCTTTGAATAAGAAAGACTTAGTAGTCAAAGTATTATTTTTTGTTCTCTTAGTTCACCATAATCATTACCTTCGTGTGTTGATTGAGGAAAAACTACATTTACAAACATAAGTGAAACACTTTTTAATGAAACCTGGAACAAAAGGTCCGATGAGTTTGTGGAATTCCCAGCACTGGAAGAGCTTTGACAAAGATCCATCAGGAATGTCCTAAGCAGACTTGATCTTTCTTTGAACAATAAAGTGTGGACCAGATAACATTTTGTAGCCATTTTCAGCTCTGCTTTCTGTATCTTATGATTATCACTGATGCACAGAATTTGATGGATTTTAGCATTCTCATAGGAAAATTTGTGAATCTGAAGATATACCAATGTGTGTCACGTTTACAACTGGTATTGAGAAAATCCCATCAAATTTAACCATGTCTTGATGATTACCCTATTTCTCTGTGTCCTTATTTTTTTCCCTCTAGGTGGAAAAGTTTGGAAAGGCACTGAATTATGCAGAAGCAGCACTATCGTTTATTGAATGTGGAAATGCAATGGAGCAAGGCCCAATGGAATCTAAATCCCCTTACACAATGTATTCAGAAACAGTTGAACTCATCAGGTAGGAAGGGAAGAGATGACCTCAGCAGTTACTCTGTTTGTGCAAACATGTTCCTCCACATTATCATCTAGTTCCCTAGAATCGGTACGAGGGGAGAAATGAAAGACTCTCACAAGTGCCTAGACAGTCCGGTGTAATATGTTTGTATTATCTGTGATTTCTATGGAAATTATATCAGAAAACTGTGTAGAATGCAAATTAAAAAAATTCAAAAGCTTTTCCTATTGCTTGAGTTACATCAAGAGTGTCATGGCATAAGTCCCATACTATTCCAAATGGAAAACTAATAATATGTAATACCAAAACATGGAGTGGTAGTTTGCAAAATGTTGCAACGTTTAAGATTGCAGTTTAATGATTACCTGAGAGAAGATGGGAACAGTGACAGAAAAATGGACACTCAAGGTCTATTTGGTATGTATGCTGCTGCTGTAGCTGATGAAGTCTTAAAAGCAGTCCAGCAGACCCCTACATTTAGTCACTTTCATGGCTTTCTACACAGGACGGTCAGGAGTTCAGTCCCGCCCTCAATCTTACAAAGAAAGTTTGGCACTTAAGTCCTCTCCTCCTTTAGCGTTGGTACTGACAGTTGACATTATTGGTACTGTCAGTAGGGAACACAAAAGTCAAAATCATCCCAGCAGATGAGTGATTCTCTCCACAAGAAAGTGAGCCCAGCCACACTAGAAGAGAAAGCTGCATTGTCAGTGACCATGGCATCATTCCCCAGGACAATCAACCACACAGCTGTCATCAGGACTGAGTGCATAGGAAGTAAAACATTTTAATTGTTAATTGTATTCATAATGGAGCAAAGCTTCTAAAACAATTGCATTATTTTCAACTTAGTGTTGATGTGAATATTTTCTCAAATGTTAACAATTCCACTGGCACTTTATTCCACTTAGAGCTGTCTTCTCATGCATTTTAGTGGATTGAAGCCAGCTTTCTAATCGGAAGGTTATTAAACAAAATCAAATATTTTTTCAGTAAGAGACTAGTACATCCCATCTCTGCAATTCTTCCCTTGTTTTTCTCAAAAGGCAGAAAGCTCTTTCCGTTCTCATGATAGTAAATACATGGTCCTAACTCTAGAAATGAATTTTGCTTGCAGATCCATAGCTTTCTATAATGTGGGTCTGTTGTAGTGTGAATTGCTGTTGATTTCAATTGCTGCAGCTCAGAAAAATAACTGGTTTACGAGATTTGCCTGTTGAAACAAAATGTTCATATCAAATCTTTGCCCAGGATTAAAGTTTGAAAACAAAGATAAGAAAAACCACAAGCAGCTAATTATGGGGAACAGGTATATTTCTGGAAGCCAGCCCAGAAATGTTGCATGTTATCCTAACCTTGTCCATTGTTCAGGTATTCAGCTGGAAGCTGAGATTTCCAGAAACTAATTTGTGATTGCATAGCACATACACTCTTGAAACAGCAGTGCTACCTCTGTGGATGTTTAATATTTATAGAATTTGACTCTAATGTCGTATGAACGAAAATAGCTCTAAGCCACATGTTCCCCCTCTGCTGTGCTCTGCTTGGAGGAGCAAATCTAGGTAGATGTACTCAGAACTGGCAGGGTGAGGGCAGCACCAGCTTCAAGGCAGGCTCTCAGCGTTCAAACACTACAATAACCTTTCTGTGTGAACTCTGTGTAACTGGGTCTCCACAGCAGCAGAGGTTATTTTGGTAGGACAGCATCACCAGCCCACCACCCCCCCAGCTAGGCTCCTCTCTGGACTGGATGTTCAAGCTAGTTACTGCTGTTTAAAGGGTGCAGGGAGGTGCTGTTATTGACAAACTAGCTCCAAAACACAACCAGAAAAGCATATGTATGTTTGGTAACTTGAGCAAATATGTATTAGAGGGCAGATCAAATAACATTGGCCGGCTTAGCTCTCTGATCAGTAATATAAAGCTGTCCCAGTTAACTCAAATGGGCTTTTTTTTCCTTTTCTTTAAGGTATGCAGTGAGACTAAAAACCCACTCAGGCCCCAACGCCACTCCAGAAGACAAACAGCTGGCAGCATTATGGTTAGTAGATCAAGATTTCCTCAAAAGGCTTCTTTTCTGCAGTGAGCCAGTTCTTGAAACTCAGATGCTGGACACAACCAGATAGGATTATGATATCTTTTGAAATTAAGAGGATAGTTTCTGCTCCGGGAAGGTCCAGTCCTTGTACCAGGTCTGCATTCTGTCTCTGTAAATAAGCAATTTGTACTTATTGACTGTGACAGGTCAGCTATGGTACGTCAGTATAATTAGTTCTTAAATGCCTGATGGTTTGTTGTTTTTATGAGTGATGTACTTCTGTACCAATAGCTCGGTAATTTCTTTTGTGACTGACATTTTAGGCTCAATAATCATAAATTATATTTACTTTATATGAAGGGTGATACAATGATGGTGATAATTAAGCCTTTTGGATTACCTTCTAAATTGAGATTCCTAGCTATTTATGCACACACCTTAGATTCTACAAGATGCTTGCTGATTGCTAGTAAAATACTAAAATGTCATTAAAATCAAATTTTAATTTAATATCTGTATAGCTGATACATAAAATACCTATTACATGGTTACTGATTCTCAGTAAGTGGACATTTACAATCAGCAAGTGTGGTTTTAACATCTATTAACCATCTGTTAAAAATCCAAAGTAAATGCATCTTTAGCCTCCATAAATAAGGAGCCCTAATTAATTATTTGTATAGGGGAAAAAAAAACCGAAGTATCAGAGCTGCAAATTTCTTTTAAATGCCCTTTCATTGTCACCGGTCTCACTGTGCATTTGGAAGGAACACAGAACGCACTCATGGCAATTGCTGTGAAAACGCTTGGGTGGGAAAATGCATAAATGGTTAAAATATATTAAAAAAAAAAAAAAAAGAAAGAAAGAAAGAAAAAAAGAAATAAAGCCACGTTAGGAAGGGTTGCTCAGAACTGCCAGAGCGCTTCGGTGTGAGCAGAACCACATCCAAATTCACGGAGTCGCTGCGTCTGTTCCAGCAGAAAGGTCAGGGCGAGGGAAAGCAGACGGTGCCTTCTCCGGGCGATGAATAGCGATCTTAACTCACCGCCTGCCAGCCGGCAGATGAGCTGACACTATTTGCATATGTGCTGTACCTGTGAAGGTGACAGAGGGAGAGTTACGGTTATGGTGGCAGCCCCTGGCTGCTCCCAGCGCCCGCAGCCGGAGCATCCCGGCTCGCTTCTCCTAAGGAGAGACTGTCCTCTAGCGGCTAAAGGCAGGAACCCACCGCCCGCACAGGCTGGGAAACTCTCGGCTGGGGACTGACCGTCCGCAAGTTTGCGGATGACACCAAGCTGAGCGGTGCAGTTGCCACACTTGGAAGGACGCGATGTCATCCAGAGGGACCTGGACAGACTGGAGAAGTGTGAGAACCTTATGAGGTTCAACAAGGCCAAGTGTAAGGTCCTACATCTGGATGGGGGCAATCCCCGATTTCAGTACACAATGGGGGACAATGGGATTGAGAGCAGACCGCAGAGAAGGGCTTGGGGGTGTTGATGGATGAGAAGCTCACATGAGACGACAATGTGCACTCGCTGCCCAGAAGGCCAACTGTGTCCTGGGCTGTATCAAAAGAAGCGTGGCCAGCAGGGCGAGGGAGGGTATTCTGCCCCTCTATTCCTCTCCTGTGAGACCTCATCTGGAGTATTGTGTCCAGTTCTGGAATCCTCAATGTAAGAAGGATATGGAGCTGTTGGAATGGGTCCAGAGGAGGGCTGCAAGGATGATCAGAGGCCTGGAGCACCTTCCCTACAACAACAGGCTGAGAGAGTTGGGCTTGTTCAGCCTGGAGAAGAGAAGGCTCTGAGACCTTATAGCAACCTTCTAGCACCTGAAGGGGACCTACATGAAAGCTGGAGAGGGACTATTCATAAGGGCTTGTAGTGATAGGACGAGGTGGGACGGATATAAACTGGAGACGATTTAGGCTTGATAGAAGGAAGAGTTTCTTCACCATGAGAGTGGTGAGGCACTGGCACAGGTTGCCCAAGGAAGTTGTGGATGCCCCATCCCTGAATGTGTTCAAGGCCAGGTTGGATGGAGCCTTGGGCAGCCTGATCTAGTGGGATATCCCTGCCCGTGGTAGAGGGTTTGGAATGAGATGATCTTTAAGGTCCCTTCCAACCCTAACTATTCTATGGTTCTAGGATTCTAGGACTTTTTTTTTCAAGAGCAGTTTGCAAATTCCAGTAGTTTGATGAGTTTTTAGGAAGCTCCTGGGTGCAGGGAGATGGGGAATGCTCTGTGCTTCCAAACTCAGGCCACCTCATGCTTTAGGTTGGCTCTGAGTCTAAATACAGCTTTAAAACATGAGGCATCTGCTGCCTAAGGAAAAGCAAAACAGACCAGATTTTTGCTTTGAAAGCTACGCTAATGTGGGACAATCCTCCATTGCCAATACGATCAAAAAGCTGGGTATGAAGAGGTCATGGTGAGTCTCACTTCAGAGAAGAGACTGGTGCACCTAAAGCCAATAGCGAAGGAAAGATTTTGTGTGTCTTGAATGCTGATCATCAGTTATTGTGATGTACGATTATAGTTAATAGCTATTACTCTTATTTCATTACATAGCATTAAAGGTGTGCGGAACTCTGCAGACTAACAAGAAGCACAAAGGCAGACAGTTCCAGCACAGTGCATTGATTTTTTCAGCCCATTGCTGGTTTCCTCTGGGGAACAAATCAGGCAGGTGACCTAGGAATAGCCTCCAGGCTCCAACACAACCTTCATTCTGGTTTCCTACAAAGGGGCTTGGTCAGTGAAATCTGAACCAGTCTGAGATTTCCCTGTTGCCTAGCTATCTCCAGCTTCTGGAAAAGACCACTGACCATGCACAAAATACAGAATCACAGAAACACAGAGTCGTTTAATTTAGAAGAGACCTTCAAGATCATTGAGTCCAACCCTCAACCTATCACTGCCAAGTCCACCACTAAACCATGTTTCTAAGCATCATGTCTACACATCTTATAGTACTTCCAGAGTTGGTGACTCGAACACTTCCCTGGGCAGCCTGTTCCAGTGTTTGACAACACTTTCAGTGAAGTAGTGTGTCCCAATATCCAGTCTAAACCTCCCCTGGCACAACTTGAGGCCATTTCCTCTTGTCCTGTCACTTGTTACTTGGGAGAAGAGACCAACAGCCACCTCGCTACAACCTCCTTTCGGGCAGCTGTAGAAAGCGATAAGGTCTCCCCTCAGCCTCCTCTTCTCCAGGCTAAACAACCCCAGTTCCCTCAACCGCTCCTCATATGACTTGTGCTCCAGACCCTTCACCAGCTTCATTGGTCTTCCCTGGACACACTCCAGCACCTTCTTGTTGCGAGGGCTGCAGAACTTCTTGTTGTGAGGGCCCCAAAACTGAACACAAGATTCAAGGTGTGGCCTCACCAGTGCTGAGTACAGGGGGAAAATACACCCAGGGTGGCTCTAGTTAGTTATAAAGGCTCCAGGCAGTTGTAATAAAGTCCCAGGATAAGATATCCAGAGAGGCTGCCTTTGCATTTACAACAATAATTTAAAAAAAAAAAAACCTTATGCTGGTTTCCAGGCTTGTAAAGCCCTTCTAAGTATATTTTGTTTAGTACCTCACTGGATGCATTTGTCAGTGTGATCGGTCCCATCTGAAATACCTAGTCTTGCTTATATATCAGTGGCAAAGCGTGAAGTACTGTAAACCATTGGTGATAATAACAGTAAGCAAGGTGCTGTCAGTCTTCCACTGCTTGTTAATTTGGGAAGTTAAGATAATTAATTTGGATTACCATTCAGGGGCCACACTTTTACATTTCTGTTCTGCTTTTTGTTCTAGTTACCGCTGCCTGGCCCTTCTGTACTGGAGGATGTTTCGACTCAAGAGAGACCACGCAGTCAAGTATTCAAAAGCGCTTATTGAGTATTTCAAGGTGTGTTCTTTATTACATGTCTCAAAGTCAGTGTGTCATTACAGGAAATACAGCGTCTTACTGGAACAGTAGCTGTGATGGGCTTAGTTCTTCCCTTATGAAGTCAGTGGGAGTTTTACCCCAGACTCCCATGGCAACTCCTCATCTCTAGTCAGTTCTGTTTCGTTCACAAGTGCTCCTCCTTGCAATATACACATCACATTCCTTCATGAAGGATGAGAAATTTGTTGTACTAACTAACAGCCATTTTCAGATTATTCTCAGTCAATTGTCTAGTTCTATCCAGCTTTGTTGTGAATGGGTGTTGCAGATTTTGCTCTTAAGAATTGCCTCCAGGATTACATTTCCCATCAGACTGCCTGTGAGTTGAAGACTTTGATGTAGATCAGTCCTCAGGGCTTCCACGTAGCAGCACTGGTAGGTAGGACGGTGCCATGGGATGTGCTCTTTCCCAAGGAAATGTCAAATAGCCCATGCTGACTTCTGTGGGAGTTATATGAAAGCATTGGAGGGCAACCAAACTGACTGCTATGTATTTGACACAGCACTGCTGACTTCCCCTTCCTGCTTAGCTTTGCCTACTACTGCTGCCATTTTCCACTTTCTGTCAGGTCCACGCCCTGGTTATTTTGAATAAGACAAGAAGTCATTCAAAGTATTTTTAATATATTTTATTTGACAGACAACCTTTCTCTGGAAAGTACCTCAAGAGCAAAACCTTTCAGGTGGAGCTCACTTAGCAGTCAATCCATCCAGCATTTGATCTACAAATACAAAATTACCCTTTATCTTTCTAATTAAAAATAATAATAATAGGAACATACGAGTGTTTTAAGACAAACCACTCTGAGGGACCTGAACAGCCATTTGTCTTTGAAAACAGAGCTTATCTGGGTTTGGTTTTTTGGTTTTTTTTTTGCAGAGGGAGGTACCTTGAAATAAGAAACATCCATCCTTTGACATTTTGTTAATAAAAAATTTCAAATACAAGTATGAATGCTTATGACCAGATTCTGAACACATGAAGACAGTGAAGAAAATTGACAGATCTGTTATTGTCAAACTGAAATTGAAGTCATTGTAATTGCTTCTAAAAATTTAGCAATATATAATTCAACATCTTATGTTTCTCTAACAATGACTTGATTTCAGGGGAAAGAAATATGTGCCTACTAGAGTACTTTATTTTTCTTTACCAGTTCAGAGAGTACCTACATTAAGAAAAGGATGGTCAGGCTCTCAACCATGTAAAATGTCTCCTACTACCAGACAGAAACTGTTTCACAGGAAACACAAAATGGACTTATCCTCTGCTACAGCCAAGATGAGCTTGTTTTTTTGCAGAGTGCCTGCTGATATAATGATAGCATAGTTTCACATTAGAAAGTATTCTCACCTTTGAAAGTAAAAATGGAAAAAAAAATCCATTTGCTATAATTTTCAATGGAAAACAAGCCAATTCTCCACTCATTTCATATTTGGGATCTAAAAGCTTTCAACACCAAGTGACATGAAATGCTGACTGCATTAAGAACTTCCACATATATTATCAATCAAAGAAAGATTTTAAACCTTGTCACACACATTTGCAGGGAAAATTTGGCACACTTTTCTTTTAGAAAAGAAAAAATGATTATTTAAACATCTTTTTAAGTGTTTTACTTCCGTTGTAAAAAAAATTTATGCAGCAGAGTACTAAAAAGAAGCCACAGATATTCAGGGGCCAGACATATTTTGAGAGCATAGAGAAACCGGTAGAATGAGTAGCAGCAAGCAAAGTGGGATAAGAGATGGTCCCTCATAAGATTACACTCCCTTTAGAATCCTTACCCCCACCTTTCTGGTGCAGAACTGAGGGGAGACTGGAGTAATATACCTAAAGCATGAGAAGAAATGGTTTGTGAAGTTGTACGGTAAGGCAGAGGCTGGTTAAATTTACAGCGCAAGTATCCTTGACTCCATTTTGATATTCATGTTTTCCTGCCTCCAACTCTAAGTAAATAATATGTACTCAGTTTCCATTACAGTATAAGGATGAAGGCCAGTAATTCTGAGACAGATCAAAAATAAAAGAAAAAAAAAAGGAACTATTCTGTAAGATAAGTAAATGCCAAGGATTCCCAGGTTGGTTTTATTTAGGATGGTAAATAAGAATTAATAAGAACTTTCCATTTTTTACCTTTCACACCTTAGCCCTTCCTGCTGAAAAAATAAGAAATCCCATTAAAGGAAGATTCCCCCCAGGACACTTACATCATAGAATCACAGAATGGTTTGGCTTGGAAAGGACCTTAGAGATCATGCAGTTCCAGCCCCCCTGCTGCCCTGGGCAGGGACACCTTCCACCAGATCAGGTTGCTCAAAGCCTCATCCAGCCTGGCCTTGAATACCTCCAGGGACGGGGCTTCCATGATTTCTCTGGGCAACGCGTTCCTGCGCCTCACAGGAAAGGAAAAAAATTCCTTTCTAATATCTAATCTAAAACTCCCTTCTTTCAACTTAAAAACCATTCCCCCTCATCCTATCACTGCACTCCCTGATAAAAAGTCTCTCCCCAGCTTTCGTGCAGCCTCCTTTAAGTACTGGAAGGCTGCTATAAGGTCCCCCCAGAGCCTTCTCTTCTATAGGCTTAAGTCCGAAGCTTATTTTTCATACCATTTACCTGGGATGCAGAAGGCCCAATGTCCAAATGCAGGAAGACTGCCAGAGTATACACAGCACTGATGATCACTGCTAAAAAGCAGTCAGTGTTGTGAATGCATGAAAGATGTGGGAAAGCAAGAGGCAGTTCAGAGGACACATCAAAACTGAGAAAGCAAACTTTTATGAAGACAGGCTCAGGAGATGTGTCCTGAGCAGTACAGGTTAAGAGAGGATAGGATCATTGTGTTTGTAGGAACAGACCTAATAATTCCAGGTGTCAGACAGTTTTGCTGGCACTGGACCAGCAAAATCCAAAAGCTAGCACTGAAGTTAAGAAAATTCAGTCCTGAAACTCTGAAACAGGATCTATTTTCCTAACTGTGAAGCTGGGTAAATTTTGGACACAAGACTCAGGAGAACAAGGAGGACAAATAGTGTCATAGGATTTCTGTATGAGTAGTTGTCCTTCTTAAAGCCAAGTAAAATAAAATAAAATAAAATAATTTTTAAAGTTATTTAGTTTCTGAAAACAATTCCATTGTTGGTGGAAAAGGGAAATTGCAGATTGTGTGTTCTGGGGAGTTACTCCTGACCTTGAAATCCGTGAAGCTCTGAAGCCCCTTGTTTGCCATTTTTCCTTCCTAAGCCATGGGAGACTAAGGATTTTGTACTGCTGTTAACACTTATAGCACCTGCAGCTTACAATGCCTGCAGCCCTGCATTTAAACAATATCAATAAACAGATGCTGAGCTGCAGGACTTTACTTGGTGTCTCATGGTTGTGAAGAAGGGAGGGTTCTCCAGCACACAGTTATCTGGATGTAAGGATTCAGGAGAGGGTGCAATGAAGTCACTTTGAAGAGCTAAAATCACAGAATCGTAGAATGGTCGGAGTTGGAAGGGACTTCTGGAGATCATTTAGTGCAATCCCCCTGCTAAAGCAGGTTCACCTACAGCAGGTTGCACAGGAATGTGTCCAGGAAGGTCTTCAATAACTCCAGAGGAGAGTCTGCACCAACTAGCCGATGCTGAATATAAGGCTGCAGATGGGATGGTCCACAAAAGTTTGTTTCTTAGACTTCTGTTTCTTACGTCCTTCTTTCTCTCAGGCCTAGGATTAAATCAGTCACTACATTTGGGACGGGGGAGGAGTTTTTCCACAGGCCAAGTGGGTCAGAATCCTGCCAGTAAATTCCCACCAGCTCTTGTAGATCAACTACTAGAATAATTTTAGCTTTTCAGTTTCCGTTATTGTGGACAGTTGAATTTCTCCTGCTCTGTAAATGCAGTACAAGTACAGGGTAGTCTCTCCTCAAGCAATAAAATTCATTACTGTAAGCACAGTATACGAGTAAGAGTCTTAATGACCGTAGGTATACAAGAGATCATATTAAATGATGGACTATCCCCTTCTGGGGAACCCTTCAGGTAGAAAAATCAGCAGTCAACAAGGTCAGCCTCTGGCTCTGTGAATGCTGCCGTATTCAGATCAAGAGGAAGAGACTCGAGAGGAGCAATCAAGAGAGCCTGGTGGCTGAAATACCCACCTGAGCCGAGGGAGCCTGAGATTCACACCCCCATGGTCAACCAGGTCAGCCCCCATCCCAGGGTGTTTAATAGACTATGATTTAAGTCTGTGCTGCAGCACTGCTTCATCACAACACCAAACTAGGCTGAGTGGGTTTATTACATCATGAGACCTGAATACTTCTATCTGCACAATTTTTTCTTTATGTTTTTTTTTAATTTTATACTGTTTAATGTTCTTCATTTCATCATCTCATATAAATTACATGCATTGTGATTAATTTTTCCCTTTACAGAATTCGTCAAAAGCTGCCCAGAACCCATCTCCTTGGGGTGCCAGTGGAAAGTAAGTCATACAGAAATTTACCTCAGATCGGCAGTCAGAAACTATGTTTTGATAACTTCAGTATGTTCTGATACTCTCATTTTTTAAATCCTGATGTCTTTTAAGTAACTGTATTAACATCTGTTTCCAGGAGCACAGGAACTCCATCACCCATGTCCCCTAGCCCTTCTCCAGTCAGCTCTGTAGGATCCCAGGGGAGCACAGGGGCCCCTTCCCCATCTCCTATCATCAGCATCCCGCAGCGCATTCATCAGATGGCTGCCAACCACGTCAGCATCACCAACAGCATCCTGCACAGCTATGACTACTGGGAGATGGCTGACAACCTGGCCAAGGAAAACAGAGGTGAGTGAGTCGAGGCTATGGACTATTCTCGAAGACTGTCACATGATTTTGATTAGGAAAATAACTATTTGGATAGGAATCCTGTATGTCAGGTAGGATTGCAGAGGAAATTTTTTCTTCAGTCTGCTCCTAGTCTGTTCAAAACTGACCCTAAAATGCAATTTTGATAGCGCTCTCACTCAGAAGCACCTAATTTTTTTTCTTTATTTGGCTGGTCAGGACTGGTAACTGACAGGTCACAGATGTAGTTGTGGGTAGCATTCAGTGCTATTTGTGTCATTCTGGAGAGAAAGACCTGTGGAAGGCAAGACAGCTTCCTGCCTCCCAAAGTCACGGAGCTGGATGGGATGCATTTAGCCAGATCATGTAAAAAACCAGGAGCACGCTTCCTTCTGCAGAAGGAATGAACAGCTCCTAGCCCTCCTTTCCGTCCATCTGAGCAGACACAGATTGGAATGTAGTGCCTTGCTCCGTCTTGGGAGCAAACTTCTCTCACCTGAACTGGTTTCCATGAGCAAGTGCCTCAGCATCTGACTTGATGATACAGTATTCTTTGGTTTTCGGGCTAATTGATGTATTCAAAGCAGGTGCATAGGCAGGATTTAAATAAAAATGAGGACACCTAAGTGTAGGTGTGTATATATAAGCTGGAAGTCTAATCTCTCATTGCAGCTGATGGAGCTTTTCTCAGTACAAACAGCAGGATTCAGAGAGCTGTTCAGTTCACCCCATAGGGGAGACAGAGGTACAATTCAGTTGCCTAACCGTAGCTGCCAAATGCTGTTTGAGATATACTTACCTACACTGTGTTGACCTACACCGCCACTTGAGGAGTCTCTTATGCATCCTGTGTTATAATAGAACTGCCAATCAAGTCTGTATGTATCAACTGCCTGAAAGCATCTCAAATGTGCACTTCATGCCTCTCAGTGTGCAACTGGATTAAGTCCATAGTGGCTAGTTAGCCTAATCACTCTTTATGCTGGGTTGACCATGTTATACAGGCCTCTATTTCTCTGTCATTGTAGCTTAAACATCTAGCATATATATAGATAGACATTTGTGTGCAGACTTTTTGATTTAGTTGTCCTTAATCTCAAAATAAATCTTGCCCAGCATCTGTTTGCTTTGTCAAGACTCAATGGAAATTAATGAAAAGCAAAGCCGAAGAACTCACTGTTTTGTACTTTAAAAAGAAAATTGTTGTGCATCAGCCTGTAACATCATGAACCACAGGGCTTTAAAATTAATCGCACCCAGCACTAAACTTTCATTCCCATGAAATGTTCAGCCTGCCTCAATTTGCAAGAGAATAAAATCTATTAAAGGGTGACAAGTAGCAAATACAACTTCACTTTTCTGATGCTGAATCTTTTTTTCCCCTGTAGATTTTTTTAATGACCTGGATGCATTGATGGGACCTATCACCTTGCACAGCAGTATGGAGCATTTAGTTCAGTACACTCAACAAGGACTTCACTGGGTGAGGAATAGCGCTCACTTGTCATAATGACTGTGTGCCATTCACGAGGACAGTATATCTTTCATGGATAATTCAGTTATTCTGGACACTGTGCTACAGAAATTGTCAACCACAGCATTGATCCAAACAAAGGTGAATATTTCTTCAATATTGAGCAAACTTTTTCTGAGTGTAGACATGTATGTGTGCATATGTACAACACACAATGATTGTCTCTTCAGAATTAATTGTCTGTACCACTCTCCAAACATTTTCATACACTAGAAATACTAGAAAGAACTGATCTTAATGCACAAAACATACCCTTTCTATTCTTGTGCTGAAAAACTCAGAAACAAAAATCTCATGGGTTGATTGAACCAAATGCAATAAGCACAGATCCCTATTTGGGAAAGCTCTCAAGAGATTCTTAACTTTAAGCTTGTACTGAAATCCAATAGAATTCAGCAGAGCGTAAGCGCATACACAAGGGCTTTCCTGAACTGGAATGACTGAGGGCAAATCATAGACATGGAGAACTTTTACTGCGAGTATGGACACATCACAGAAGTTTCTATATTTATGTGCCATCTCTCTGTTACTTCCCCAGTGGGACACGCAGAGGAGTTGTGTACTCCACATTAAGTTGGAGAAAGACAACATTCCTTCATGTGCAATACGTTTCAACAAACTGCATGCATTTCTTTCTCTCCTGTCTTTTTAAGTAACTTTACCTCTTGTTCAGCTCCTCACCAACAGTATAACCTACAGTATCAAGCAAAAGGCCTGAAAACAGATATGCTGATAAGCAAGAACTTAAAAGAGATGGTGGAAATTTGCATTCTGTTACTGACAGAAAACCAATAAATGAAAAAATGTGGCAAACCATAATCCAGTTAGTAACGAAAACGTGTACATTTCAGCTGCAGACACACTGAGAGACAGTGAGATGTCTATAACAGTTGTTGGTTTTGCATGGGAAGTCTTCATCCCACAGATTTTGACTTTCATGTCTTTTTCGTCTTGCAGAAGCTTGCAGCACTTTTTTCTGGGCTGTATAGGAGCATTACATGCAATTTCCTTTATCTGGGAAGCCGAGTTTGCTGCTCATCAGGCTAAGAACTGTTTCCTATCATAATCCTCTCACTCTTCATGCATAATCCTCAACTAGGCTTTAACATATCTTGATTTGGGATGTTTTTGGTTCCTGTTGACAGGCTGTGTTTTTCATGCCAGAAGAATTAGTCCCACAATAATTGAAGTTTAATTTGGATTAGCTGAGGTCAAAGCCAGTTCATATCAACTGCATTTCCATTCAATGCCATTTTGTTCATTTTCACACATTTAGTTTTCTTTTTTGGTATTGGAAATATTTTTTTTTGCAATCAGATTTGCCGCCTTTACTCAAGTCAGCAGCTCTGGCAATGTTCAATGGGCTGTTCTAATCTGAGTCACTGGTTGGACCCTTTAGTTGTTTTCTAATCTAATTTTCTTATATATTAAGGAAATGTGCATTCAAAAGATTCTTTCAATACAAGATACAAATACAAGTGGCCACTGGTATCTATGGTTGATTGATTGGTCCTTGCTGCCTTTTTTTTTCCTCTCCCATTTTTTAAGAGCTGTATTTTGAAGAAAAGATACCAAACAATGTGACATGTTTTCTCAGTAAAACATCTTTGGTAACACAGGCTGTGTGTATACTGTGGTAAAAAGCAGGCTTGAGAGCTCACTGAGTCCCACGAACCTGCATTGTTTTGTCGTGGCTGCTTACTGTAACTCCAGCTACAGCTCAGACTCGGAGCATTCAGCCTGTTCTATGAAGCAGCTCAGCAGGATAGGTACCGAGGGACTGCTCAGCCCTGAACCATCCTGGGCCAATATTTATGTGCCCATCGATGCTCGGATACTTCCCCTCAAGAGAAGTCCTGAGCTCAGGCTGCAGTCACCTCTTAGCAAGGATTTGAGTGTTATTGTGTGGCTGGCCTTAAGAGTGAGCACGGACCTGCTTTTATGTGACAAAATCCACATCTTCTGAGTCCTCCTATCATTCTTAACTCTGGCTGTTACCCATCCCAGAAGGAACAGAATTTGTTTGGTCACAAGTATCGTGGAGAACTCAATTGGTGCCTTTCTGTTTATCACTTGCCTGATCTCCAGCTGTGAAAGTCTGTCATGATTTACTAGGCTAGTAGCAATGGATTCTGTCAGCTGCTTCAATACCATATGAAGGTACTGTGGGATTTCTCCTTAGATCAGGAAAGTGAAATTCTGATTAGATTAACTTCTGTTTTCTTTGACGGTGCCTATGATGTTTATCTTCAGATACATTTGGAGGGTTGGGAGCCCTTACTGCTATTTAACATTGAGAAATTTTAGAAGTGACATATATTACTTGCCTTAAATGGAGTTTAGTTTTATTGCATATGTGGCATTTGAGTTTCAAGTATGGAACTTTGAAGCATGTTTATTTTACTAAGATCAGAATATTTTTCTTAATCACGATGAACTCTTTGTATGGATGTAATATGTCAAGAAACTTCAAAGAAATGCAAGAATTAATGCTGTCCTGTTGTAACATTTCCAAGTACTAAGGATCTCTTGTAGATGACTGTCCTTTCTTGTAAATTGTTCTTATATTGGATTATTCAAGCTAAAATACCCATTGCTTCCATGCAAAAACACACTGGTTTTTAGTTTTTGTGCTGGCATCGTCTGTGTCGTCTGATGGGCACACTGAGCCTTAACTTCTAGTGATGTAAGAGGATGAAATAGCAGCCATTTCAACCAGCAAGACATATAAATGGATTAGAGGTTTTGGCCTTCTCTCCATGGAGTTTCTTGCAGCTACACTACTTTGGTGAGGTTATTTAGAATAGAATACTCTTCTGTGCAGATTATTTGCTGTATATGGTTGCTGCTGTTTAGATGACTGAATGTGGCATTGTGACAGCAAATACTTCATTTCTTCTACTTAGGGCCTGGTCTGGAAAAATGTATGTGGTCTGGTCCAATTAAGCATAGGTTCTACATTAAGAACCTGAAGAGTCTTAGGCACCTCATCATGAGTTGAAGGTGCTTTGTGTGTTCTGGTGGGACCGGCAGAGACTGCTTTTCTTTGGGGTTCCATGAAAGGCAATTACTTGTGGAAATATGTTGTAAAAGTCTAGGAACAGGCAGGCTTCTTTATGACATAGCAATGTTCAGGATTGTTTTGTGAAAGTAAGAAGTCATTCTATATAAATCCAGAAGGATTATGACTGGAGGGAGAGGTTTGCTTACAAGCAGAAGCTTGTGAATCAGTTAGGGTTGGTAAAGCAATGGGAATGCATTCAAAGGAACCATGTATTGCAGGTGGATGCAACAAATGCAGAACAGCCTATAGGATACTCACAGACAGCAAGATCACATAGAACCCTTGGCCTCAATCCTTTAGATTATTCTGTGGTGACATGAATAACAGATAAGAACAAAAGCATATGCAGAGGTCCAAGCGTGGCCAAAATGCAAGCGTAGTCCTCCCTGTCATATGGCAAGATACCCTAAACCCCTTGTTCGCCCATTTCTTTTATCCAAATATCACAGGGCTCCAAAGGAAGAGATGAGAGTGAACAGAGGACCTTAGGTAAAGGAGGTTAAGATCAAGCCCTAAGTGTAGATATAGACATGTATGTATATACTGTAAATCTAAATAGTAATAAAAGTCACTCAGCATGAAGGATATTACTAGTGCCTACCATTGATCATCAAGTACTCATCAGTGAGCAGCCATATCACCTCAGAAGTGCAGTAACTGTTATCAAAATAATTTGCGCAGCTAATTAATTTATAAGAATGCACCTTTGGGACTGTGCCATAGTATCTCTTTTATAATACAAACATTCAACCATTTTTCATGGCTACTGATTCAAATCTACATCACTGAAATGTCAGGATGCCTTTTTTTCCCTAGATGAGGACATATACTTAGACCTGGCTGATCTGTGCTTAGTTTATCTACCCAAGAGACTTCAGTAGTCACCAGCCTTAACACATGTACAGTATATACTATTTACTGACTTAGTTGTAGGTTTTAATCCAAGTGAAATTGGAATTTGTGAAATGACTTGGATTAAGGGCATCTGCCTCAGATATCCTGCAGATGTGACATTAAAAGATTCATGATTTTAAGCAGGAAAAGGTTGAATTTTGTGTAAATAACAGTGGATGAGTTCCTTGATCTTTTCACAGGGAGATTTTTTTTAAATGAAAAGATTGTCAAAGCAATAGGGTTTTTTAACTCTCCTAAATTTCCTGGAGGGTCAAGGGTTCATGGTCAAAGCTAAATTAAGAACATCTCCTTCTGCAATATGCCTTGCTTTTACATAATCCTCTTAATGCTTAATATGTCAGAAAGAAATGTTTCTTCTTCATGGTGATAGCAACGTTTCCCTCCTCCATTCAGGGAGAATCCTCAAACTGAAGAACAAAATCTCCTGGCACAGTAGAAATACAAACAATGCCTGAAGAATATGGACTTGTTAAGATAACAATAGAAGTTTGGCTGGTGTAGACCTAACATGCCTCTCATTTGTGTATCTTTTTGTTAGCATTTACATCATATACTTGAACTCATTGTGTCTGAAACTAGAAAATTAGTCTGATTTTCATGTCTTAAAAAGGCCTGGTAGGTCTGATCACTATCATAATTATAATTAGCTTATGTGCTGTGCACCGAGGGCTGGGAAAGCATGTAACTGTAGATAAATTTGTCAGACTGCATTGAGAAAAGCATTTAGATGATCTTATGTCTAGTCTGTCTCAAAAACTGGAGTACAATGTCTCTCACCCAGTGTTGTTAGCCTGAAAATTTGGCTGCTTCAATGTCATCATAAAGCTGCCGTTTAGCTTTACAAGGCCAAGACCCATTTCCAGTGTTACTGTTTGCCATGCTGAAAATTGTTCTTACAGCTAATTAACAAGCTGGGAAAGACACTTTAGGCCCTGTTTGTGCTTACCTTACTAAAGATGCATAGGGGAAAACATTAAGATTTGGAGCATCCAAGGCTCCATCATTCTTTCAAAGGACTACGGTTTTCTTCTGTGGGATGAGTGGCATTCAGGCAGGGCTCTTTCTTCAAGTAACTGCTCTGCCCCCACCTGCTGTCTGGCTCAATTGCTGTTGGTAGTCCACAAGGATGCCTGCACTTTCAGAGGTGTTTTCTGCTTTGGCAGCCCAAGCTGTCTTTTAAATGGGATGCCGGAGCATGAAACAAGTAACCCACAGGTTGCATAAAGGGCTTTGTTTTCCCCAACAAAACCAGAAGCAAATTCAGCAAGGCTCCCTCTCCTTTCTGGCCTGTGTAGCTTGAATTGCACATGCTGTGGCTTGAATTCCAGCCTCATCCCTGCTTCCCTTGAAGGACTTCAGAGGGTCCAAGAAAGATAAGAGAATGACAAAAAAATAGGGATTTCCCCTGTCCCAAGGCACATATTCCTTTTTGGGAGTGAATCATGGATCATAAGGCATTCAGGTCTCATGTTTCTCATATGTACTAACACAGGGATATTTAACACTTATCTGCCTCATAGGGCTTTATGAGAATTAATTAATGTTTTCAAATCACTTTGTATCCTCAGAAGGAAAGTGTTGTAGAAGAGCTATTGAAAGAACTGCTAAGTACACTGGATGAATTTCACCCCTGAGTCCAGAGCTACAAGACCCGCAAAATCCTTAAATACCATCTAAGCTCTCAATGTAAGCACCAGAGTACATAAAACTTGTGCTTAGCGCTGAGGGGAGTCACAGCCTACGTGAAATTGCCATTCCCAGAGTGTCTATAACATTGATCCTGATAAGAGAGCGAGAATCACAACAGTACATAATGGGACAGACTGCACAGGTTAACCAAGTGCTGTGTAGCCATCCTGCAAATTTCAAATCATTTTAGGTCTTTGAACCACTTTGTAATTCTGTGAGAGAAATTTGCCTCCTCAGTTGTACCAAGAGTGTTTCTCATAACAGCCTCAGAATTATTCAAATCATTTGTTACTCCAAGTCCAGCTTCAAATAACTTGAAGTCAATGGATATTTTCTTTTAGAGTTGTTCACTGCAGAGACCACTGGTAGCTTCATGAGAAAGTAACAAAATGTCTCTCTCATAACAATGTGTCTGCTTCTGCTGCACATTTCCAGTAACTGAACTGGAAGAGATATGATGAGAGTGCAGTGTTCAGGCATTTACCTTCCCAAATCACACCAGCATTAGCCACCACCCTAGGTTCAAAGTCCCAGCTCTGTTCTGATGCATTTCCTCCTGAAGTAATCATTAGAACACCAAGAACTGAACACCAGTCACCTCAACAAAACACTTCTATTGTTGTTCGTGTTAGTCGAGCAATACTGATGCATCCTTCCCTCCTTAGCACTAGTAATCCTTTTCTCCTCCACTTGGCATTCTTAGATACGGAATTCACACCCTGTCAACAGACATGAAAGGAAACACTTCCTGAGGGAACAAGCTAGACATAGATAACATTTACCGAGGAGGGACTCTTCTTAGTCTTCTTCAGAAAATATTTGTATTGAAAAATATATTTTCATTTGCAGTTCAGATTTGTCATAAAATCACAGAATTGTTTTGGTTGGAAGGGACTTTAAAATCATCTAGTCCAACCCCTCCATGGGCAGGGACATCTTTCATGAGACCAGGTTGCTCAAAGGCCCGTCCAATCTAACTTCAAACACTTTCAGGGAGGGGACATCCACAGCTTCTGTGGGCAACTTGTTCCAGTATCTCACTGCAAAAAATATCTTCTTTATGTCCAATCTAAATCTAGCCTGTTTCAGTTGAAAACTATTGTCCCTTGTCCTGTCACTACAAGGAGAGTAGTGTCCTTGTAGTGTCTTTCTTATAAGTCCCTTTCAAGCTGAAAGGCTGAAATAAGGTCTCCCTGTAGCCTTCTCTTCTCCAGGCTGAAGAATTTCAACCATCTCAGCACTTCTTCATAGGAGAGCTGTTCCAGCCCCCTGACCATTTCTGTGGCCCTCCTCTGGACCATACAATAGGTCCATGTCTTTCTTTTGCTGGGGACATCAAAGCTGGACACAGGACTCCAGGTGAGGTCTCATGAGAACAGAGTAGATGAGAAGATTCAACCTGCTGGCCATACATTAGGATGTGGTTGGCTTTCTGGACTGCAAGCACATATTGCCAGCTCATATCCAGCTTTTTACACACCAGTACACTCAGGTCCTTCTCCACAGGGTTGCTTTCTATCCATTCATCCCCCAGCCTGTATTGATACTGGGTGTTGCCCCAACCCAGATGCAGGACCCTGCACTTGGGCTAGTTGAACTTCATGAGGTTCACACAGGCCCACTTCTCAAGCCTTTCAAGGTGTCTCTGGATGGCAAGGTCTCTTTGGTGGTCTGCCATCACCCGTAACAAATAAATCTGTCTTCTATTTGCAAAAGGTGCTCCATGCAAGCATAGAGACTTCTGGCTTTCCCCAGCAAGTAACACGTGATCAATACATGAATTATCTTTTTTATATCCTTGCCTTCCTGGTCCCACAGTTGGCTCTCCCTGCAGCTCTAGACGTTTTCTTCCCCAGCCCCATCTCCCAGCCGAGGCTTGTGACGTACAGGACAAGGCAGAATTGACTTTACTGACAGATGAAAATACAAAGGACAGTGCAGAGCTGCTCAGGAACTTTCTGCTCTCTTCTCGTTCCTGCATCACCTGTGGGACTGGTGCCCACCTTCTCCCATTATTCCTAGCTAGAAACTTCAGTTTCCTCCTGAGGAAAAGACAGTAAGTGCTGATGCCTCCATGCATAATTTCTGTTCAGCTCTTCTCTGTGTTGCAAGGCAAATGGGAGAGACCAGTAATCTGGGAACCAAAAGCCCTTACTGCTGGTGACTGAAATATCCGTGTGAAATAGTGATGTAGCTGGTGGGGTTACAGCAGTGACTCCTGTCCCAGCTTCATTGCCTGACTGTGTTGCTGATCTGCTTGAATGAGCATTGTCTCTTTATGGCCCTGCAATAGAGTCAGTAGGATCTGGTGATCCTACGCTCATGCAAGGACCATTTTTAGGCCATTGAGGACATGCAATCAGCTTGTAACAATTCATTGGGCTTAAATAGCAAAGTGGGATAAGTGACAAAAAAGGTCCTGATTTAAACACGGAAGTTGGGATTCACCTCATCTTGTACTGAAGGTCTAAACTAAGCATGATGAACCACATTGTAGAAGTGCTTGTTTCTATCCACTGGCTACAAATGGTATTTAGATGATGAGCTCAGATATAGAGGTGATATAAATCCCACCTCGGGTTTACAACCATATCTGTTGCTAATGAGAGTGCCTGCTGAAACTGGTAAATATCTTAGAATGTGCTGAAATAGGATGAGGCTGAGATCACGTTGGGAGGGAGCAGATATGCAGAAAAATAGATATGTGGTAAATACATTTATTTATTAGATGTTTAAAGCATATGTTTTAGACTTGGACTATCCCTTGCCCACTGTCTAACTCAATGCAGCCAGACCCAAAGAAGGTAGTAGACTCAAAGATTGAACGTGCCCCTTTCTTCTATTAAGATTAGTGAAATACCAGGAAAATATATTTTACAGTTTAGTAAACACTCAAAGACACTGTTTCTCCATATGTATTCTGGAAGTAAAGCTGGCTTCCTTTAAACAGAAGAAACATTTTTTCTGTAGATGGTGAAAGAGATGAGATTGGCCATGAAACCACATGAAGCCAATATTACTCTTTTTTATGGAAATTCAAATTTATTCAAGTTCAACAGCATTTTTCAATTCATTATGTGAAAAAGGCAATTTTTCACATGATGAACAGCCTGTAGGCCACCCAGGACCACCTAAAGCTTGTGGCCTGCCTGCAGACCAGCAGTCCCATAGCAGCTCCTAGAGTTGTCCAGGAAGCATTCCTTGCTGCTGGTGGCGGCAGAAAGAGCAGTGTTGTGTTGAGAGCTTCAGAGCAGCCAGGTTAAAGTGTGTTTGCAGTGCTGTAGGTGGGCTGTTGCTTTCCACAGACAGCAAGAGGAGAGGCAGAAGCCAAAGCAGAGGAGCTGGGCATCATGAGAGTTGCTTTCTGGGCAGCCCGAGGCTAACCCCTGGTCATCCTACACAGGGACATTGCTCCGTGTTGACTATGGCAGATGGAGACGATGACTGATGTAACAAATCATGGCTGCACACACACACACACTTCACTTATTGCAACTCCCTGCCTTCCTGGGCATATTATTAAAGGAAACCTGGGCTGCAGTGGTGTCCACTGCTCATGGCAATGTTGTGGTAGGCATTCTA
Source organism: Cuculus canorus (assembly GCF_017976375.1). Lineage (NCBI taxonomy): Eukaryota > Metazoa > Chordata > Aves > Cuculiformes > Cuculidae > Cuculus > Cuculus canorus. The sequence goes on from NC_071401.1 coordinate 68,074,204, forward strand.
CAGAGCCTTTCTTCCATGGAGTTGCCACTATGCAGCACCTAAAACCAAACAATGCTGCAGGTGGGTGAGGGAAACAAACAGGTGGGGAAGACAGTATAGAGCACTAAAAATAACAGGATGCTTATATTTGTAATTACTTCTCCAGCCAGTAGCAATAATTGCAGTAGTCCTATTTCCCTAATTATTTCCTGTGCTGTGTGTAGCACCAGTGGCTGAAAAGGGTGTAGGACAACTCTCTGTAGCCAGCTTCCCATGGCCAACTCTCCACAGGACAGTTCTTCTCAGCCAGCTCTCTGTGGGACAACTCTACACAGGTAACTCTCCACGAGGAGCTCCTAACCCTAACCCTCACCCTCCCTATAGAGAGTTGTCACTGTGGAGAGTTGGCCACATAGAGTTTTCCCGTGGAGAGTTGTCCCACAGAGAATCTGCCATGGAGAGTTGGATGTGGAGAGCTGTTCTGCAGTTGTCCCTTTCCATGCTGAAAAGGCAATGCAGCAGTCCCAGTCTGGGGTCCAGCCACCAACCATCCTCCAGACAAGCACACTGGTGGTGCAGATGGTGCACAGCACAATACTACTGTGTTGTGACTCTTCTCCACCTCCCCTTTTCATACAACAAATTCTAAGCAAGGGTCCCTGACCAGATGAGGTAAGCAAAGATCAGCTTATGACTAGAATTATTTTTGTAACAAACTGCAGAGATTCATTTCCATGTTTTGTTTATAGCAACGAGCGTCAGCAGATTTTTTTTATCAAATTATTCAAGTCAGGATGGCTTTATTTGCAGCTCATAAAATATCGCTCATGTTTCGCTCTGAGGGCATGCTACCCAAGGTCTCCCCTTGCAAAGGGGGAGCCAAAGCTATAGCAGCTTATCTTTGCAACGAGCATAATCCTACAATATGTCCCCATGCAGCAGGCAATATTGTTTACACAGGTTAATAAACAGAGTATTCTGTACAGTAATTTATGCTGTAAAGTATGTACATATATCACAGTAGCAGTCACAAATGCTTTAAATTGCCTTATTTATTAGATCAGTTAGCATTTCCCCCCTTGCTCCAGAATACTTTAAATTATTTTTGTCTTTCACATTAGGTATTTTTTTAGTTACTGCATTTTGACCCAATTATTGACAAAAAAAAAAAAAAACCAACACATTTGGTCTTGACAGTACATAAGTACCCAAAATTTAAATAGAAATAGCAAATTCACTGCCCATCCAACTAATATAGCTCTAATTATGATTAAAAATAAATATGGTATACTCTCATCTTTGTATCATAGTAAATGCCAGAAATCATATTCCATTTATAATTAATACAAACAACAAGAGCATTAGTAACTTTCACCTACTTTATTCTTCCATTGTGAAACAAAAAAATAATAAACTACTTCATCTAAAATGTTCCCCATGAAAGCCCTGGTCTTATTCCTCCCTCAGGCAAAACTCACATTGGCTTCAGTGGGAGCCTCACCTAAGTAAAAGTACAACAGAGGAACATTACAAAAATAAATATCTCATATATGAACAGTACTTGTGCTTGGTCATTGTTCTTTCTCTCTTCAGTAAGAAACAGGCTTACAGGCTGTGTCTGTTATGCTCCTCTGTCTTGCTCCTTCCTTTTTGCTGTACAAGTAAAAATTGTGATTCCAAAACAATTGTATTTGTTCCATTCACTAGAGCAAAATAGAAATCTTTTGGGGATCAGTTCAGAGTCAAACTAGAAAATACAAAAAAAATTGCTTTTGTTTGTTTTCATGTTAAATTTTGTTACACAATTAAACAGGTTCATGTGTACAAAGGAAATGAAATTATTAATGACTTGTTTTACTGTTTGGAGATTTTGCTATGTCCACGGTTCATATAAAACTCATGTAGCACAGTTTCTGGGATGGTGAAAAATCCTACTGTAATGTAACAGAATGAGCCTTAAGGATTTGTAAGAATAAGCACTTTTATATTAAAAAGCAAATATTAATTCATCAGTTAAGATTACTTTTTTAATGTGACAATAAACCATGAAATCAACATCCTTCTGTCTCAATTACAGCTCATCTGTCTCTTTCTTAAACCTTTTTCTGAGGGAAAAAATTGCCTGTTTTTTTGTTATGACTTTCACGTCTCATCACCAATGCCAGTGCTCCTGCCTGAGCCACTTAACCTTCTCCACACTGCATTCATGGGTGAGTTCATTTGAAACCTTCGTACATGGAAGGAGGAAAGGTTTACTTGTGAAAACATTGGATTTAGCTGGGGTGTCTGACAGAACCAAGGATGTGAAAAGAGGCAGCTCTCTGGGGAAAGGAGAAAAAACTCACCAGTACTTTTTAGTAAGGCACAGGATGAGCACATAACCTACCCAAACTTTTCTTTATTGAGATCCAGAAGACGAGTTCCTGTACCTTAAGACCACTAACATCTGGAAGTAGTGCCAAGAGAGTCATGACCTCAGCAGTTGCAGAGCAGCAGTTCACAATTTATAGGCCAGTATTGTGATAAAACCACAAGAAATACAACTACTGAGTCACTCTCCATCCTGCCTTCTTTGTTCACACACACACACGCTCACATATTTTTTACCTATTATTTCCTGATTCCTACAGTTTCTTCCCTGCTACCTCTCAGGAGTATTTATTGTAGTGTGCTTTCTGGGGCCAAACCCTAAGTGCTGATGTTTTAAAGAACCATTTTGCAAGTGGTAGCTTGTGGTGGTGCTTTTCTGCTCAAACAGTACCTGGAGGTGGGGAGGTTGGACTTTTCATACTTCTTACTGGGGAAATCGTGTTTTCCCAAGCAGCATCTGACAGCCAGGGCAGGTACTGGTTGAGCATTTCAGGGGAGGGCCAGAAGAAATCATAGGATCACAGAATGGTTTAGGTTAGAGGGAACCCTAAAGATCATCCAGTTCCAACCCTCTGCCATGCGCAGGGACACCTTCCACTACATCAGGTTGCTCAAAGCCTCATCCAGCCTGGACTTGGACACTTCTAGGGATGGGCCATCCACAGCTTCTCTGGGCAACCTGTTCCTGTGCCTCACCACCCTCACAGGAAAAAAATTCTTCCTAATATCCGAACTAAATTTACCAGCCTGCCCCTCTCTCTGAACACCTTGTTGGTTTGCTGGTAACTCTGCAAGGTATTCACACAGAATTTTACTTCCTGACTTGTTCCTCGAAAACCTCCTCTTCTCAGTGTAATTCAAGGTCAGAAAACAAATCAGGCACCACCGAGCTGAAGACCTGGAGGGCCCATTACGATGATCTAGTCTTACTTCCCAGGAAAACACAGGCTATAACATTTCATCAAGGGATTCCTTTATCAAAGGCTAATAACTCGATGAAGAGAAGCCTAACGTTTTATTAAGGCGCCCAATCTTGATTTAAAGACACAGAGCAATGAAGAATTGACTGCAGCTCTTGGATTGCTATTTGCTAAAAATTCTGCCTCAGGGCTTCCCTTTGAATGGTATCAAAGCTAACTGCAGAGCTGAACAGAAAAAAAAACCCCAAAGCTCAAAATCAGATGATGGAATATGTGTACTGACAGAAAAAAGAAAAAAAAAAGCAAAAAGAAAAAAAGGGAAGAAAAAAATATGGGGAACCTTTGCAGTTTAGGGGAGTTTCTATTCTTAATTTGAGGAAAGTATTTATAGACAGTAGTATTTGCTATTCTGAAATAGAATAGACTGTGGTCTTGTTCACTGGACATGCAAGCCCACAGACAAAACACAAAAGGAAACACTGCAACAAGTACTGCTAAAATGCAGACCTTGTCATGGTCCTTTCACATTTGCATCAAGCTCACATTCATAATAATGTGACCCTTAACGCTTTCTTTACATTAAGAATAGGAACCAGCAGCATGTGTGGATGTTTTTTAAAATGAAACCCAGGCTGTCCGATGGCCTGGATAGGGATTATTAGCTTGAAATCTCCTGTACTATAAGGAATTACTAATCAGTAGAGATGCACTGTTACAGTGTCTCCTAGAACCACGTATGCAATTCCTGACACAGTGAGTTTCTACTGATTTGATTTTCGGTAGTCATTTTTCAAATACCAGTATTACCAATAAGCTATAAGAAGCTAAGTTTCCATATGTCAAGAATATGACTGGATGGTACATGTTCCTACATATAGTATAAAATAATGGGAAACACAGTCCTACACATACAGATCTTAATATTTTCCTGCTCCCCAGAAACGAATCTCCCAGTCCCACAGTGCTATGGACAGCTTCTGATTTACAAAACCCTCCAGGTAAAACAGAGAGAGTGGAGACTACATACAAGGAGTACATCCATTTTTTAAAAGCAGGTGAGAAAAGGCTGCCTTGAGTGATATCACCAGCCTTGTCACTGATAGCATGCTTCTCAATAAGTACTAAAAGCAAGCTTTTGCAGCTATGGCTAGTTAAGGGTTTAGGCGTTGTCACAAGGCACATCATTTTAGGTGGCTGGCCCCATATATCGTACAAAACCCTGTGTCAGTCCCAAGGCCACCCTATGCATTATGTGGAGGGATCTGAATGACTTGAAGGAACAATTAAAAACCTTCACTTGAGGGGAAGGCTCCTGGATCCAGGCAAGCAGCAGTGCCTGAGCAGGGAAAGAAACTTCAGTCCCTTCTAAAGCATCAGAACCTGATGAAGGGCCATAGACAAGCCCTTTCACCTAGACAGATCCAGGCAAACCATGTCCCTACAGGTATTCTTCAAGGGTACTGAGCAAACATTTCAGGAAAGGAGTGAGCCAGGGTGCAACAGTTTCAGGTTTTGTGTTGGGTTTTTTTTTGCAGGTAACACAGCTGATTATTTATTACAACCTGGAAGCAAGCCGTTCTTAACTTAAATAAGCCCTCTCTTAGGAGAAACCCTGCTCCAAGCTGCACGTTGTGACCAACACATGGATGTTCTGATTGAAGCTGTGCAGCCCAGAAAGCAGGACTCAAAAGGACAGAATGAGAGGAAAACAGTGAGAGTTTGACAGTGAGAAAACAGTGAGAGTTTAACAGCCAAGGAAATCTCTGGACAGAAGTCTGGTCTCTGATCTGCTCCAAAGACAGGCTCCATAGTCCCAGCACTAACCACAGGGCTCCCTCTGCCAAGGGCCTGGGACATGTAGTGACACAGCACGTGCTCCATCCTTACATCCATTCTCACACATCCCACACTGGCAGCAGTCAGAAAAAAAACTTCACTGGGCTAAATGGTCCTTCGATGTGATCAATAAAGTAGTTCTTAATGGCATCCTAAACTCACTGATAAACTGAAAACAGAGGACGTGAAGAGTGATAGACAATCTTTAAACTTCAGAGACACAGAACAAAAAATGAAGTATCATCTGTTTTGGCAAGTGGCTGCAACCTGGCAAATATGGATTCAGTGGATTGTTTTTACAGCCTTCTTCATGATGCTGCATGGAGTAAAAGCTTCAAAAAGGTTTAGATGGAACAGACATAATTTGTTCTTGTTTCATCAGAACATATATTTTGACTAGGGAGGGATTTAAGGATCTTGGGTTCTGTTACCTAGCTTGAGCTAATAGTTTCTAATCAAAACAAGGTAAGGTATTCTCTGCTGTGTCGTTAGTTGTTTGAGTCAAAACACTGCAAGAGTGGAGGATTTGTTTAAACTCGGTGAGTGAGGTGTAAGCAAAAACGTTTGTTTTCCTTGTCTTGCTGCTGTAGGTCATTCTCGCAACACTCCTCAACGTCATACAGACAAAGCCACAAGAAGAGAATAAAGCTATATTGTCTGACTCCAAGAATAAGTTAGGGGTAAATTGATACCCACTTCACATGCTTTCATAAAGCTCCTCTGAAAGCATGAATAGGTGCTTTGAGAAGATGGAAGGCAGTTGGAACCCTGAAAGCAATCCAAAACTCACTTTTGATTATACCTTTAGTATGTGCGTTCTGAAAATTTTACACTAAAGAAACAGAAGTGACCCAACTGGGTTTGCTTCTTCAGCTCCGCTATTCTATTCACCTTTCCATTTGCCTTACAAGTGCCAATTTAAAACATGTGTGTCAGTCACAACTGGCTCGTAATGAAAAGAAGATATGACATTCAGATTACATTGCATTTATTAAAGTAATAAAAAGACTCCAGTAACCAGTGTCTTCCTAATTTTAAGTAGCATTGCAAATCACATACCATCCTAGTTGCCCTCTCTAAAATTAACTGGACAGATCCTGGTATCCCTACTGCTCCTTCTTGAGTAAGACCGAAGAAACAAGGGCTTTGTGGATTTCAGCACAACATATAATGACCTCACACTAAATAAATTCTCTCAGTGCCACTTTCCCAGGTAATATTCTTCAGGTATCTCCTGAACTTCACTCAGTCAACACTTAAATCACTCCAACTTCCTGCTTTTGAGAACTTACCCATTTCCAATATTACATACTAATATGAAAGACACCTTGGTTCATCTAGCCATCACAGCAAAACAGCACTCTAGTATGAAGTAGGCTTAAAATGCGAGAAACACTTGAAAGTCAGTTCCCTTTTCTGCTTTAAGAATGTCGAGGGGTTTTGTTCTGGAAGACAGGACTTTGCAAACAGGGCTCCTATACAAAAACACAGCCTACAATTGCTGCATGGAAGAGACCCCTTCAGCTCCAAAACTCCAAGAAAGCTTTATGCACTGAGTCGTAATGGGATAAGGGTGGGATAATCTATGCAACTGAGATGGTTTGGGGTGCCTGGATACCCTTGTACCCCTGGAAGTCACTGCCTAACCCTACATGAACTATTTGTGACTCTGCAAGGAGCAATCTACATGAGAAAGGAAGCATAGCCAGAAAATCGAGCACTTTACCATCAGAGCATTTAGTACATACAGTTAAACATATAGGTGAAGCAGTTGTGGCTCTTTCGATGTGGAAGGCACAAATTGGCTTTTCTTGTGTTACAACTCCATGTATCAGCCTGAGCTGAGTGGGTTGGAAGGGATATACCTCCTGCTAAACATGAGGGGGAGCTCCACTTTTATGGCGCTGCACAAGATTTCACATCTGGGCATGTCTTATAGGCATACTGTGGAATTCCAGATGACCCTGCATTACTGTCCTCCACTGTGTCTTGGAGGTATTACCAGAAAACTAGACTTTAAGGATGATGTAAATGACTACAAAACAGTAATAATAAGAAATCTTGTAGATTGTTACAGAATGCTCTTACCACGAAGACTGCATTGGCAGCATGAGCAAAGCTGGTCAAAACTACTAATGCATAAGAAGGAAGCCACAAATAACTTGAGTGGCATAAAAACAGACAGATAGCAAAAATAAGCATTAAAAAAAAAGCCTTTTAAAACAAGGATAAGGCCTTTCTTCTTGACATGGTAGAAAAAAAGGAGTCAGGGAAGTGAGATAAGGTCAGGTTACTGGATAATGCAGACTTCCTAATATTTGGCAAATGAAGGGACACAGTATGAATGTTAGATGCCAAAGAGGAGCTGGTTAGAGTAATTAAGGTGATGAGCTCAACACCAACTGCCTAAAAAACATTACAGATAGTTCAACGAAGACATCTGCTCAGGGTAGAGATGCAATCCGCGCAGCTAACAAGATGTTTGGCTACTCAGTGAATGAGATGGAGAATAACACAGAAAATATTCTTCCTTTATACCAATCAGTGCTGAATTTTCCTCTGGCATACTGTCCATGTCCTTCCCCAAGCTCTAGAAGATCCTACAGAAAGAAATGGAGGTCAGAGAGTAAGAATGAAAATAAGCAAGTGAGAGGTGGAGGCAGAGGCAAGGATCATCACAGGAAGAGATTGGAAGGAATGAGATTTGTCTATCTCAGAAAGGAGACAAATAAGATAAAATACTAAATATTCTACAGAAGAATAATCCGACACTTCTCTTTACTTTACTGCTTAACACAAGAATAAAGGAACATTCAGTGAAATGAAGAGCTCACATATTCAAAGTCGATCAAAGGAAATTCTTTTTCGTATAATGTGTAATAGGACAGTAGAAGATATCACCACAGCAAGCACTGAGGTCAGGAACCATGCAGAATTCAAAGGATTGGGTGGCTATATGGATCACAAGAATATCCAGTCAGAACAACTATGCTAAACTTGGGAAGAAGTAAATGGACAGGCTTTCAGAGTTCAAGCCAGTACCTAATTATGGGAGAACTATAGGAGGTTTCTATAGGAGTAAATTATTCCAAATCTTTCTCTGAGGTCCTTCTATCTTCTTTGCAAACAGTTGATGCTTGCCCCATTAAGGCCAGATCATCGGTCTACGTGAACTATACAATTTCTGTTTTCTCAATTCCACATCAGCATCAGAGGCAGTGAAAGGCTTTGCCTAGCTGCAATAGTGTCAGCAAATTCAAATCTGCATTTTTCCACTAGTGATACAGCTATGGTACCACCTGTAGCAAATCAGCACAAGGCATTTGTATCACAGCACAATTTCCTTTAACACAGGGTGGCTATGACTGTGGACCTGCAACCACATAGACAGGGAGAGAAAGAGTTCATTACCTTCCTCACCTCACCCAAGAGTCAAGCTCAGTCTTGCCTGCGCCTTTTCATTGTCTTGCACTCCCTTTTATAGAAAGGACAAAGTTTGCTCATGAGCTAAACTTAATCCACAGCAAATAGCTCTCTTTTGGGAGGCTTGTGTATACGAACCTCCTCTTCCCTGACAATGTACCCCTAAGAACTAACGTTTTATAAGTGGCATACTGTCTTCTCTGGCCATGGTATTAAATGAAAGGTGCCCAAGTTTTTTGTAAAGGTCCAAAAAGTTAATCCGTATACTCAAAACCATATGCTATCAGATTCATAATCTCAGGATGAGGGAGGAAATATCCATCCAGCTCAGTCCGGCTGCAGTGGCAGCAGAGCTGTATCTGCACCACAGCACATGTCTGTAAATTTACTTCACATGCTTCTCTGGTGCCTACACAACCAAACACAGATTTTCTACATTGTTCTGGTAGACTTAGGTGCCTGAAACCTGTTTATAATAACTACAGTTTAAATGTTTACATCCCTTTTTGCAATTACAGATCCTTCCAGTTTGCCATCCTTCCCTAGCTTTGTGAACTACCTGCTGACCTCAAACTCAGTCTATTGCTGTCCCGTCTTCTCATAAGCAGCAGCTCAATAACTTTTCTCTGCCTTAACTAAACCTGAAGGTGGCTTATTTTCACATTGCATGAGCCTAATCAGGATCAAGAGGGCAGGATAACGTTTATTTTCCCCTCTCCTTTTCTCCTCTTCGAATGTCAGTTGGGGAACTCACATTCATTACAGCTTGTGTGCAAAGGCTGAACTTTCTATTAGCAGACAGATACAGTTTAGGAACCTGCACAAGCTGAATTAAAATAAAAACAAACCCTGAAACACTGGAGAGAGATTCTTCCCCTACATCATTTTTCTATTTTTATCTAGGCCTTCACTGTCCTCCTGCTTGTTCCACAGGACAGTTCTATGCCCTGTAATTGTGCATCACTTACTTGACTGAGTTATGTGTTCCTGAAGCTGTATTTACCCTTAGCTAACTCCATGAAGTCAGAAGATCACCATCTTTTTTTGTGCAGCGGTTTGTGAAGTTTCTGCTCTCTGATCACTATCACTTCCTTAATTTTTATATTCTCGTAGCACTATGAGTATCTTCTGATGACAATCATTACCATAATTTTAAAATCTCTTTAAGGTCTCTTTGACCCCTCAGAATGAGCCTTTTAACTGAAATGCCTCAGAAATGATTGAAACCATTAGAGTTTAGTTGCTTTATAATGCACCTTTCTCCAAACAGCCTTCCCGACACAGTGACCCATGCTCTGTACAGTATTCTGGAGGGGCCCAATAACCATTTTCCAGAGGACTGTATTGCCTCTTCCATGGTGCATTATAGCTCATTGTTCCATTGGTCTGGTGTCTTGTTTGCCTTTTTTATTGCAGCTGTGCACTGAAGTGACAGTTTCTATGATTTTTTTCCACAGCAACCCCTTTCAGTCTCTGATCAGCGCACTGGATGCAACACCCATTCCCTACATTTGCTCTTTGTTCCCAGACTAATTACTTTTCATTTTCTACACCAAGCAGCATTTGCCATCTGCTGGCTCATCAATTAAATGATCCAAATCCCTTTTTAATCCGTTTGCATTGTACCTTATCGCTTCTCTGTGATTCCAGTTCTACCATCCAACCAGTGGCAATTTCACACCCATAGAGGTCAGCTGAACCACAGGAGCAGAGACAAGGGAATCCACAGGATCTTCTCACATCTTGGGAAGAGCATCCCACTTGAATATGCCACTTGCTGCATTCATACAGAAAAGAAGCGTTGGCTTTGGCAAAAATTAGGCTCACATATGCCTCAGGCTGCTTGAGATAAAGAATGGCTTTAAGCCCAGGCCCCGCGCTGGAGGACAGTACAAGACAGTGTCTTACACCAGGGATCCCAAAGATTGCAGATAGGCTGCTGTAGCGTTCAGAGTCCCCATCTGGTGTGTCCACACCAAGATACAGCACGTACTCCACCCGTCAGCTCACAGCTCTCACTATAGTACTAAAAGGAGAGGCATAGGCCACATCTCCTCCTCTCACTATGTCCCATTCGTGTGTGTGCTCGTGTGTGCACATAAGCAAAGGAAAAAAGGAAAGAGGAACATGGAAACAACATGAGACATCAGCCATATAGAAACCAGCACTGCTATGACCCCATAGGAAAAAATACAAATTTTCTCTTAGCCCAACAGTGAAATCTCTGCAAATGCAGTGCAAAGAACATCATCCCCTCAGGAAACGCCCTGTTCATGGAAGGCCAGATGTGTGCAGAAAAAGCAGGGGTCAGCTGGGGACACACACTCTTTTCCCAGCTCTAAGCACTAGAATAGTGTGGGCTAAGCACCAGTGCTTTTAAAGCAGGGTTTATGGGCAAGCCTTATGCTGTGCTGATGCATGTGCTGCATGGCATTCCCTCGGAAACTCTTTTCTGTCTTAGCAACAGCAAGCATGACTTGCTGGTCTATTGCCTTTACCTTCTTTCATTTGTCATTAAAGGAAAATACTGTCTTTGATTGCCCAGAGTGAGTAATCTTTTGGACGACCTTTTCCAGTCTTCCCTTGAAAGCATTGCACGCACTTGAAGCCATATCAATTGTCTGTCCAAGATACATTCAGGTAAGAGAAGAACCAAGCAACCTGTGCATTGTCTTGCAAATTTTCTAATCATTTATTTCTGTGGAAAATGACCATAGAGCAGTCAGTTCAGAAAGTAAACATTTTGCGGCTGTTTTATGATCCACATCTAAAATACCTGTTTTTTCTTTAAAGAGCATTTTCTGAAGGCCGCGTTCAGATAGACTGGATCTGATTTCAAACAATATTTACTGCTCACATTTGTAGTGTTCGTACGCAGTGATTTGAGTTAGGAGCACAAAACATGGATAAATCTTTAATAAGCTACAAACAACAAAGGAAATAATTTGAGCTGTGCTTTCCTCAGGCAGGAAACCAACATATCCAGCCTAATTAACTTGTCCTTGGCTGTAATTGTGATTGGAGGCACTACATTTTATCCCAGACTTCCCATACACTTAAAATCAGCCGGAGTTCTAGGTGTTCAGCATTTCTGAGAAACAATTTTTACCTCTATTTGAGCATGGCAAAATCAGCATTCACTCTGTACTACACTCATATAGTCCGGTTTGCTAGGACACAATAGTACAAAAAAAGAGTTTTGCTAATTCATAGCAAGATTCTGTTGCTCTTTATTAATATGTTAGTCAAAGGAATTCATCACAGGCACGAGCGGAAAGATTTTTCAGTCTCCCTCTTAGTTTCAATTCTCTAAAAAGAGAATCAAGGTCCAAGCCAAATTCCACTTAGTTTCACATCTGAAGACTTTGTATTCTGGGAGAACAGTGACAGCCAATATACAGCCTTTTTTAACAATAAAACTCCTGCGATCTGGTTTGGACCTGTTCCAGTACATCATAGCTGTATGATTTGTGCAGCACACAGCCTCATAGTATTGCCTGGAACTCGGGAGTGGGATTTCAGCACGCATCTGGATGCTATTCAATTCACTGGAACTTTTGAAAACCTCCTCTGCCATAACATTTAGACGTTGCCTGGCACCTCAGTCTTGCTTTCCCTTTAGCAAATTTGCATCTAGTGAAAGTAAGACAGGAACCTTGCAAAAAAAAGGAAGGATTCTACTTTTCCCTCAATGAAAGTATGATTTTTCCTCTCTCATCAGCCAAAGCAATTGAAACTCTCTCCAAGAGCATTGCAGAGGCCTTTGCCTACATGCATAAAAAAAAACCCCAAACCTGTATTGATTAGTTTCTTCCTCTGGCTCACAAACATCCTCTAGATCTATTCCTACCTCTAGCTTCAGCACAAGCTTTTTTCATATCTACTACTTCCAGCTATTATCTCAGCCATAATATTCATGCTGTTTCATCCTGCTGACATGCTGTTGTCTTTTCCCCACGTTACCATCCACACTCTACTTGTTTATCCCTTCCTTAAGTGTTGTGGCAATTTTATCTCTCTCTGGGACTCCACACTGGGATGAGAGCCAAAGAATGCCAGACCAATTCAGGAGACTGCTGTCTCAGGAGCTCTCAATAAACTTCCTAGCAGCCCCCAAACAGCCAAAGGATAAATTGGTCCCTATTGCCCTTAATGCACTTTTGATGCACTGAGACTTACAGGATTCATAGAAGTGTCCAGAGATGAGTTTGAAGACATTGTCTTACTTTTCAGGTAGCCATTATATGTGACACTTGGATTTGTAGCAAAGACATTTGTTTTGCCTTATCCAATTGTTTCTTTTCTTCCTAACTCTTTCTTATTCTGTATCTTTTGCAAATAAAAAATAGATGGGTTCTGATCCTGTAGCCCATAATCTGACCTCACATAAGAAGATTGTGATGCATGGCAGAAAAGTGAGAAGAATATAAGAGACTGACTTTTATAAGTAAGATTCATCTTAGTTAATATCAAACATTCTAGAGCACAGACGTTTACAGATGGGTTAGTCACCCTAGCGACTCTTCATAGTCAGTGGAGACAGGTGCATTGAAGGCTAGCTCAGATGTAGGTATTTAAACTAGAAGAAATCAATTCAATCCTTCATTTCTGGTTCCAATTGCATCTTCTGTGTCAGCCTTCATCAAATCCACTGCATCCACTTCATTCATGTCAATAGCATTTTTCAGCACTTGCATTCTTGGAGATACCACAAGACATGTCATGCAAAAATATGCCAAAGTGCAGCTCTGTCTCCCAGACTGCCCCAGGATCCTTCATGGCTTTTAACTGGAAGTTGCAATAGAATATGTGTAACTTGTTTTTCCGGATATGGCACTCACTGCTATTCAGGTACCTCATACGCTGAGAGACAGAACAAGTGTATTGACTAATTTGCACCACTGAGAAGCTGAGCTCTTCTATGGCTTTATAGAGAAAGCACCACAGCACCTTGCCATCTGGGCAGAAAGAATATGAAAGCCTGTTTGAATGCTGCCAACGGCACCTGTTAAATCCCTGATCACAATGGAAAAAAAGAAAAAAAAAAAACCAAAAACAAAAACACCAAAACCAACAAACCCTTGGCAGCACTGAATGGAAGTGAAATGTATGGATTTCCATATTACTGAGATTTCAAACAATTCTGAGGAGAAGAAAGACACTGACTTTAAGTAAAAAAAAAAGAAGACAAAAAAAGTACTGGGAGTAACTGGCCTTGTAAGAGAAAAATCCCGCCCCTGCATTAACACAAATACAGATTACCTGAAGTTTGCAGCAGAGAACTAATATTTCAGAGAGCAAGAAGTCTCCTCCCACACAACCTGCTAACAGGCCGAGAGGGGTCTACAAAGTCCTGCAGTCAGCAGGGAGTCCATCTGCTTGGTGACTGAGAAGAGAGAACCACGTTTCTGAACACAGAGAAACTGGGGAGTTAGGTGAGAGACGCGGCTTTATTACAATGATCCCTACCTAGTGTTTTGTTGCTGGTTTGAGGTTTTTTCCCAGTTGCCTAATAGTGACTTTGGTTTTTTTAATTGACCATCCTGTACTGTAGCAAGCACCTGCTTTTGGCAAAACTCTGTAAGAACATGTGTGTCCAACAATGCTGCAAGCTCTGTTGGAAATGAAGGAACTACAATAAGAAACACAGCAACTGAAATCAAGCACCCCTTCTCGATGTCTCTTTGAAGTGGAGACACAGGGCTTATAATCAATAAGTGAGTATTAGCCTAGGAAAACTATGAAAAGAAAACATCAACAGCATAAAGGCGCCCATTATATTGTATCTATATATAGCTAGCATATTATTACCTAAAAGTATCTTTGAGTCCTGAGTCATGGTTTCAAATTCATTGAAAATGGGGCTGCAGGTGGCAATCCACTCATATATTTGCTCTTCACAAAACCAATTTTGCATTGAGGGGACTGCTGAAATGGAGATGCCAGATTACTATCAGGATGACGTAGAAATCTTTGCAGATGTGCAATTTTCATCTAAAATAAATTCCACTGCATTGTCCTAGACTGCTTCAGCACAAAATTAGCTAAAATAAAACTTATTTTTATGTAGTCTTCCCAGTTCCAAGGGCAGGTACAACCCTGGTCTATGGCTCAGGGAAGACTTCATCATTCAGCCTACAACCACAGAGTCTGCACCACTTAAGAGTGTTGCACCCATCAGTGGCAACAAGAAAGGGAAGGAAAGGACTGAGGGGTCTTTAGGCTCTCCAGTAAATCCATGCTTTGTGCAAAACTAGTCTGGTGCATTGGCCGTTCTGACCATGTTTGCACCATTCCAAAATTATTGCTGAGGAGCAAAGTAGGTTAGTAAAATAAAGCCATCGGAACAGGCTCACATGCCAGCATTTTTGCTCTTCTTATTTGGGCAGGTTGAAGACACAGAAGTACCCATTGATGACACCTTTCCCTTCAGCCACCAGTTTTGTGGACTTCAGCTGTAATGCAACAGCCACGTTGCTCCACCATTAGCAAAACACCTGGAGCTAAATGTTAGCACTAATTCCTTCCAAGAGCCTTTCCAGGTTTGTCTAAGTTTCATAATTGTTTTGCTTTCCAACAGTTTTTACCTAGATCTTTGTTCTAGATCTTTGCGAAAAGCCCGGCAACCATTTCCCCTACTGCCAGGCCCCAACTTCCCACTCTCTGCAAGTCCTGCTCTTATGTTGTTTTTATACTTTGTGAACTCTTCTTAGAAATGTGCTCAAAAAAGAAAAAAGTATTCTTTGCAAGTGTAGATTACCCTACCAAGGTTTTTGCGTGTGTGATGTTTAAAAATCATGCAAGAGAGACAGATATTTCTATCCCCAGCTTCTGCCTTAGCTTCTTTCACTCCTGAAAAAGCAAGAGCAGCTCCACATAGCAGAACTAACTATTTATCATTGTAATAAAACATATTCTCACTTTAAAATATCTGACTGCATTGCGTTTTAGGAGCTAAAGAAAACTGGCATCATGGTTTAAAAGTACATGTGACAGGGCTTATGCAACATTAACGCTAGGACCCAGCACTGCAGATGAGATTTTACAACAGCAGCTTCCCTGGTTACCATGAAACAATAGTGCTTGGTCAGGAAACTACTGCAATCATCCTGCAGCTTTTACGTGTCAATATTTAGGACATCACTACAGCAGGCTGTGTTACTACAGCACTGCAGGAGTTGTGAAACATGTCGCTGCCATTTGTAATTACCCCTACGTGGCGAGAGACCACAGACAAGCACGTTCTCTCCCTCTGGCTGATCGTTCCCTTGCGTGGGGGACAGTGGGACCACAGGGTTGGCACCAGGGCTGTTCAACCCCACAGTATGGAAACATAGAATCATAGAATCATAGAATCATAGAATAGTAGAATGGTTTGGGTTAGAAGGGACTTTAAAGCCCATCCAGTTCCAACTCCCCTGCCATGGGCAGGGACACCTCCCACTAGGTCAGGCTGCCCAAGGCCCCATCCAACCTGGCCTTGGACAACTCCAGGGACGGGACAGCCACAGCTTCCCTGGGGAACCTGTGCCAGTGCCTCACCACCCTCATCCCAAAAGGGCACCAGAGGAACCGCAGCACATCACCTCCAGCCGGAGCTGCCTGCCTGCAGCCTCGAGCAACCCCATCGCCCTTCCTACCCTCCATTTCTTCCGAGGGGCGGCGGAGGACGGGGTACAAGGCGGGTAGAAGGCAGTAGGGGAGTCCGGGCGGGGAGCGGGACGGGACTCAGCTGCAATGCAGCATCTCCTCGCCGGGCTACCCCGCGCCGCCGCCGCCTCCCCGGGAGCGGCTGCCGCCGGGGGAGAGATGCTGGCAGGGCAGAGATGCAGCCAGGAGAGATGCAGGAAGAGGGCAGAGATGCTGCCAGGGGGCAGAGATGCAGCCAGGAGAGATGCAGGAAGAGGGCAGAGATGCTGCCAGGGAGCAGAGATGCAGCCAGGAGAGATGCTGCCGGGGGGCAGAGATGCAGCCAGGGCTCGGTCCACCTGAGGTGCATGTGCTGCTGCTCCCCACCGGGGTCTGTGCGGTGTGTGTCACCGGGGTGAAGCTGGCTGTTGCAGGAAGAGCTTGTGTATCTGCACGAAGAACAGCACCGCATCAACGGCCACAGCCTGAACGACTCGCAGGGCTGTTGTATTGGGTATATTTGGGGACAATCATAGAGTGGTTTCTGTCGGAAGGCACCTTAAAGATCATCCAGTTCCACCCCCCCTGCCACGGGTAGGGACACCTCCCACTGGATCAGGTTGCTCAAAGCCCCATCCAGCCTGGCCTTGAACACCTCCAGGAATGGGGTATCCACGACTTCTCTGTGCAACCTGTTCCAGTGCCTCAATCAACCTCACAGGAAAAAAAATAATTGTTCCTAATAACTAATCTAAATCTCCCCTCTTTCAGCTGAAAATCATTACCCCTTGTCCTATATCTGTATTCCCCAATAAAGAGCCCCTGCCCAGCTTTCCTGTAACCCCCTTTTAAGCACTGGAAGGTTGCTATAAGGTCTCCTCAGAGCCTTCTCTTTTCCAGGCTGAACAAGCCCAGCTCTCTCAGCCTGTACTCATATGGGAGATGCTCCAGCCCTCTGATCATCTTTGTGGCCTTCCTCTGGGCTCGCTCCAACAGATCCATGTCTCCTGTGCTAAGGACTCCAGACGTGACAGCAGGACTCCAGTTGAGGTCTTATGAGAACAGAGTAGAGGGTGGACAATCACATCCCTCAACCTGCTGGTTGCACTACTTTTGATGCTGACCAGGATAAAGTTGGCACAGTTCGCTTTCTGAGCTGCAAGAACACATTGCTGGGGCACTTTGATCTTCTCATCCATGACTACTCCCAAGCCTTTCTCTTCAGGACTACTCTCAATCCATTCTCTGTCCAGTCTGTAATTGTACTTGGGATTGCCCTGACACAGGCACAGGACCTTGTGCACCTGTACAGAACAGACCTCCAGGGCTGGTGCCTAGAAAAATATGCAGGGGTTGATATGCTGCATCAAACTGATGAATTACAAGGCTGAGCCTACTTGTATTAAAAGAGTCCAGAGAGCCCAGCCAACATTCTGAGGTAAATTCTGTGTCCCCTATTCTCATCTCCATGCTGCCCAAATAAAAAGTTCCTCTGCATTTACTGCTTAAAACTGAACTTGATTTGGGGAGTTCCCTGTGTGGCATAAATTCAATATAGGTGACTCTTCCAAGAGCTCCTTTACCAGGAGAACTATGGAGTGAGAAGTATGGATATACCCACTGTATGACAAGGAAAAAGTCCATTAGCAGCCAATCTCTACTGGTTACTTGCCCATTACAGAACAAAACCTACAGAAGCTGCAGACTGGTGACTGGTATGGGAAATCAAAGAGCAGCAGCTGGTTGTCATCTGCATGCTATTGAGTTTCTCTGTTTGGAGATGGGATGAGGGTGGTTAGCCACCTTTTACCCTATGATAAGCTTGGCTCTAGTACAGTAATTTGCAGTGCTCTTCCCCTTAAACGCAACTACTTACAGACCAGCAAAACAGCAAGCAATGGAATACCCAAGGCTATTTTTATTCCTTTCTTTGTGGAACAGCAAAAGATTTGGCTCTTTGTTGGCCCTTGTGTTTATATGCTCTGTGACAGCCTGAGATCACTTGGGAAATGTGTGAGAGTAGAAGGAACACAGAGAAGTATCATCACAGGGAGAGATCTTTCATTGGTGGCCTTACATGCCTTTTCCGACAATAAGAGATCCAGAGTTGTTCTATATTTACACCTTCAGAGGCCATGGCAGCCACAATCACTGCTCGGTCACGTCTTCCTTATTAGGCTGCAAGTAGCACGGCAATGCACCTCTCATATTTCACCTGGAAATTCCTTTGTGCTGAAGTAACTGAAATTACATCATATGTCCTTTCTGTAAACTGGAGCATATTTTGACTCAGGAAGTGGGATTTTTTAGGTAAAGGTTATTCAACGATAACGCTCACCTTGTTGGGATGCCCCAGCTAAGACCACTGTCCCATTGAACTGAGGCCTGTACGTACAGTGCCCCTTTCCCCAGCCCCAGATTTGAGTCCAAACTCAGTGAAGACAACAGGCATCCTTTCACTGAATTCAGCACACTTTGAGCCAGGCTTCATCCGAACATATTTACCAATAAATAAGCATAGGACTCAGTTCCCATTCTGGCGACTATAACCCAAGGTGTTTCTCTGTCACTGCAGAAGCCTGCTGGCACAGCTACATTTGCAACATGAGGGCTTTACAGGACATTAACAGGAGTAAATTATCTGTATTTGGTCTTTTTTCTGAACTTACCTATTTTTATTCTCTCTTTAACATTAATGCCTTCCATTGTTTTGTTTCTTCTTAAACTAATATTGGACTTTTTTAATTAATCTTTGCTGAAAGTATTGTATGGCTACTTCAGGCTTTTTCACTGTGAACTCCTACCCGAGCTGCACTTCACAAAACAAAAGAGTTTTCTCTCCATGCTTCTCTAAATAATTGTTGGTTCCTCTTACAATTTGCTTATATGTCAGCTTCTATTTAAAAATAAAATATAATCATTGACTAACCATTTTAAAGCTGTTCTTGCTAACCTAAATTAATCCCTATTCCACTTGTCTTTCTGCCTTTCTGCTCCACAACTGCCCTCTAGAGAAATAGCTCTGTAAGGAAAAAAAAATACACACATCCAGTTACGCAGTACTTTTAACAGTTAGTTTGCTCCTGACTGGCAAGGACTGAGATTGTTAGAGGCATTTCTCTGCAAAACTCGAAAATGTTAGCCCAGTGAAATGGGTATATTTTAGATAACATAACGTTCAGAACAAAGTATTTTTCAAAACTTTTTTTGTTCAGGTAATATAATTGCTGGTGAAAATGAAGACAGAACGCAGCCAGCTACATTGTCTCCAAAATTTTTCAGGTTAAAGCTGGTCAAAATTCTAGTTAGTGCTTCCCTCTGGCAGGGAACACCCACATTTTGAAGAAAAGTTTCCTTAAAATATTGAGTGAAAGCCAAATATTTGGGATTTTCTCATGAAGGTGCTAGAAGGTTTCCTATATATATTTTTCTACCTGAAATTAAGAAACCACACCCTGGTTAAAACTGATGGTCAACTGACCTGGGTGGTCTTGAACTTGACTTTCCTAATCTTGCATGGATACCTTGAGCAGTATGTAACTAGTTATGGGAAAATGTGTGGACATTCATAAAGGTCTGTGTTTATTATGCAGTGAGGAGTACAAAAATACTTGAAACTGTAACATTTTTCACAGAACAGGACAACTGTTCCACTGCTCTAGCAATGCAAATGGAGAAAAGAATGTTCCACGTAAGCACTTTTCTTACCAAGAGAGACATGTACAGCCTCATCCCTAGGCCTTCCTATATAAGGATCCCCACACATGCTACGTTGTTCCTCAGAACTGGTCTTTCCTACTTTCCAGCCTCCCCACAGACACACTTCACAGTATCTCCAATGCTTTCCCACAAACTGTAAGTGTGAGAAAAAGTGGAGAAGGGTCCACATGTGCTGTGACTGGTTTGGCATGGGAATGTGCTGGCTGTCGCTGGAAAGCTCAGCAAGTGTTACCTTGGGCTCTCATTCTACCTCACTGCTGCTCTTCCTAATGAAATTTGTAAAGCTTCATATCAATGAGAATGACATCCCTTTGTCAAACCAGGCCGAAACGGCCACTGAATTTTAAAGGTACCAGCAGGTAGCATCCTTTAGAAACCTGGGTAATCAGAACTGGGAGGTGTTCCAAGACCAGGTTGGATGAGGTTGTGAGCAACCTGATCCAGTGGTAGGTGTCCCTGCCCATGGCAGGGAAGGTGGGACTGAATGATCTTTAAGGTCTCTTCCAACTCAAACCATTCTATGATTCTATGATCAATTAAAATTAATTCTATGATGAATAGAATTTGGGTCCCTTCTAAACCAAACCATTCTATGATTCTACTTGGTTGCCCAAAGAAGTTTCCACATCCCTGGAGGTGTTCAAGGCCAGGCTGGATGACGCTTTGAGCAACCTGATCCAGTGGAAAGGGTTCCTGCCCATGGCAGGGGGGTTGGAAATGGATAATATTTAAGGTCTCTTCCAACTCAAACCACTCTATGATTCTACGAAGAGTTAATTCTATGATTAATTAAAAAACTGCAGAATCACACATGAGCAGCCATTGGAGGTGATTCCCGTACCCAGTGCATGAAGGGAACAAGCAGACCCTTTTCCTGCTGGAGAAATCCCACCTAGTGTGAGGCTGGTGAGACCTGACCCTGGCTTGTCTTCATTCTAGCCAGGGCAGGGGCAGGGCTGGGCTGCCACCCTCCCCAAGACCCTGGAACGGGTGGGGGATGCCCAGGGGGTGCTGGGGAGCAGATCCCGGTGGAGGAGCGGGCATCACAGCCCCGATGATCAGTCCTTCCCCATAAGCCCCTTCCCTGCAGTTGGGGCTGGGGACATTAACCTTGCCAGCCCCAGGGACACCAGCTCTGCCAGCCCCACAAGCCTCCTGCCCTCACCAGGTCTGCCCACTGGGGCACAGGGACCCATCCCGTCCCACTGTGGAACCCCATGCAGCCCTACAGGTGTGGGGAAGAGTGGCTGGAAAGAGAAGGACCTGTGGGTGCTGGGTGACAGCCAGCTGAACATGAGCCAGCAGCGTGCTCAGGTGGCCAAGAAGGCCAACATGAACCTGGCCTGGATCAAAATGGTGTGGCCAGAAGGAACAGGGAAGCGATTGTTCCCTTGTGCTCAGCACTAGTGAGGATGCATCTTGAATACTGTGTGCAGTTTTGGGTCCCTCAGTACAAGAAAGACATTGAGGTGCTGGAGCGTGTCCAGAGAGGAGCAACGAAGCTGGTGAAGGGGTTGGAGAAGAAGTCTTATGAGAAGCAGCTGAGGGAACTGGGATTGTTTAGCCTGGAGGAGGCTGAGGAGAGACCTTTTCACTGTCTAGAACTGCTTGAAAGGAGGTTGCAGAGAGGTGGGTGTTGGTCTCTTCCCCCCAGTGACAGAGGATAGGACAAGAGGGAATGGCCTCCAGTTGCACCAAGAGTGGTTCAGATTGGATATCAGGAAAAATTTCTTCACCAAAAGCGTTCTCAGGCACTGGCAGATGCTGCCCAAGGAGGTGGTTGAGTCCCCATCCCTGGAGGTATTTAAAAGATGGGTAGACGAGGTCGTTTAGTGGCAGATAGGAATGGTTGGACTCGATGATCCAGGAGGTCTTTTCCAACCTGGTAATTCTATGATTCTATGATTCTGTTTAAAAGACGAGTAGATGAAGTGCTCAGGGATATGGCTTAGTGGTGGGCAGGTGGCCTCAGTGCTCTCGAAAATCTTTTCCACCCAACCGATTCTACGAAATGTCTGCCCGCCGCCCCCACGCTGGCCGCCAGGGGGCGCCACGCGCCCTCCGCAGGGCACTCGGTCCGGGAGGGGCGGGGGGAGAAGAATCCGTAGAGACGCGCCGGCAGCTCCCGCCGCACCCCTCCCTTCCCCTCCCCGCCGTCACGTGCCGGGCGGGAGGGGGGAGCGAGCAGAGCTAGAGCCGCCCGATTGGCTGACGGGCTGGGCTGGGCGGGAGCCGCTAGGGGGCGCACCCGGGGAGGGGGGAGAGGGAGGGAGGAAGGAAGGCGTCCGGTTGGCTGGGCCGGGCTGCCCGGCGCGCGCGCCGCTGGTTGGCCGAGGCGGCGGTTGGCGGCGCAAGGCTCCCCGCGTGACGCGCTCAGAGGAAGGGCGGGCGGGGGAGGAGGAGCGGCTGCTGCTGGGGGGACACCGAGAGGAGGGAGGAACGGGAAGAGAGCGCGGCTGGGGCTGAGCGCTGTGGAGGAGGAGGTGGAGGTGGCGGTGGCTGCGCGCGTGCGTCCGCGCCGGGAGGAGTGAGGGGAGAGCCGCCATGTGAACCCCCCCACACACACACATACACACTCCATAGGGCCCGGCGGGGCTGGCGGCGGCGGCGCCTCGGGAATGCGCGTCTGGAACGCGGGGAAAGGTGAGCGGCGGCGGCGGCGCGGGAGCCTTCCTCCCCTGCACCATCCCCCGCCCTCACACCCACACCCCCTTCATGGCCGACCAGCGATCGCTGGGCCCCTGCCCTGCCCCTGCCCCAGCCCCTCCCTGGGCCGCGGCCTCTTCCCCCCCCGCTTCTTTCCTCTTCTCAGCGCGGGGCGAGGGGTGGGGGTGGAGGGGTGGGTGAGAGGAGGGCGGCGCGAGGGGTTATGTAACTGGCGCGGTGGCCGCGCGCGAAGGCGGGGGGGGGGGGGCGGCGGGGGGGCGCCCGGGGGGGAGCCCGAGTGCGCCACCCTCGTCCGCGCGCGCGCCCTCCGGCGGGGGAGGGGGCAGGTGTGCGCTCGTCTGGGGAGGGAGGCAGGCGCCCCCACTCGCGAGTGTTTGTGTGTCAGTGTCTGTGTGTGCATGCCTGAGTGTGTGTCTGCTTGTCAGTATCTGTGTACATGTCAGAGTGTGTGTGTGTGTGTGTGTGTGTGTGTGTGTCTCACATGGGGCCTGCGCCACAGACACAACACAGCTCCCCAAGGCAGAGCCTGAGCGGTGCTGCGAGTGTTTCTGCCAGCTAAGGGGTCATTGCAGGGAAATGGGTTGGAGGAGGAGGGGAGGGAAAGCCCAAGCTGCTGGTTGCAGCTTTGCCCTCTTGAATGCACCATGCGCTGTGGAGCTCAGTGGTAGCAGCGCGTATCTTGTCTGCGGTTTTTCTGTTGTGCTTGTCACAAGTTGTTATTTGCTGAGCAATAGTGCTTGGTATATAACGTGTGTGCTGAAAGGAGGGAGGAGGACCTGTGCTTACAACACCGAGGGACAAATGTGTTCGATGATGCTGCTTCTCATCCCTTCCCTATCTAATGTTGATGCATTTTGCTATACAGTTACCATTGACTTGACCTGTGACACTCCCTGATGGGAGATGCACAGTAATGGCATGTTAACCTTAAGAAAGGAAGGAAAGATAATATCACAAGCATGTATTTTTATGGTAGCAAATCTGTGTGTTGTATACTGTACTATTCCATTATTTCTGATGCTTTAAAATTAATGTCTGTCTTCAGAATGACAGGGCTGTGAATACTCGTGTTAATGAGGTATTTTCATCGTGAAAAGATGAGTTGATGTTTTTTCTGCATCTTGATTTAAAATCCAGGTCCAATCTCAGATTTGGTATTGTAGTCCAAAGAAGCAAAACCAGGGGATTGTAATTTTACAATCTGAATTCTGTATTCATTTAGATGCTATTGTTGCTGAGGTAGAACTGTTACAGGCAGTTGCCGAATTACCATTAGATGCAGGAGGTTATAGTTGAAATTTATTTCTGGAGTAGTTCTGCCTTACTAAGATTTATGACACTTAACACAGAAATCCAAATGTCTGGCAAGTTCCTTACCATGTTGTCTCAAGCGTGCAGTTATTAGCTATTCCCACCATATTGGTCTTTTCATTCAGCTCATTTCTGCTGCTGGACAATGTACCAAATCCCTCTTAGTAAATAATCCCAAACTGTCAGGCTGGAGGTCATTGGTAGGACAGTATTAGTAGAGGCACAGTGTAGATACCTGCCTTATGACTCACTGATGTTTAACTACTTGAAGATAGATAGGCTTAAAAGTAAAGCTCTAATAGGAAAAATACATTAGTGTATTTCAAGCCTCAGTAATAAACTGATTGTACATTTTTTCTGCGTACAATATACGTGTCTTCAATACATTTTTTAAGTGGCCGTTCAAATAGAGCCCCAGCCCATCTTTCTGGATAGCGTGTACATACTCAGATGCAACCTGTTCTGATACAGTGGTAGTGTCTTGTAACTGAGTGCTGATTTTGATTAGTTTTTTCCTGATCCCTTGACCCAGATGTTTTTTTAAAAGAAGTTTCATGGCAATTTTTCTGTCTTTCTATCATCCATTTCAGTTACTAGAGATATCAAAAAAAGTAAGAATGATTCAAACACAAGGTATGAAAAACAATTATGATTATACCAGCCTTTTTTAATAACTTGGTTGTTCAGGAAAGCAGGAAAAGAATAACTTGCCTCACCCTGCCATGTGCTTTCCCTATTTAATTTGTCAGCTATTGTTTATTTCACAAGGAATGATATTTATTGGTTTTAGTATTGAACATTTTTCTGTTTTAATTGAAGGTGTATATTACAATCACCAAGCTCCCTGTCAGCTCTTAGCAGTGTGTTTGCCTGGTACAGCTCTAACAAGGGACTTCAGTATCCAAATGTTGAAACCCTCTCTCAAGAATACAATGCAGATTAATTTGGTGATAGTGACATGTGTTTACCTAAGCATAGCAGAATTGAGAAAGAACTAGAAGCGAATATAAATGTGTGTGGCCGTGGAGTTATAAAGAAAGTTGAAAGTAAGAGAGCAAATCTAAGTGGATGCAAAAAAGCGTAAAGAATTCTGAAACATTAAATATAGTATACTTGTGGAGGTGTCTTTTTAAATTCATGTAGTGCTTCTCCCTGAGAGCAGCTTTCTGCTCTGTTGTGGAAACCAGGCAGCATTTTAATTGGAGACACATATGTTTATAGGGAGGAGGGCCTCCCATGTCTGTATGCCCCTGCCACTGCCCTCCTCCGTTTCTGTATTTCATGTAGAGTAACTGGTGCTGCTAAGATAAAAGTCAGAATTAGGAAACCCTTCTTCATTCTTGCTCTTCAGTGGAAGAGAGGTGAGTGTGTAGAACAGCTTCAGATGATGGGCTGTGATGGCAGCCTCATTTCCTGTGGCTTATATTTTCAGAATTAGCCAAAGGGCTGCTGCTACCATAGTAAAGGAAACTGTGACTGCAAGTTTAATCTAGGAGATACTTTTAGTTTGGTATTCCCATAGAAAGGATACTTCCATATTCTTTGCTCTAAATGCATCAGCAGCCTGTGGTCGCTGAATTTCACAGTTTGCTTTTGGGGAAAGTAATATTATATTCATTTTATATTTTATTAATTTTTTTAAACTAATTTCCTATTATAAATCTTCATGTCTCCCAGTTGGTATTGGTTCTGTTCAATAGTGCTGAAGCTGATGGTTTGAAATTCAATTGCCTGTGTAAGTAAAGCTTTGCCATATTGTGGTCAACATTTTAGTGTTGTTTTTGCTCCCTGTTTTCTGCTAACTGTAAATACTTTAACCAAATCCCAACAGAAGGGAAACTACCAGCTGTAACTTCCTTATTTGGACTGCTTGAATTCATGCAGACCTTTTCAGCTTCTTGATTTATGAAAGTAAATAATCCTGAAAAAGAGAAAGCTCATTTTGCTCAGGAGAAGACAGTACTCGGGTACCCTGCAGAGTCATTCTTGCAAATGCAGGTGGATTGCTTTGAATGCCAAAATATGAAAGCAGTGCTAAAGCTTCCCAGAGTAGGATAGAGAACTGCTCAAAGTTTGGGTTTTTTTGTATTAACTTAGAAATTGTGGCAGCGTGAGGTATGCAGTGTATTTTGGCAGGATCCTTAGGACTGCTGCTAACACTTTTGGTCAGTTTCTAGATGTAAAATAAGATTCTGTCCACCGTGTTTATGACCTCATCTTTTTGAGGTGACTCAGATCAACTGGTAGTCCAGGGCATGATGAGTCGACTTCTTGGACTAGTGGTTGTTCTCCACCGACATAATTTTGGAAACTTAGGAGCTCTTGCTGTTCTAAGGAAACCATTAAATTGCTGATAATTCTAACAAATAGGGAAGCCCATCGCTCCTTGGCATGTAAGGTAAATGATTACTGCCATTTACCAAGTACAGTAAATGTGTTCTGCCATTTTATGCTTTTTGGTGCAACTCCCAGTTGAACTGAAGAACTAAAATAGTGGTCTGTATTGACAGGATACTGTTCCTGGATTCTGAATCTGCCTGTTGTTTTCAGGAAATTTTAGAGCATTGGGAAGCTGGAAAGAGTGGCTTTTCAGTCTATTATTTCCTGGAATTCCAAGCTGAAATTACATTATTTGTTAAGCAATTCCATGAATCCTCTTGTAAAACAATATGGGGGAAGGTAGTGGTAATGACTTTTCACTCTAATTTCTGGGCGATTAGTAATTTGAAGTTGTACGTGTTCCCTCTCCAGATTGATTCCAATAATTTCTGTGTTGATTTTCAGCCTAAGTCCTACAAATGTAGGCCATTTTTTCTCTGTGGCCTTTTTGTATGGATCTGTCTCCACTAAGAAGCAATGTAACACTGTTTGGATATCAGAGGTACTTAAAATACTAACTTAAAACCACTTCAGGACAAGAACACAATTCAGATTTGAGTTTTATTTAGGGATTCTAAAGAATTAGAACACTTTTGTCTTGTCCTCGGGATTCTGAACTGTGTTTTTCCAGGAAAACACAGAAACACTGTACTTTTTTAGCATTCCTATGAATATAGAAGAAAACAGAATATATTTAATCAGATCAAAGGTTCGCCTAGGTAATAGTAAAGAAACAAACATATTGAGATACTTAGTCTTTGTATTCTGAATTCCTGGTAGTTTACCTTCTTATACCAAAAAAAACCCACTTTTTTTTATTCCAGTAATTCATTTACTCATCCTATATGTGTTCTAAGCATACTTGGTGTCCTATGTCAGTGAATCCACAAGTAAACTAGGCAATTGATGAAAAAATGTCCATTTGTTTTGATCTTGCCACTTCCTAGTTTCACCTGATTCCTCCTAGTCTTGTTGATCTGAGTTGATGATAAAAGTGATATCCATGGACTAAAGAATGGTGTAGAAGATTTGGGTGGAAACTTAAAACTTCAAGGCTAAGCATAGAAGCTGTATCTTCTGAAGATTTTACTTCACAAAAGATTTCTCAGCTTTGACAGTTTCAAAGGCAAATCCAGAAAAACATTTGGGAACCTGAGTGTGCATTGTCAGTTGGAATTAAGTGATGTCATTCAAAAGCTGCCACGAACAGAAAATGTAGCTATTTAAATACTGAATATGTAGTCCTCAATATTTTGTTAGTAAAGTTACTTGAGTTCTTGGAGTTTGGCTGCTGTATGTGTTTAGTGCTGCCTGTATGGGAGTAGAGAGGTGGTCCTCCTTAATATCTGATGTCTGCTACCACTTGAGGTTTGCAAAGTGCCTGTCTTATCTCTTCTTTTTCTCCTGACAAGCCTGGCCTGATCAGCACCTGCTCAGTGTATACTGATAACATTGAGTTGAGCATAAAGCACAACTGCCCTGGGCACTTCTCGTTATGTAGGTTAGAGCATTGGCCCAGAGGACAGGTTTTTTTCTATGCCATTCTCTATTATCAAAGTGGTTAATTCTGAGAACTGAGCAATCAAACTGGTCAGCAACAAAGAGAGAGAAATTTTTTTCGTGTATACACATGCACACGTGCACATGGATATACAGGGACACACGTATATCCAAACAAACGCATAAAATCAATCAAAAATATGTAATCTCTTTTGACAAGATTTCCCCAGTCTGTTGGCCTGAAGTCTAGGGAGTCTGAAGAAGTTGAAGATTGTGTATGTCAGAGGTTTTTGTCAGCACAGTTCTTCTGAATTTGATGCTGACAACTTCAGAATGTTCACAGATTCCTTGCTTTGATCACCTCATTGAAATTTTCCAGTTATTTATCTTGAATGATTATACCTCCACTTACCCACTTTTTCTGCCTTATTGAGTTTTTCTTTAGCTTTACAAGGATGCTTCTGTCAGGTGTGCTTAGGAAGTCCTAAATCATTCAGCGGCAGCGATTCTTCTCGTTATTTGGGAGGAGGGATCATGGTTTACTAATGCTACCTGCTGACTGCTTGGCCTGTGCCTCAACATAGGGTTATTGTGTAAAATAAGAGTTGTGGGAGAGGATTCTCATCAGACTGAGGAGTGCACAGACTTAAAACTTCCTGAACAAGTTCTTTTGGGGTTTTTTGGGTTTTTTTTGTAGAAAACTGAACATCCCACTCTTCCTTTTCAAAGTAACGCAGTTCTCTGTTGTCAAATACTATAGA
Source organism: Cuculus canorus (assembly GCF_017976375.1). Classification (NCBI taxonomy): domain Eukaryota; kingdom Metazoa; phylum Chordata; class Aves; order Cuculiformes; family Cuculidae; genus Cuculus; species Cuculus canorus. The sequence goes on from NC_071401.1 coordinate 68,102,699, forward strand.
CAGCTAAACATAGGGGCTTAAAGGAAGAATACCCAACTTGTACACTCATCTTGCTTATTGTTTCAAATACTTGAGTCCAAGAGAGAGAATTTTGTTTCAGTGATTTAAAATCCATTCACTATGTTGCTATTGGAAGTCCTAATTCCATAAGCTGTTTCTTATTCTCATTTTACCTAATAGATTTTATTATGGAATCTAGGCATTTAGAAGCTGGCTTAAAGATTGTGAGTGTGCTAAGTCCTCTTGGGCCCCAGAAGAATATAAATGCAGAAGAGAAATAATGAAGCCAGTTGCTGAAGTCTGCTGAAACTTGGAAGTATATTGTGGCAATATGAACAGTTTTATCAAAGAACTGATGTTTGAGCTAAATGTGAATTGAGCTACATGGTTAAATACAGCAATGAAAGTCTATGAAGAGCCAGCCATCACTGAGGAACTCTGAAGAGAGAGAGGAAATTTTACCAAAAAATGAGAAATGTTGAAACTGAAGCGAGAGTCTTCTGTGAGCAGAAGAAAAATTCACCCAAGTTAAACTGCTACTTGTGTCTGCTACTGAGTGTTATTCCTAGAGGGGAATGAAACATTGACAGTTTGTCTCAAATTGAATCTGACTTGCTATATTTCAAAGAACTAACCATCTCGCAAGGCCTGTATAAAAGCAAAAAGAGTATCTTCTTGAAAACAGGTTACTCCGAACTGATGCAGACTGTGCAGTGATGCTGGTTTCTGTACCACATGCTCATGATTCCTTCAGTTGTGACAATTAAAACAGTGATCTGTACTGGACTCCCGAGTCAGTTGTAGAAAGGTCTAAACACTTTTGTCCTGTACAGCTCTTGTCTGAATAGTTACTTGCTTTACAACTGCCTTAGGTCATTGTGATAATACGCCAGCAGATGTAACCTGTATTTCTAAGTTGTTACTTGTATGTAAAGTATTTATTCCTTGATGTTAAAGTAAACTGATCTGAAATAAAGACAGTTTTCAGTTGCAGAAATACTCATTTTGAAAACTGGATTAGTTTAGCGAACAGTTTCTGTGTCTTTTTCTGGGGGAGCAATTGAACTGAAGGTCATAGTATAATTTCTTTGCCGTCAGTCTCAAATGAAAGTATGCATGCGACACAATTTTAGAATAGCCATCAACTCCGAAAGGAGCTGATTCTGAAGGACTTGGGTTTTTTCCATGCTTTATGTGGGCTGTATGAGATTTCACCTTTCTATCAAATGCCATATATTTTAGAAAAATACTGTTTCTAAATTTCTCATACTCACTAGCAGTTTTGTGTTTAATATTTAATTTGCCCAATATTTTCATGATTTTTCTTAAATAATAATCTTAGGTTTACTCACAGGGGCAGGGGGAAGCTGAGGAGACAGATATTTTTCAAATGTCCTTCAGACAGATTAATTTCTATTTCTTTAAAATATCATCAGATTGAATTGCAGAACAGAACTTACTGGTTGACCGTATAACATCAGGTTCTTGTATTTAGAAGTGATTATCATATGGGCACATGTAGCTTAAGATGGAGATTGGACTTAGCACTTCTTAGCTGCTCAACTCTATTTTCTTTTCTCCTGTCCTGTGAAAAGGTGAGGTAGCCTGCCCTTGTTTATTGGGAGGCAGGGCGAACAAGACATGACGTAAGCAGGACTAGTTAGTGAAGAGTAGCTAGCTCATTGCAACTCCATACCGACATTTACACCAAGTTTTGTTGGTTATAGCCGCGACCCTAAAAGTTGTTTTCTAGAAATGGACAAGATAATTTTACGATCCCACTGGCAGTGGAAGGATCAGCCCCACCCATTCTTCATTTCCGCTCTGGCTGCTTTGACTTTGTCTGATGCTTCTGCGAGTCATTTCAGCTTGCTGAACTCACAGGAAACTAACCTGTAAAATTACGTCAATTTTCTGTTGATTTACTAGGCTGAATTGCATGTAGCACCAGTATGAACATAGGGGTTATTTGAGTTTGGAGGCAGTGTAGAGGTTGTGAGAAAAGGGTAAAGCCCGTTAGGCCAGCAGAGGTTGAAGAGCAGAACCGTCCCTTCTGGTGACAGTCAGCCATCAAGTTGACTCAACCATCTTGAAACTTCACCATGAGAGTTTTATTTCATCCCTGGAATAAAATTCAGTTGCTTTGCAGCATGCTAATTAGTTCATATTAATATGGAACAGCGTTCTTAGCTCTGAAGTGTCTAAAATCACAGGGATCAGAGATTTTAAAACACCATGTCGTAAAAAAAAACTTTTGAACTATGTTTTGAACTTTTTTGAACTTTCTTTTGCTGGATTCTGAACTTTTCAGTGGGTGGTAGAAAACGATTTAAAACCCTGTAACAGCAGCTCTTTTCCAGAAGTCTTGGCCAAAAATAGGACTCTTATGCTGAGAAATTTGTAAACATGTAAGATAGTTCTTCCCTCAAAATGCTTAGAGACTAATGCCAAGTGGGGTGGTGAGTTTGATGTGGGAGCTGTAATGTAGATGCATGAAACTCAAACAGGCCACAAAATACCCACTTGGTGGAAACAACTTCTAAGCCCTGCATAGCTGGGATGGATTCAACCTACAGTTCAAGCAACAGATTCTGATACTCATTAGCAGTGGCCCAAGCTATATATACTTCTGTTAGAGTTACATCTTCAAGAATAAGGCTTGTGGTGTTTGAATATGTTAATCGTATCAAGTTCTTCAGCATTAGAGGGTGTTGCCCGGATGTTCACTCTTGTCAGAAAAGTTAAATAGTTGTTAGTACATGTTATACTTAAACTTAGGTTTCAGTTACCTGAAATCGGATTACCTGGATTAGAAGTTTCTTTTGCCATGTATTTAAACATAGGCATGGTAGGGTTATCTGTCACTGTACAGCCTCATTTTGTCTTTGGAGCTAGTTCATGTGTTTTCCTGTAGTGCGAAGCCTTAACATTTGTATTCTGCCAGATTTAAGTTGGCTACTTGAAGAGGCAGCAGAAATGTCTCTGCACCATATACCTGGAAAAGGAGATGTTGAACAGTATGGCAGAGACAATACTCTTTTGTCAATTTTGGGTAGGACTAGTACTGATCTGGAATTACAAAGCCCATGGGGATCTATGTTCACTTTATTTATAGAGCATTGGAGATCTGTATCCTGTGCTCCTAAGTATTTGTCCCTGTAATACCTGTGGATTTGGTCTGCATTTGTCTGTTATGTGTATTACTCCAACAGCCCCAAATAATGGAAAGCCGCTTGTCTTACAACTACATCATCTGCAGTTTGAAATATTTTTAAAAAATAACTTTTCTGCATCAGTCTTTGTGTGTTATGGATCAGATTAAAACAAGTGCTAACTTAACATCAACATTTGCATCTGTGCAACACTGTTATACACACAGACGTATTTATAGAATTCATAAAATGTAGACTTAACATTTTGTTCCATTACTTGATCTGTAGGCTTTGATTAACAGTCTTTAATAATAGGATTAAGTGGTTGTGGACTGGGAAGCATAATGCCTATGAAGCAGCATGCAAAGGGGTGTTACATGTCTTTTCCCAGTGGGCTGTCAGTCATTCAAAGCATCAAAACTTAGTTTCTCTTGTAGCTTTAGTTTTGAAAAGGATTGCCCATTAGAAATTTTATTTTTAGTTTAAGAGCCCTATTTTGTAGAATGGAACAATTTTACAATTTGTGTGCGGCCTAGAAAGAGGTGCAGGGCCAAATTATGTTGATTTTGATCACAGGAGCTCTACTTTTTTCTTGAAAGGTTGTTTCTTTTGCACTGAAAACTTGGATTCTGTTCCTAGGAATACTTTTTCTACCCTTGCAGGCTTTTGTGCAGTTTTGTTGGGATTTGTTTTTTAAGTGCTTAAGTTTCTTTGTGTTAACAGATCCAGAAATGTGAGTGTTTCGGTTTTATTTACAAAGCTTTGCTCTGGGTGAGAGGTCACTTTATATCTTGTCCTTCAGGCTGTAGACATACCCTGAAGGCTTGTAACTGGTAGTTTGCTTTCACCAAGTCCCTATGCATTTGTGCTCTTGAATTTGTGAAAACAGAGACGACTATTCTGAGACAAGTTAGGTACTATAATCACAGGAAAGGTGAATTCTTGTCTGAGATTGACATGTTCCCTGACTTGATCCCTCACCACCACTTCAATGGTTCTTTACAAAGCATTTCTCTTACTCATCGATTCATCATGATTCCTATAGAGCGAGCATCATACCATCCTTACGTTTCTTGTTTCATGAAAAAGTGAGCATGTTTCAAATCTTGCTTAGCTTTTCCTCTGATTCGGTATATCCTGTGCAAGATGTCTCTGGCCCTCATTTGTTCCTTAGGCTTCTGCAACATAGCTGTAGAGGCTGTCTTCATTCTTAATGAAAAAAATCACACTGTAAGCACAAGCCTTTAGCTGTGGGATTCTCCTTAGAGCAGAAACCTGAGTTCATCATTCAGTTCCTAGAATTACAAAGGGAGGAGCTAGTCTCCCCGGTTTTCATATCAGCATTAAGAAAATAACCCACGACTCTCAGGACCTAAGCCAGAGGCCTTTAGTAATCACTGAAGTGTAACATGTTCCCAGCTTGTGTGTTTGGAATTTAAATGGACTGTCTGAGTCAAAAATCACATCTGCCAAGGAAATAGTAAATCATTATCAGATGTTGTAAGTAGGCATTACAGCCTAGCTTGTCTAGTTTTGCAGGCTCTGGAAAGGCAAATTTTGAGCAGTTGATATATTTTGGTTTAACACGCTTAAGTAGTTTTGTTGTTTTCTAGTTTAACTCAGACTAGGCCTGTACCCATTATTCTGATTTTGATTTGCCTTACTGGTAGTGCTCTTCTGATCTAATGGCTTTTAGACTATAGATCTTTTCTTCCTTGCATCCCAGTGTCCTGAAGAAAAATTAAATGTGTTTTGAGATTTCAGAAAAGCTTTCCCTCATGAAAGCAGTTCTTCAGTTTATCAGGCATTAGATACTTCAGTTTAAGCAAGAGGCTGTCTATATATGTGTCAGAGTAACTACCTATCAAACCCTGTTTTCGCTAGAACTTTAATTGGAATGAATAACATCTTTATTAGGCTGATGTTGTGGTGACTTATAGTGTGCTTTTCATACAGTCTTGAAGGTTCTTTGGGTTTTTTTCATGGCTAGTGTTTTGTTTCATATGAGATTTTCTGTTTGATAGACTTAGAATCATAGAATAGCCCAGACTGGAAGGGACCTTGGAAGATTATCTGTCGTTTCATGGGAAGGGAGGCCTAGATGAGATTATAGAATCATAGAATCCCTAGGTTGGGAAAGACCTTTGAGATCATCAAGTCCAACCGTACCATTACTAAATCGTATCACTAAGCACTTCTACCCATCTTTTAAATGCTTCCAGGTGCCATTGCATCGTGTTCAATTGCAGCTTTAAAACCTCCAGTCCTGCGGACTGTATCATGTACCTGGGGTAGTTACTCCAGTGACTGATGGTTCTCACAAGAAAAAATGTATTTCTCATATCAAGATGAAACCTCTCTTGGTGTACCTTTTACTTGTTGCCTGTTGTCCTGTCCACGTGGGTCCTTGTGAAAGGAGACCCTCTGTGCTTTTTGTAGCCACCCTTTAAAACTTTGTCATTCTTTCTATAAAAAAGGAGAAAGGGTAATCAGTAGTTCAAATTCTGATGTCTTTTATGAGCTCATACACTGATACAGTATCTAAAAAGACTAAATGACATTTTCTTGAGTAAATTGGTTTTTTTCCTTGAACATTCACTTCTGTTTTCTCCAAGAACTTCTTAGCTGAAAGTGGTAGATGTGCATTATAGTTGACTTCAGCTGATGGAAAAATACAAATTTTCCAAATGAAAGAAATCACCTAGCCATTTCCAGTATGTACTGTCCTCTACAGGAAAAAAGACAGTTTGCATTTTGTGTGGTCATCTAGCTCATCTCCTCTCATTTTTCTCACTGTTTCTTGAGAGTTCTGTGGTATCTAACAGATATAATCCAAACCACTAAAAATAAATTTCAGAAAGCCTAGTGTCTTGGAAATGAATCTCTGGGTATGAAATGCAGGTACCTAGAGAGACGATACAAAATGCTGAGGAGAGATTGCTCTGTTTTGATTGTTGGTGTAGAACTTATCTTCTTGTCTTGATTAATCTTCATAATTATATGCATACGTATAGGTTGTATATCAATTACAACTATAGCAACTATAGGAAGACTAGAAATGGATGCATCATGGTCTACCTGTGTTTGCAGAGATCCTGAAACATACAACTGAAGTTTGTCTTTTCCAGGTAGTTATCCCTGCTTTGACTATAATTCTGCTGTTGCCTTAATTTGATGTATTTGTAGTGTTCCATGAAAATAATCGTATTTCTGAAAACTTTCCTGTTGCTGTGTATTGGTCCTGCAATCAGTCTCAAGACTGCAAGAACTTGCCTGCGATCCAAGGTAGTTTAACTGGATTTCAGAGTCTGCCTTCATGTTAGCTCTAGAACAAAAGGGATTTAAGAGGTGAATTCAACTTTCAGCCAAGTTCAAAGGAAACGAAATTTTATAGTGATAAATGGGACAGTCACCAGAACAGCATGGTAGAAGGCCTAGATGGGAATGTGACCGAAACACATTGTCATCTCCATCCATAGCTGTACGTACGTGCTTTCTGGTAGGCTGGAGACTGAAGCTTCTGTGCCCTGTTACTGGGCAATGCTATGGGTAGTCCAGAGAAAGGTATCTTCTCAAAAGCAGACAAGAATGGAGAAAACTTGTTGACTTCCTTCTGTGTATTAAATGTAATTTCGTGCATTTCTATGGAAGACAAAGAAATAGAAATTAAATATTTAATAGAATAATAGTGTCTGGCTTAAATATTTGTCCTCTTTGGGTCCTGTCCTTACACTCTAAGATCTAAAAGGAAAAACAGTGTTTTTATTTAGGGAAAGGATCGGAGTAGAAAGTGAGAGATATAATAGGAGGAAGTGACCTCATGATCTTACTACATCATTAATCAATGTTTTAAAATCAGTATTACAACAGCTATAGTTAATGTGAATCACTTAAGTGCACTGAACAGTTGGCCACAATCCAAAATGTTTCTTTTTCCCTCCCCAAGTTCTGTTTTAGCCAACTAATATCTCATCTGGAAATGCTGCTGCATACAGCTCACGGTTCAGGGATAAATGTCTTGCATAAAGGAAATTGACAGTTTGGCTGGTTGGGTATATTATTTCTTTATTGTTAAGCAACACAAACAACCCCAAAGAAACAAATCACAAGCCTAGGTACAGATAATTTAAAGAACTGGCTCTTCATTGACCATAAGATGGCTTTTGCTTTTTTTTGGTTTTATGGGATGTATTACATTGGAGAAACAAGTGTTTGGACCTTTATAGTTAGCTTTAAATCCATTTTGGTGAAATTAATCCAGTTTCTAGTACCAGGAGGTGTTTGCCTGCAATTCACCCACCGTGTAGATAGTATCAAATAGGAAATAGAGGTTTGTTCCAGGCTTGGTCATTGTTTTGCCTGAACAGTAGCAGTTGTATTTAAGAACCTTTTATTACTCCTTTGTAGGACACCTATGGTGAACAGGATGAATTTAATAAATCATAAGGGAAACTGAACATTGTAATGAGTTTTTTGTATTCTGAGTGAGTATAACAAAATATGTATGTGTATCTTTTGATATGTAGCAGGAGCTACGATGCGCATTACTACAAAACTGAGTAGGTTTTTATGCAATTTTTCATTTCTAGGTTAACAGTGTAACTTGTATAATTCAGTGAAACACACTGAAAAATGTAATCTTTGTGATAATCTTTAGATGGCCTCTAATGCATCATTGATATGATGATATTACTACACAACTAATTGATCAAGCATTTTTCTTCCTGTGCAGAAGCTTCACTATGAGGCGGGGTGGATGGCGGAAACGGGCTGCTGATGGCGATGGCTGGGGAATATGGGTATGTTCAAAAGCAAGAGGCTTTTTTTTTTTTTTAAAGAGGTACATGGCACTGTGGTTAAAAAGAGTTTACAGTTTTGTTTTATATACTAAAGGTAAGCTATAAATTAAACCCTTTTGCTTCAATTGAAAACAAATAATTAAATTCAGAGGAAATTCTAAAAGTTACCAGGTTTTGAAGACTTACTTCACAATAATCCATTAAATTGCATTACTAGTAAGTGCAGGTCCTTGAATAGCTTTAAATTACCATTAACTAAGTAATCTTAAAACTGTTCATGGTTATCTCCACCACATTCTGTGTAGTCTGGGAAACAATAACTGAGGTAACTAATTTACATAAATATTTACAATACTGTTGTTTTATGAATATTTAAGAACTGAAAATGTGTGGAGCGTAATGAATATTCTCTCTCCATTGTTTCTTTAAGGAATGACCCTCCAATTTAGCATCCAAACTTGTGCTCCCTTATTTCTTTTTTCTTCTTTCTTTTTATTCTGTAACAGCTTTTATATAAATAGTATCCTTTTTCTTATAGAATAAGATAAAAGAAGTATGACATAAATCCTACCGTGTTGGTAACAAGATGCAATTATCTTGTAGATAAAAAATTAGGGTGGAAGATTTGCTTTTTTTCTTTGGAAAAACAATGTGTCTGTTGTATGTGAAACAAAATCAATTTGAAGGAATGGTCCTTACCTTTCTAGTCCCAAAATTAACCAGTTTCTGTCTGTAAAAGTTAGAAAATAAGACTAGCATCATAGGATTTTTTTGTTTTGTTTTAACTTAAAAATTAGGGCGGGTACATGTCGGCAAAGGTTAAGAAATTGGAAGATCAGTTCCGGTCAGATTCAGCCATACAGCACCAGAAGGATGGAAATTCATCAAGTATCTTTAGTGGAGTTGCCATCTATGTCAATGGCTTTACAGGTGACGCTTTCATTTTTTTTAAGGATCTGTTCTGTTTTGTTCTAGTGTCTGTTTACTATCCTAAGCGGAGTAAAGAATGTAAAACACATGAGTTTGCAGTTAAGCGAATACGTAACAATTACTGTATGTTTTCAATATTGTGTTCCTTTGTATTTCATGATTAAGATTTTCAATTAAAAATCAGATTTAGGTTATGAATATAAATATTACTTTAGTAAATTGTTGACATGAATGGTCACTGATACAAGCAGGAGTAAATTTTTCTAGTTTTCTGCAGTCATCTTATTTGAAATGAAACCTTTTCTCTTCCTCTATACTCCTACATGTATTAAATTTTTAATTTTCCAAACTGTTGATGGTTCCACTGGACTTGGAGTGTATGCATGAAATTTATGTTTGGTTGGATACATTAGGGTTTTCTTGCTTATAGTGGCATCATGCTTTAGACAGTGAACCCTTTAATAGTGGCAGGAGGAACAAGAGAAAAGGTAAGACACATGAGTACATTTTCTGTGGTGGACTGATAGTGCATGTTAACTGGAGTAAGATATTTAATCTACCATATTTACATTCCTATTTCTCCTGGGGTTTTGTTAAACTACTTAATAACCTTTTTGAAACTTCCCAGAAGCCTTTTTCAGGGACCTATGCCAGGAATGTTGTGACTATCACGTAACTGAAGCATACAGCTTCTATGACATGAAGCAGTGGTGGTTTGAGCACAGAGCTCAAAAAATAAGGTATAAGGTGGTCATGTTAAACTTAATACATCAGTTATATGATATAGGCAGTTTCTTCAGTGAAAATCGTATTATTTGTGTATTCTTCGGGATACTGGTTCCTGCATAGAGCTCTACAAGGTGATTGTCTGGAAGGCTGAAGTGGGGAAGATGACACCTGGAGAAAACATGTGCAATTTTTAGTTAAAAGCTACAGGTTTAAACAAGTGTTAGAAATATTTTGAGAGTTGACAGTAGGCCACTGGAAGCAATTGTAAATATTTTTTTAAAAAGAACCTTTCTTCCTCCCTGTCTTGATAAACTTCTTTTTTTCTTTTTTTTTTTTTTTTTTAAAGTATTTTGTGCCAGCTTTACTATTCAGAACATCTTATTTGTACTGACCCAAACCCTTGGTGCCAATGTGACACCACTGCAGAAGTTTTCCAAAAGCTAGAATTTGTTTCTCCCCCACCCCTGCTTGCAAAATGAATATGCTTTAACATGATTGAGGGGATAAAAAGATGTGTTAGTTTTTAAGGTATTTTCCATTCTCTGTGCTGTTTCAAGAATAACCTGGTAAGGAATGAGTGAGTTAACTGTTTCAGTATATCAGAAGTTGTGTAGTAGGAGTTCTATGCTGCAGCTAAACACTTTTGATATTTATAATTTTCTGTTACTTCTGTGTATAAACTACTCTCCCAAACTCTGGTGAAAAAATAAGTGTGTTAATCTAATTTTGTGTTATGTTGATGTAAAGTGTTTTTTTAATCTAGTTTAGTATTAAATCTACTTGAGTTTTCCTCTCCCCACCACGCCCCCACCCCTCCACCATACATGTTGTGGAAAGATCACTGTAATAACTAGAATGTTTACATTTTGAAGCAGTCTCTTCAGAAGCAGTTTTCTACATTTCTTCAGAATTGCTTTTCTGATTTGTTCTTTGAAGAACTTGTAAGGATTTTCAGAAAAACAATGGCTTGCACTCTTTCTGGTCATGGCATCATATTTCTTAATTGAAGTTGTTTTGCTTACTGTGTTTGCTGACACAAAACAGGAATATTTCTGTTTTTAATTTAATAGATCCCTCAGCTGATGAATTAAGGCGGCTAATGATGTTGCACGGAGGCCAATACCATGTGTATTATTCCAGATCAAAAACAACTCACATCATTGCCACAAATCTTCCAAATGCCAAAATAAAAGAATTAAAAGGAGAAAAAGTAGTTCGCCCAGAGTGGATCATGGAGAGGTAAGTTTAGATCTTCTGCTTTTGGAATTTTCCCCTTTGGGATAAAAAAAAAATCTGGAAAAACGGCATTATAGAAGATTGCATTTAGAGACCACAGTTTAGTTTAAAATAACAGCCCTTGCAACAGCTAAGTTAAAATACCACTGTTACATTGAAGATATCCTTCTTGGTGATTGTTCCTTAAGAACTTCACTAAGCACATTAAAAAAGTCTCAGGCATGTCAGGAAACTGAACATTATCCTATTGATTCCAGTTAATATCCAGTGAATTGAAAGTGCAAAGTGATTGTTTTTGCATAAGTTTCATTACGTCTGTAAATAAGGTAAGACCAAACGTTTTCATAAAATAGAAATCAATCCATCTTAAAAATGTATTATGTTGTGACTTTGTAACAAAGCAAAAACGAAATCTAAAAAAACCTACACAAGTTTTATTTACAAAGAATTTGTGTTCTTTGGTTCGTCCGTGCACTGGAATATACAGGAACAACTCAAGTTGTCCTTGGGTCCTTGAAAAAGGTGATAGATTTTAATCTGGATTGCATGTGTCTTCTTCCATCTGAGAAACCCATGGGAAACAGAACAGGCAGGAGTATGTTCCAGCAGTCAATCTGTTGGTGTCATGCTATTCTTAACCAGCCTCTTTCCTAGAAGACCAGCAGAAACAGGCGAGGAACTGTTCTACATACACACTTGCAAAATTATGTTTGCAGTTCCTGTTTTCAGATTGCCGATTTTCAGCCCTTTGGCTTCAGCTAGTTCATACCTGTGTGCCCTTAAGTGAAATGTTTTAAACTTTAGTCAGAAATGATAGGTTCCTCCGTTTTAAAACTTTTAATTATCTTCTTTGAACAGTTTTAGGGCCTCACCCCCTTTTTTTTATTTGAAAGATGTGGCTGTTTTCATTGGTGGCATTAAAGCTCAGTATGATTTTACAAAGTTGGTAAAATCATTTTGTATACATTCAGTAGAGACTTGCTGGAAACTAATGTATGAAGTCTCATGATGTCTTGTTATTCAAGTTCTGCATCTGGTTCTGGAAGGCTGGACTGTCAAATAAGTCAGAAGAACTGAGTATAGGGTGATACATGGGGTTGGGCACAAGGAGGCAGGGAACTCACTGTCTCAGTAGAACAGGGTTTGTGTCAGAATCTGGAATAAAGGCTAGTTTCACAACCCCTCATTTTTTTCCATTCCTCTCAACAGTACTGAAGAACACTCATTGGTTGAATACTCCATCTCTGTGTATGGAATATCAAATTATGTTCTCCTCAGTAGATCAGCTGGTGAAAATCGGTGCAGTGGGTGTAAAGATACCAAATTTGTTGAATATTCACATGCATATCATGTTAGTGCAATAAGATAGGTTTGGATTTATTTTTTTTTTAAGTTTGGTTAAGAATTGATCCTAAAATGTTACTGTCATTAATTTCTGATTAAGCAGTGTTGTTAGGTCTTCAGTCTTGTCATCCAGGGTTGCTAAACGGAAACATTGTTTCTTTGTGGAGCTTTGATTTATTTCTTTATGTGCACACATTATGATGTAGTACTTAATTGCATGATCACATGCCATCTTTTTTCTCTATGGTACTTTGCACATTCTCTTCACAGAGAAGGTGGAGTTCAGACTGCAAATTGCTAATTTGGTGTCTTACCTCTGTAACCCTCTGTTCCTTACTTACTGCATGTCACTCGAATTCTTTGTTGATAATGGAATAAATAATTAATTCCTGGTTTTTACTGGTGCTTATCACTACAGCATCTCTCTACTTTCCAAAAATTAATGAACTTATAGCACTTATTACAGTGGCTATTATTTTCATTTTTTATTTGGGAGCCACCAAAAAGACATTAAGTAAACCAAACCAAAAATTTCAATAATTTGGAATATGCCATGTGAGTTATGCAAGATAAGATTTTTTAGAATTAAATGTACGAGGATGGTAAGGCATATGTTGAAGTTCGTTGTTGCATTAAAGCCTTTGCATATTCTGTACTGTGAGCATTCTGAACTGTGGCCTAAAATCAGACTCTCATAAGCCTGTTGTTAAATGCAAGTAGCTCTAGAATTTTGTTTTAATTAGGATCACATAGACATCCTATGGTAACAGTAGTTGCAAAATCCAGTATTGCAAAGTAATGTGTGGTTGCTTTAGTCCTCCCTTTGTTGTATGTTTTTGCTACCTCTATTTCTGCAATAAATGAGGGAAGAGACTTGCAGGCAGACCTCATTTCTAAATCTTTCTTCCTTTACACAACACAATTATGCAGCTTGGAAAGGTTGTTTTGCCATGTCAAATGGAAGCCAAATTAAGGTAATCTGAGAGCTTGACTTTCAAATTTTAATATTCTTTTGACAAACATTCTTCAACATTTATAATAAATTACCTTTTCAGAGATTGACTATAATTAACCACTAAAATGAGTTACCAGTAGAATTTGTGGGCTCCTTATTTTGATTTTCAGATTAAGTGGACCTTTTTCTTAAAGATATGTGTTTATCTAGCATAAATGTGAGGAAAATTGTTTGCAGTCATTTTCCTGGGGGGGGAGGGGGGAGGGAGGGGGGCGGAAATCATATGGTACATCACACTTCATTTCCTTTTTCTGATGGAGATTCAGAGTGCAAAATATTTGAATAAATACAAACTAACAGTCTTAAAACAGTATACAGCCTTCAAAAGAGAAACTATGTCCAGTAGGTCAAGGGGTAGGATTCTTGCAGTCTGTTTGGAGCTTCTGAAACTACATCTGGACTTCTGTGTCTGATTTTGGACTTCTGAGTACAAGAGAGATACTGACAAACTGGAGTGAGTTCAGAGAAGAAGCACCTGTGTGAGTAGGGGCCAGGAGTATAGGATTGATGATGAGAAACTGAGGAAGCTGGTTTTGTTCTGCTTGGAGAGAAGATGAGGGGATCTAATTGTTGTCTTTCATTACCTATATGCAGGTTACAGAGAGCATGGAGACAGATTTTTGTTCAATATGCATTGCAAGACGACAAGAGGCAATAGTTGCTAGTTGCAGCAAAGAAAATTTTGACTGAATGGAAGGAAAAGATTTTGCAGTGGAAGAAAGCAAGCAGTGGAACCGTGCCTAGAGAGGCTCTGTAATCTGTCTTTGGAGATATTAAAAATTTTGGTGGACTCAGCCCTGGGCAACCTGGCCTAACTTTAAAGATAACTCTGCTTTAAACAGGCTAGAAACCTCCAGAGGTCCTTTCCAGATTTTTAGTGATTGTGAATTGTGATCCAGGTAGCATGGAATGGGGAAAGATACTGAATCATGAGGCTAAAATAGGATTCCTGTTGCTTTATCCTTATACAGTTTAAAAAAAAAAACCAAATCAACTGTGTATTGATCTAGTAATGTAGCTACTCCAGTAGCTAAACTCTTAGCATAAACAAGTTCTTAAATAAATGTGGGAGTTTATTGTATTGTAATTGCAGTGATGATTTTGAAATATTACCAGGGTGGTTACTCACCCAGATTCACATGATGATATGAGAAGGAGTCTAACCAGGCATTGTAAAAGCTTAGTTTCTACATCTCCACTTTCTGTACAAGAAAGCTTTGGAAGAGTATTTTTAACTCTGTTTGGCAATGTTTAATGTAAATTATATTCCTTTATGAATGCTATCCATTCATATGTCAAACAGTATTTAATCATTATATTTTTAGAGCTGTTTTTAGTCTCTCATTCCCATAGAAACCATACCAGGTCTCTGTGTATATACCTAACTAGTTTTGATTTATGTAATTGGGAAATGCGATCCCCACTATATTCTTCTTTAATTGCAGCAAGAAAATTCCTAAGGGCTTTTGTTCCATTGTCCAGCTCCCTTGACAGTAGTACAGATTTGAGCTAGTTAAAAAGCACATCTCCAAGAGAAAGCATTCAGGTGTTGAGGAACAGAAAAACAGTATCTGTTGCTGAGATAAATTCTCTTTAAAAATTTGAATCGAATTGTATCTTTGAAACTGAATGCTGATATTAAGCTGCTTTGATATGAGAGAGGTTCCTCTGCTGTAAGAAGTTTCAGCATCTCTGACCCAGCGTTCTATATGAAGAAGAGGTGAAGTATAGGCTGGGAAGACTCTTATCTCTACTGCCAGCAGCAGGCATGGTGGAGAGATGAAATCATGCTGTGATGTATTTTTGAGAGGATTCCACTTTGAAGTCCATGACTTTCCTCTTTAGCAGTTACTGAAGTATGATTGCGGTTTCAGTGGAAGGAAAAAAAAGAAGAGGGAGATGCAGTGGAACACATAGGACAGAACTGAAATGATTGTAGTAGATTTTTGTGGAAGGTCTGTCCAGCTTTTTTTCAGTGAGTTTTCTCACAAGAATCATGGAATTGTAGAACGATTTGAGTTGGAAGGGACCTTGAAGATCATGTAATTCCAAGCTCTCTGCCATGGACAGGGACACCTCCCACTAGATCAGGCTGCCCAAGAAGGGTAATTATACTTTTAGAATGGAAAGAAGTAGTTCCTCTTTAATAGTGAACCACATCCTAGTCGACCTTCGAGTTTTACACAGATTTGCTTAGAAGTCAGATATTTGCATTGCTCTAAAATAAGGAGCTCACTCAGAGTTGTTCAGTTGGAATAGACTGGACCACTTGCCTTTTGGGTTTTTTTGAGTGGGCTTTATTTATTTAGGTTTTTGAAATTAAATATTTGGGGTTTGAGTGCGCCAGTTCGAGAAGATAAATGGATGTAGACAACTGACCAACACAACTGTGCAAATATCTGTTGTAGTACCAGTCACCACATCACAAATTACTTTTCAGTTCAATCCAGTTAGTAGTGGGAAAGGGACTGTGGAAGGGACTGCAAGTATGTATAGCAGAACAGCAAAAAGGTAATGACCAAAGTAGTAGTTTTTTGTACGTGAAGTATTTTTTAGCATAAAAGTCTGGGGTTTTAAAAAATGTCTTAAGTAGTAACTTGTTCCTTTTTTTTTTCGTTTGTTTCAGCATTAAAGCTGGACGTCTCCTCTCATACATTCCATATCAGCTTTACACCAAGCAGTCAAGTGTTCAAAAAGGTCTCAACTTTAACAACGTATGCAAACCTGAAGATGCCGTGCCAGGTCCAAGCAATATAGCTAAAGACCTCAACAGGGTGTAAGTGTTTCTGATCACGTAATGCAGATGCTAATCATTCACCCACAGTGGGTTTGCATTTATCACCTTACAGCATTTTTTAGATTCACTTCAGCTTAATAAGAAGGTAGTTCTCAGGCACTGAAATTTAAAAATAAGTTATAGCTGTATAAATACTTGAGGACAGAATGACAGTTACCTTGACTTCAAGCCTTATCTCTAGTCTTTGGACCACACTCTACTTGGTAATGTGTCCAAGGAATTCTAGGACGTAGCATATCTGTATAGAAGCAACAGGCATATATTAAAGGATTTCAACTTGTGACATTGAAAAGTGAGGCTTTATTTCAGAAAACAAAAATCTGGTGTGATATGATTACTTTTGCTAAAGCTGCCTAGGAACAAATGTAAATGCGTACTAGTTAAGTTCTTTCTTTAGCTTCCTTTAAAAAAAAAAACGCAGCATACCTTATGTATGCTAACACCAAGGTTTAAGTCATGCTTGAGAGAGAAGATGGATTAAAAAATCCAATTGCTATATAAAAAATTCTCCTAAAAGACCTTGGGAAGGCAATAGAACAGAAATCACCAGCAAAACTACTAACTGGCAGAGGAATTAGAATTTGGAAAGAAACTTTAGACTTCAACAGACTGTTCTGTAGATTTTTTTTAAGAGGGTTCCTGCAACTTTTTCAGAAGCACAGGCTTGTTATTGAGAGGCAAGAATCAAAATTATAGAATGGTTGATGTTGGAAAAGACCTCTGGAGATCATCTGGTCCAAAACCACTGCTCAAAAAGGGCCAAGGGTGCTATGCAAGATACTGTACTTCCTGTACAGTGATCTGTGTTCTTTCACAGTGTGCTGATGTATTTAAAATCGAGTTCTGCATAGCTGATGAGACTTTCCCAGGAGTGGAATTTGTATTTAAGAATAAAAAAAATCTGTCACAAAATGAATATCCTAAGCAGTATTTCTTGATCCAGTTTTAAACAATGAGTGATACAATCAGCGTCACCTCTTATTATTGCATTGCTAATGTTTTTAAATGAGAAGAATAGTCAGACTTGCAAACCCATCAATTCAGTCTGAAAAGCATTTGTTTAAAAGTGTGCCCTGTCCACTGGTACTAAATATGTAGCACTGGATATACCACTTTCGGCCAAGCAACTCCTGGAAAATATTATGTATAATATAATATATAATTGTGATAGTCCTAACCAAATTGTTACCACAGTTAATTTGCTTTCTGGTTTCACTGTTATACTGGATAGCTAGGTATTTCCCACCTTCTTTTTTCGTATACTTAAATTACTAGCTTTGGGAGTTGAGAGTGATAGTTGGGGTTTTTTCTGTAGATCAAGAATATGCACAACTCTTGAAGGCTTTGGTTTTAATTCCGCTTAGGGTTTGTTACAGAGGTAATTTTTCTTAATGAATCCTTTGCCTGTATACCAATAAAGTAAATATAAATTTGCGAATGCTGGTGGCAGAATACTTTGTTATATTTGCTTAGAAGATGAAACGTAGTTTGTTTGGGCTTTTTTCGAAAGCTAAGAACATGTTTGGTTTATAGAGCTTGAAAAGATTTTTCCTTTAGAGGAAATAAATCTAACACATTAATCTAAAATAATTTTCTAAATAATGGAAGCTTCCTATGTATACTTTCATTTTTCCTCTCTTTGTTTGTTTGTAGCTAGATAAGGAAAATCTCTTTTGATAAAAAGATAACTCCTTGTGATGGTTTGAATATTCTTGCACCATTCATGCTGTCTGTCTGTGGTAGTACAGTTCTGTTAACAAATAAATAACAGTTGTAATTTGATTCAAAACTGCTGGTCAAATGAACAGTCTTGGAAATAGCTTTTCTAGTGTGAGCATGATTTTAGTCTCTTGATGTAAACTGGTAGTGCTGCATTCATAATATACCTAATCTGTGAGATCTTTTGTACAGCAATGCAATATTTTGTGACAGGAGAGGACATGGTCCAGAGATTTAGATAATTGTCTTGAGAATGTAAAAGGTACTCAAGTGTGTTTGGTAAGTTAGGAAAATAAATGCATAGCACTTGAAATGACCTGTAAATATGTGGTTTTTTATAAAAGATATGGTATTAAATAATCATGTCTGTTTCAGAAATCATATTAAAAAGTGTGAGATGGAAAATGAGATGACACCCAATGGAATATGTAGCTGGAATGAAGAGGAGGAAGAAGAAACTGACAGTTTTGGATATACAGAGCTGGAGGAGATCCTTCCCAGATGGAAACAAAATGGAATTCAGTCTCACAAAGACAATACTGCCGTTTTTAACGGACACACACACACTACCAGTGCCTTAAAAACACAGGATTGCTTGGTGCCATCTGGCAACGATGTTGCAAGTAGGTTCTCTCCAGGCCCTGTGCAGGAAGAAGGGAAGACTGAAAAAGGCATGGTTGACTTTAGAGACTGCAGAACGCAGCAGTTGCAGCAAAGCAACAAAAATACAGACTTTCCGTGGAATCCACATAGGACTATGAGTAATTCATCCTCATCTTCATCTTTGCACAGTAATGCTAAAATAAATGGTGCTCACCACTCCACTCTTCAGGGGCCTTCAAGCACAAAAAGCACTTCTGTACCTACTGCTAGCAAGGCAGCTTCCTTACCTGTGTCCAAACCTTCAGATTATAGTTTTATTTCTGACTTTTATTCACGTTCAAGACTGCATCATATATCAACATGGAAGTGTGAATTGACAGAGTTTGTCAACAACCTGCAGAGAAAAAACAGCGGTGTCTTTCCAGGAAGGGAAAAATTAAAAAAGTGGAAAGCAGGCAGGTCTGCACTTAAAACTGACACAGGTAGATACTTGTTTAAGAAGGTTTTTGTTGAGAAGGTGCCTTCTGTCTTTGTTTGGACATTAAATGTCTTAAGTGAGATGAAGTAGGTTTGTATTCAATATTCATATTACTGTCAGGCTATCTGGTAGACCTTGGTGACTTCGATGCAGTGAAAACTAAAGGATCCAGCTGCTTTTTGGTTTGTTTGGGGTTTTTTAACTTAAAATGTGACTTCATGTGATACTCTGGTCTATACTCAATTCTTCCCTGTAGAAATAATATTCCTGAATTTACCAAGATATGTGGATTGGTTGAGGGGGAGAAAATACTCTCTACATCTTTAAATACATAAGTCTGTAGTTGCTGTATGAAAATCTAAAGGGGGGGGGAAAAGACAGAAGAAAAAACTTGGCTGCTTATAGTTCATTGGGAAAATTTAAAAGATGAATAACTTATGAAAGTGAACTAAAATTTAATTTTTGGGTTTGTTGCTGTTGTTAGTAAGAATTTTGTATACCTCTGGATCTGCTTAAATGGATAGCAATGTCATGTGAGTCTTTGAACCTGGCTTGTGACAGAAATGTTTTATGTCTTTACATCAGGGGCCAGAATGAAGAAATATGTGTAATTCGTGTTGCAAGTATAGATAAAGTATTTTGCATATTTAAAATCTCTCATTTACAGTTTTATTGAATTAAAAGTTTAGGTCTGTACGATCAGAGAGTCCTGTAAGTATTCACTTGTAATCATTGGAAAATGTGCTTGACGATAAATTACTACATCCTAAAAAAATCATAGTTAGATAAACAAATCAACTGATTCTGTGTTTATGCTAGAACACCCTAGTTATAAAATGTCAGCTTATAAACTACCTTAATATGTATTTTTTCTATCAAAGTGTGGTATAAGCTAATATATTTTAGGGTTTTTTATTTTGCCTAGTGTTTAAATAGTTAATGACCATGTTTCAGTTCACAAGTAGCAGCTTCTTGAGCATTGACTTGATCACTTGATTTGTAAATGGGCCCTTTATGAGACAGTTCTTGTTTTCCAAAGAATGAGTTCAAATGGTGAATTATTAAAAACAGGAAAACATTTTTCTGATTAATTGGTAATTAACTCAGGTGTTAAGCAGAACTTTTCACTGGATGTATTGAAGTTTTTTTTCACTGTTCAAAGTATTTGAACTTTATACATAGTTCAAATCCAGAGATTTTTTTGTTAGATATGGCCTCTTCTGATAGGTCAGCAACATAAGCACGCAGACTTGAACTTCTATAGCACGCAACACAAGTATTTCTCATGCTTTAGCAGTGTAAGCTTTTCAGTCTGCAGCTATCGTGTTTATCTTTGTTGAATGTTTGCATAAGTATAAATACAGCAGTGACAAAATCAAGTTGCACAGGAGGTTTAAAACTAATATTGGTGTGCTTCATGAAGAATTAGTGGTAGCTGTTAGTGCAGCTAAGCTATTTTTTGTCTTTTGGAGCAGTCTTCTGATTGATGAGCAAAAAGGAGTAAAGTTCTCTGTTCCGGTTTGAATGATAACATATCAAAATTAGGATCCAGTTCCCACAAAGTGCATTAATCTGCTTGGGTTGGAGGGACTTGTTAGGTAGACAGAGTTAATTACAAAGAAATAAAATATGAACTTTAAGTTGATGCACTGTTTAGGCTGTTTGTCTATTGTTTATGTTTTACATTTCTCTTGAGAATTTTGTAAATGTCTTTTTGGTGAGAAGAAACAAAGATTTTAATGATTTGAGGTGCTAAAAATTTGATGATATTCCTTGATAACTACCTTGAGTAGTACAAAAGTGTATAAATTAGGGTTCAAGTTTTCTGTTGGTGTATCTTCATGCTAGGTAATGTGTCTGTTGCGAGCTCATCCAAGCCACAGAGCTGTATAATGCACGTGGATATGGATTGCTTCTTTGTGTCTGTGGCTATCCGAAACAGACCAGATCTCAAAGGTCAGTATTTAATTCTATATGTTACAGTTTATTCATTTAAGCCTTTAAAACCAGAGCCAAACTTGCACACTCAGAAAAATAACTTTGCATATTTTTCTTTCTTCTGGCATCTTTTATGCAACTTTTGTATTCCTGCTTACTTTATCACAATCCAAAAGTAAGTAGAAGAGAGAGAGAACTTGATTTCTCTTTGCTGTCTTCTTTCAATATCTAAAGTAGGAAGGGAGAAGTAAAATCTGGAGTAACCATTCTCTTTAACGTTGCGCATATCTTATTGAGACTTAAATCTACCGTGTTACACATCAGAGTTCAACTTCTACTTGTATCAAAGTGAGGTTTGGGATTAGGATTGGGATATCCTAATAATTTTCCTGAAATAGGGCAAGGAGCTTTATCTAACCAGAGAAGTAGAAAGGTCAAGGCTGAGAATTAGTTGTCTCTTTGACTGATTCAGCTTTTTGAAGGGAGATGTGCTTCTCCTTCCCTTTTCTGTCAAAGCTTTTACACATGAAGTATTATATGACCTGGAGGATGAATAGTTCAATTGAGATTTAGAAGTCTGAGTTGTGTGGTCATCCGTAGGGCATAGGATGAGTTAGGGGAGCTCCTCAGCAAGTTTTCATGGGGTTTTTTTTTACAACTGTAGGATTCAGAAATGGAGATGCTAGTTTTTCAGTGCAAACACTGAGCTTTGGTAATGCACAAGTGTGAACACTCAGTGCACTGTTGACCATCTGACACCAAGCTATCATAGACCTTGGGAAAGAAGAGTAAGGTATACATACAATTCCTTTGCTCTTTTCTGTCCAAAGGCAAGGAGCAACTGTATTAAAAATACTTCCAGTATGTTTGGGTCTTTAAACTTAATTTGCTGCCAGATTTCAAATTCCATTACTGGAATATAAATAACCTAGTACTTTTCTGCAAATAATTTTTCTGTTGCACAGAAGTCTGCTAGAACATTCAGGACATAACTTCGCTTTCTCTAGAAAAATTATGGAGGTGTTAATGTAACTGAGAAGTCAAAAAAGATTTACTAAAGTTTTGATTTTGTACAGTTAAATAAATAACTGGAACTGAGTGTGTTGGCATGTGTATACTCTTTTAGTTTAGTTAGGCTAATAAACATAATGAAGTATTTAAAATCAGCACAGTGTTTGCTGTGTCTTAAACTAATGAATCATTAGGGCGTTGGTGAAGCTTCACAGCGTCCAGTTATACTTGTTGTTAAAGACAAACTAGCGTGGCTGTATTTCACTCCTTAAAAGCTTTTCTTCTTTACATGTGACTGCAATTAGGATGGCAAATTCATAGTCACAATGCAAAGTCACTTTCATATCTGTTTCCTCCTTAATGCTGTAAGCTATGTAAGCTTGAAAGAAATTATAAAAAATAAAGCAGGCATCTTTATGATCTTACCTTAGTTGTGCTGTTATTAAAATGTAAGCTGTTGTAGATGTTGACAGGCATTTCTTCTCCACAGGAAAACCAGTAGCTGTTACGAGTAACAGAGGTGCAGGAAAGGCACCACTGCGCCCTGGTGCAAACCCCCAGCTTGAACAACAATATTACCAGAATAGGCTATTGAATGGCAAATCAGGTACAGCTATGTCTGTTTGTTTGGTTGTTTGTCTGTATGTTTTTAACTTCTGTTATTTAAGACTTTTACCTTAAAATTATTAATAAAGTGTACAGGGGATAAATTTGGGGTTTTTTTCTTGTGGGAGGTTTCAGAAAATAAATAACTTTAGATATCACAGTGCTCTGTGACCTTAGTAATAGCATGCTTTTGTGACTTCTTGTTAACTCTGCTCAGCATGGGTGAATTAGAGTAATCTCAGGTTTTACTTGCTTTCATTCAGATCGAGTATAAAATATAATGTTAAGTTTTTGTTTAAAATGAGAAATAAATAGAGATTGTCCGGGATCACTTTGTTCTGAATAAGTCTATTCTAGAGAAGAAGGTACAAAATGAATCTTAAAAGGCTATTAAATTTTTTTTACTCTGAAAGTAGAAATGGCAGCACGTGGTCAGTTGTTTGTTTGAAGTTGGCTTTTCAATTGTGTGTGTACAATACCTGTGTATAATTGGTGGTCGTTAAAGCATTTCAGAATTCTGGAAAGTCTGTGGAACTTCGATGAGTTCTGTCTCTCCAGTACTTCATTTACTCAAAACCAGGGAATCTGTGGTAGTTTGAGAATTCCTTGCTCGCCTGCAGTGATTCAGAAATATGTTACTTTCTGTGTCCTCAAGCAGTAGTATGCTAATGTGAACAAAACATTCTTCTGTTAACAAGTATTATTATTTTTATTATTTTTATGCTGCCAGAACTGCATTTACTATGAGAAAGTATATTGCTAAACACTGGCAATTTGTTTCTCTTTTTTTCCTCCACTAGTCAGACTAATTAGCTTCAAGCTTAGATTGACCATAAGTTTGGTAAAAAGTTCATATATAAGAACAAGCTAGTATTTGGTTTCTGGTTAAATTTGGGAGCTCAATTTCTCCCTTTGCCCTTTACATATGCACTTTTTAGCAACCTTGTGGTAGCAAATACTATTGTTACAACGTTTACACCTCAGTGAGTTATTTTGTTGCAACAAGAGGTGGGAAAAGACAGGTTGTTGTTCCATGATTGTTACTGAAATGTTAGTACCTTTAAAAAAAAAAAAAAACTATAAAAGCTTAATAAATTCTGCCAGTTTCCAAAGACATTCACAAACAAGGTATTACATGAAGTGACGCTATTTCATTTCTCTTTTTGCCGTAGTTTTAAGAACGCTTCCAGACTGAGGTAGAATGCATATAGTTTGTGGAACCCACTGACCTTTAACTTTTCAAGGACTATACAGGATGCTCCAGACCTGGCTTCTGCATTGCTGTTTGCAGGGCCGTATATGAGTGTATTACAAGGATAGCTGTGGTTTTTATGGAGTTGTTTTTTCTGTAGCATAGCTTGCGTATGAAGTATTTATTGGTAGTTCAGTTTTATACAGTGACTTCAGAACTTTTATTAGGACCTTACACCGGATAAGCATGTGAGTTCAGACAATCAAGTGACATTTGGAGAGTGAGGCAGCTAAATTATGAAAGTTTAGCTGATATCTAGCATGTTCTTTCTGATTCACAAACTCCGTAATATCTCTTCTACAGTATTTATTGCTTAAGGTACAGCAGGATTCAGCGTCATTGTATAACAGACTCAGTTTCTTACTAGCTTTTTCTGGATATCCACACATTCATTTCTTTAACTCCAGCATCCAGTTTCACTGGCTTACACACAGGCAGGCAGCTAGCTCTTTCTTTCTTGATACTTGGTCTGATTGGGCAACCTATTGTTTTGGTGAAAGGATGTTTTCCTAACACTCTTTGTATAGTCTCTATCTCTTTAGCTGCAGTTCATAATATTTTTTAGGCTCTTTAGTAATTGTTACCTCCATGTACAATGTTTTTATCAACAAAAAAAAATACAACCTGTTGTTTCTGCTTGCATTCTCATAAGTACATGGCTTGTCTTCCTTTTGTGGGGCAAAGAAATTACAGTCAGTTATGGTCTTGGATAAAAAGATGGAATTGCGAGTTAGGCTTTCCTAACGTCACAGTAGCTTAGAAAGTGTGTGTGAAACACTTCACAGCATGTATTTAATTGTGCCATACCAGAGCTAAATGTCGTCCAGTAGACTGAGGTATCACATGGACAGTATGTTTTCTAAAATATCAGAAATATAGAACACTAAATTATGCTGTTAAACATGCACAATTCTGTTTGGGGACATGATTTTATATTATAAATGAAATAAAAAGGTAGTTGGGACCAACTTTGAACATTAGCATGCTTTTACCTCCATGCTTCCACATGGAACCCACTTCATTTTTTGATGCTTCATGCTTTCCAGGCTGTTCTCTGATTTTTGCCTTCTTGGGGTCTTGCTTATTAGAAAAAACGTTCCAATTTTTTTTTTTTTTTAAACCCACACAAGCAAACAAAACAGAAAACCCAAAACCCAACCCTTATGAATCACTTTTGACCAAATACTGAATTCTTCTGTTTCAGCTACTTCTTTTTTTCCAAATTACTTCTTTAGTGATACTGGTTCCTGCCATTGATCTACATTGCTAGACAAAGATCTAGTGTCAATAGAATCTTGAATCCTTTGTGAAAAACTTTCTTTTTCTTGTTTGAATTCATCCCAAAATGTTTAACATTTAAATTTAAAAACTTGCTACCATTCTCACCCTAAATCTCCAAATTGGAGATAACCTTTCTGGGTAGCAGAAATTACTTCTCTACATACATGCCGTCTTTAACATTCATGTTCTAAAGATAGAAGATTAACATATGTTAATCAGGATTCATAGTTTGGGTCTCTTTTCCATGGCCAGGATGCCCAAGATGTGAATGTTTTTTAGGCTTCCTTTCCCTCAACCCTAGTATCTCCCTTTTTCATTCTAAAGAGCAGCAGATTTTAACCATCATATTAGTCACAGATTTATTCTCAGCGATTTCTTTTTCACAGACTTGGGTCCTGGCCTCTGATTTCTCCATCCGTTGCTCCACATTCACCATGTGCCTGTCTAGTTTCCCAGCTTTTGATGAGAGGTTCTCTACCTTGCCTTCCATTGAGGACAATGTGTTCTGCATTGCCCTGAATTTCACATGAAGTGACTCCATCAGCTCATGGGGGGATCTGCTCTGCTGCGATGTGGAAAAAGTCGACGAGTCCAATGAAGATAGACAAGATGACAACATCATCTCAGGCCAGGGCACAGGAAGGCATGGACTAAAGAAACTGTTCTTGTCACTCTTATCTTTATTTGGGGCACAATTTTGCTCTAATTTTCAGTTGCAGACATCTTAGGTAACTTACTGAGCTCATCATACATTAAAATATTTAAGACATAAAAAGTTGCACAAATTTAGCAGAAATTCTGAATAAAAGCAGTTTTTCATATGAGTCAGGTTCTACCCCTGCTGTCTCCACTCATTCATGACAACACTTTCTCTGGTATGTGCACATAGCACCGTGTTTCCTTCCAGTCACATTGTCAGCGTGTAAGTTGTTAGCACCGTGAAATATAATTAGCCATTGCAGTACTCTGAAGAAAACTCCCTGTTTATTATATTACAAAGGTTTATGGTATTAAATAGACTACAGTAATGAAAAAGTACGATAACATACATATTGGGTTTCAAGTAAATAGAATCTTTTTTATCTGTATGATACCTTTTTGGTTTGGTTTGATTCTATTCTGATGGGGAGTTTACGAGTGCGTAGTAGTTTTGTGCATCTAGCTGGTTTTTAAAGGTAATTTAGAGTATAGGCATGTATCTTTCAAGGTTTACATATTGTGGAAACATGAGAAAGGAATAGAAAATGCTTTACTTGGTTCTAATGTTCAGTGTCATGGAATTCTGTTCTAGTACCTAGTATGCAGCTGGCCTGGAGGACTCTAAAAATTTATCTAACAGCATACAGTGAAGTTTTACAGAACTAGGAAATATCTGTCTCGTTTTAAGTCTGGGGTTGCAATATTTTTAATTGTCTTATCACTTTACTCCATGATAAATTTATGGTGTCTGACATTTGAGAGAGGCGGACAGGTCCTAGCAAGAGAATTATTAGGAAGTAATAGCAGAAGTTTTGTCAATTAATATGCAATAAGAGTGTCAAAGGAAATATAAATTTCTAGCTAATGTTTTTTAATTTGAGCTAATTGGCATTCTGTTTTGGTTTTCCTTTTTTTCCCACTTCTTAAAAATTACTTTATGGAATCTAGATTAGTAGAAAATTAGTTTTAAGTAAAAGGTTGTAAGTCAGATAAAAAGACTTGATGTCTTTATTTTGGATGTAATTTTTGTGTTCTGGTGGTAGTTGTGGACTTTGTGAAAAGGAGTGTAGCTAAGTGACATCTTGTTCAGCCAGGCAGTTGGTAAATTTTTTTGTATTTGTTTTGTATTTGTTTATAGGATGCGGTTGTAGCAGTCAGCCTCAAGTGTTTGCTCATTTTTATTGTCATTAAAGCTAACTGCGATTACTCTTTATTTTACAGTATGGTGTGTGTCACCAATGAGCTGCTGTCTAGTAATTTGGGGGAAAATAGAAACAGAATTTTCCTGTTGCGTAATATTCTTCTCAGTAGTATGTACAGACTTATCTGCAAAGAGAGATTACTGTGGGGAGGGAGGCTGTTGGGTTTTTTTTCTGGACCATTATATGAATCAATATAGTGTTAGGAACTTCTTCATCAACAGGAAGCAGTATGGAATTGTGTTAAACAAAATCTGTGCTTTTTATTTTATTCACATTCATTCTGTTGAGCTTCAGAAAAATAACATAAAACCAAATATAAATATTGTTTTCCAAGCAGAAATTAGAATACCTGATAAGCTGGACTCATTGGTCTGGGAGCATCTGGATTCCACACGTGTGAATGGAGCTGACTTTGATCTCACTGTTCTTTCCATGGCTGAAATAGCTTCTTGTAGTTATGAAGCCAGGTAGGTAAAAGTCACCTATCAGTTTGCTTGAAAATCTCATAGAAATAGGCATAAAACATCCTAAATTAGCAGTTGTGAAGTCAGTTTCTTAAATTTACCTGGAGAGAATTTTGTTTTTAAGGTTTTCAGAAGTTATATAGATGGTTAGAATTTAACACAAGGTATTCCCTGCGGATATTGCTGCTTTTTAAATACTGCTTGATAGCTCTCAACCTAACTTAGATGTTAATTGAAACAAAGTCTATTAAGGAAAACCTTATGCCATTCACTGTGATATTGTTAATTTCATAATTACACTTCTTTGTGTCAAAATTGCATTCTTTTGTGGAATTAAGAATACTTAATTAACTGAAAGTTTTAGTTAAAATTAGACAGTAAGTGTGATTACTAAAAACCATTTTTTGCCCAGAGTATGCTGAGCATCCCCAATAACATAGCTTGTAAATGTTCAGAGTATGAAACAACTTGTTATAACATTTAGTTGGAAATACAATTTTATTCCCTGATGGAAATAATACTCCAGAAATGATTCCTTCATTGGAACCTTTGTCAAGCATGCTAGGATAGGCAGGCTTATATTCCTATCTCCAAAAGTTAGGCTTTATTTGTAATGGAAGCATAATTTTGTAAGCTTGCACAGTGGAATATAAGGTTAGGTTTTAACTTGAAACAGAAGATAGGAAGTAGTGCTTTTGAAGACTTTTTGTCTTAAGCATGTTCCCAAAGGTGGACTGTCCATGCTGAATGCCTGAATATTATACACCTAATTCAAATATCTATTTGCAGTTATTTTTCTTACCTATTAAATTGCTAGCAGTTGGATGAAATTCCTTTTTATTGATAGTTCATTTTTGTGGGAAGAGGCATACTTCATTAGGGAATATTGATTTGCACTGTGTTTATTTGTGGTTTTTATTATTTAATTTTAGGCAAGTCGGCATAAAGAATGGAATGTTTTTTGGCCAAGCAAAAAAGTTGTGTCCAAATCTTCAAGCAGTTTCATATGATTTTGATGCATACAAAGAAGTTGCACGAACAGTATATGAAATACTTGCAAGGTAGTGTGTGCTGTTTCGTTACCTGATCTTTCATGGTAAAGTTATCAAACGTGTTTTATTTGCCACTGTTGAATGCTATCATTCAATTTTAGTATTCGCATCTTCATGATGCTCTTTAGCTTCAAAAAAGCCATTCCTACTCCAGATCTTTCTTTTGTATTATTTTTGTAATTTTGAGCACTGAATTGCTTCTGAGCATTCTTTTATCTTGGAGCCAATCCTGTTAACAGTCAACGTCAAGCTTCCAAAGGAGTCATTGTTAATTTTTTACTGATTACAGCACGAGAAGCAGATCCCTGCCTACCAGTGAGATTCTTTCAAATGTTTTTTCTTTAGTAAGTTTAAGAATGAGTTATTGGAGTAACATCTATTGGAAACTAGTTTTGGTTTAAAATGCACTTGAACAAAACTGGAAGTTTATTATTGTCAATGAAAAATAAATATTCGACTCCTTCTCCGGCTGTGCTTTTAAAATCATGATGCATGTTGAAATTAGTCTCATATTAGTAATGTTACTGTAATTTGCTGGTTAGCTTTTTTCATGTGTAAATGATGTGTGTGATACAAAATAAGCAGGGAAATGCCACCACAAAAGGAAGACTTTATTTGCTACATATTTGTTTTAACAGATGGTGAGCTGTTGCTGGTGTTTCACCTCCTTTACTTTGTGTTGATAGCTATACTCATAACATCGAAGCAGTCAGTTGTGATGAAGCACTAGTAGATATCACTGAAATCCTTACAGAGACCAGATTGACTCCTGATGACCTTGCAAATGCTATCCGCACTGAAATCAAAGCCCAGACTAAATGCACTGCTTCTGTTGGGATGGGTGAGTACCTTATTTCATTTCTGTTTACAAGCATTGCCTGCTATTGTTAGGTTTATTGAACCTATGTACGATTACTAAAACTCTTAAGTGTTTCTGAGGTAGTGGATATATTGCCATTTATATTAAATTACTGTAAATAAAAATGTAAGAAAATCTTCATAAGTGGAAAGTGTTAAGCAAAAATTTATAAAATTGCTATCCCTTGTCCTTTATTATCTGAACACTATGCTAAAATTCCATCTGTGTGGTATTCTTGTATTGATTTTTAGGAAATGTTACTGTATTTTTCCAGTAAATAGAAGAATGAGCACAGATTCTCTCCCTTATCAGAGGTAGCAGTAAGAGTTTACAGGGTGGCATGAATTAGCATAATTATTAGAAGGTATTAGAAGCAAAGATTTGTGTGATTTGTAATAGGTGTTCTATATGAAATCACACATCTGAACAGCCTTCCTTGATTTCTCTTTACTTGGCTCCTTCCTTTCTCCTTTGTTTTTGTCCCTAATTAATAGTAGGATTGAGTGTCTGTAGATAAATATACTTGATGTATGTAAGTGTATGAAATCCACTTGTAAGACAAGCTGAAATTCATTACTGTAAGCTGAATTCCCTTATGTCTTATGATATAGTACAGAGATTGTAATTCCCTGGGTTCCTGTTTGTGTCTTATTTTGGCTTGAAACACATTGGTAGACACTTGAGACACACTCTTTTATATGCTTATTTAGTATTTTTTGTATAGAAAGAGTGAAATTAGTTTTTAAAGTGTTATTTTCTAGTCAGATATCATAGTTCTCTTACTGATTGAAAGAGGCAAATACCTAAGCAACTTTTTCTTCCTTATAATTAATTTGCTTGTGATAGTGGAAAATAATTCTGGTATTCATTCCAGAAATTCATATGATAGGTACATGACAAGGACTTTATGTCTTGTCTCCTAATTCATTGCAAAGTAAATAAATTAGAGTAAACAGTTGTACTGTTATGAATGTAGACACCTTGTTTCAAAAGCATAGTCTGCCATGTACACTTCTTGTGTTCATGATTTATATTTTGCCTAATGGAAAGTTGTCCAAATAAAAGAAAAGTAAATTTGAATAGATACTGTTATACTATTGAGATCTCCTCTGACCACTGTTGTCTGATTAGAGATAAATTAAAGAAGGACGTGCTTATGCCAGTTGAATAAATTTAGTTTTTACCCTAGAGATTTTATGGCTAAACTAAACTGATGTAAACAATGCTAGTGAAAGATGAAGCATTCATCTATAAAACATCCCGTATCTTAGTTTCTTATTTGTTGAGTAAGGTATTTGGTTTTCCTA
Source organism: Cuculus canorus (assembly GCF_017976375.1). Taxonomy (NCBI): domain Eukaryota; kingdom Metazoa; phylum Chordata; class Aves; order Cuculiformes; family Cuculidae; genus Cuculus; species Cuculus canorus. The sequence continues at coordinate 68,133,172 of NC_071401.1, forward strand.
CTTTACTTCTGTATTGTGGGAATAAGATATTGCAGAAGGTAAATTACTGAGATTTCATGATATTAGAGGTTATGTTGGTATGTTTGATAGATAGGAGGATCAGAAATCTTCAGTAGTGTATAGACAGAACGTGGATCCCCAAATTAAAATAGGAAATTGAATGAGGAATCTGTCATTGATTGTTTCATCAATTTAACCTCTCAGGAGAAACAGGGCAAGTAAAACTCTGCTGCTGTTCTTATTGACTAAAATTTTAGAATAGACAAAGAATGTGAACATAGATAGAGGGAGAAGAGGAATAGTAACACACAGTGCTGCGAGTTGTGAATTCCCTTGAACTTGTATTAGTTTACTTTATCTTAGAGCAGGATGTTTGGGTGCCAATGGTAAGTGTGTTTATGTATCATTTCAGAGCTCTTATTGGCTGGGCACAAATAGGCCTATAAATGGGGGGAAATGCTGAAATAGGTCTTGTTCCCACCACACTTTATGATATATAATGCATATAATATAATACAGTAATTGGAATTTTTTTTTAAGTGGATACTGAGGCCCAAATATTAGCTTAATTCCAGTATCGCATATAATATAGTCAATAGAATTCATAGAATCATAGAATAGTTTGGGTTGGAAGGGACCTTAAAGATTATCCTGTTCCAACCCCCTTGCCATGAGCAGGGACACCTCCACTAGATCAGGGTGCCGAAGGCCTCATCCAACTTGGCCTTGAACACCTTGAGGGATGGGGCATCCACAACCTCCCTGGGCAACCTGTGCCTCGCCACTCTCACAGTGAAGAAATTCCTCCTTATGTCTAGTGTAAATCTGCCCTTCTCCAGTTTATATCCATTGCCCCTAGTCCTGTCACTACAAGCCTTTGTGAACAGTCCTTCCCCAGATTTCTTGTAGGCCCCCTTCAAGTCCTGAAAGGTCGCTATAAGGTCTCCTTGGCGCCTTCTCCAGACAGAACAAGCCCAACTCTCTCAGCCTGTCCTCATATGGGAGGTGCTCCAACCCTCTGATCATCTTTGTAGCCCTCTTCTGGACCCATACCAACAGCTCCATATCCTTCTTATGTTGAGGATTGCAGAACTGGACACAGTACTCCAAATGAGGTCTCACAAGAGAGGAACAGAGGGGCAGAATCCCCTCCCTCGCCCTGCTGGCCACACTTCTTTTGATGCAGCCCAGGACACGGTTGGCCTTCTGGGCTGTGAGTGCACACTGCTGGCTCATGTCGAGCTTCTTATTGACCAGCACCCCCAAGTTCTTTTCTGCAGGGCAGCTCTCAATCACATCATCCCCCATCGTGTAGTAAAATTAGGGATTGCCCTGACCCAGGTATAGGACCTTTTGCTTGGCTTTGTTGAGCCTCATGAGGTTCACACAGCCCCACTTCTCCAGCTTGTCCAGGTCCATCTGGATGACATCTTGTCCTTCCAGTGTGGCAGCTACACCACTCGGCTTCGTGTCATCTGCAAACTTGCTGGGGGTGCACTCAATCTCATTCTCAATATCATCGATGAAGATACTGAACAGCACCGGTCCCAGTACAGACCCCCGAGGGACACCACTTCTCAAGGATCTCCATCTGGATTTTGAGCCGTTGACCATTCCTCTTTGAATACAGCCATCCAACCAGTTTCTTGTCCACCAAACAGTGCACCCATCAAATCCATATCTCTCCAATTTAGAGAGAAGGATGTTGTGGGGGACTGTGTCAGAGGCTTTACAGAAGTCCAGATAGATCACATCTGTTGGTTTTCCCATGTCCACTGTTGCAGTTACCCAATCATAGAAAGCCGCTAGGTTGGTCGTACAGGACTTGCCCCTGGTGAAGCCATGCTGGCTGCCACTAATCACCTCCCCATCCTCCGTGTGCTTTAGCATAGCTTCTAGGAGGATCCGTTCCATGATCTTCCCAGGCACAGAGGTGAGGCTGACAGGTCGGTAGTTCCCAGGGTCATCTTTTCTACCCTTTCTAAAAATGGGTACGTTACCCTTCTTCCAGTCACCAGGGACTTTTGACTGCCATCACTTTTCAAATATCATGTAGAGTGGCATGGCAACCGCATCGGCCAATTCCCTCAGGACTGTGGGATGCATCTCATCAGGTTCCATAGACTTCAGGTTCCTCAGGTGGTCACAAACCTCATCCTCCTCTACAGTAAGAGGGGTTTCCTGCCCTGATCACCATCTTGTTGTCCCATGACCCAGGAGGGGTGAGGAGAGCAGTCATCAGTGAAGACTCGGGCAAAAAAGTTGTTAAGCACCTCAGCCTTCTCCTCATCTATTGATACGAGGTCACCATTTTCAACCATCAGTGGGGGTACGTTCTCTTTAACCTTCTTGTACACTTCCCAGCTTCCTTGTTCCTGCTTGCACTGCCTGTGCAGTTGCCTCTTGTTCTTGGGTTTGACCAGCAGGTTTTGACTCAGCCACGCTGGTCTCTTCTCTTCCCTGCCTGATTTCCTACATCTGGGGACTGAGTGCTCTTGTGCTTCATGGAAAGCATTCTTAACTATTTGCCAGCTCTGTTCTGCTCCATTGTCCCCAAGGATCATGTCCCAGGGGTTCCTGCTAAGTAACTCCTTTAAAAGCTGGAAGTCTGCTTTCCTGAAATTTAGCATCCTGACTATTCTCACTCACTCCATTTCCCTCTGGACCTTGAACTCCACCAGTGTGTGATCACTGCCTCTAGTCCTAATGTCACTGATGACCTCACTTTTATTAGTCACCATGAGGTCCGGTGTTGCCTCCCCTCAGGTGGGGTTCTCTATTAGCTGAATTAAGAAATTATCTTCATTGCATTCCACGAGTCTCCTGGATTGCCTGCAGCTTACCGTGCTACTTTTCCAGTGTATGTCAGGGTGATTGAGGTCCCTGAGTAGGATGAAAACTTGTGAGCATGAAGCCTTCGAATGTAGTTGGAGGATCGGTTGGCTCTCCTTGATCAGGTGACCTGTAGCATACACCCAACCACAAGATTCCCATTTGTTCCTCAGTCTTTTATTCTGATCCGCAAGTTTTCAACCTGTTTGTGCCTCTCTTCAATGACAGCTCTTCACATTCTATCCCTTTCCTGACATTGTCATGTAAGTATTATTTACATTGGCCTCTGTGGATTTTTTGAAGTTCTGCAGTGTTAAAATGTGACACTTTTTCTCCATTTGCACTTTTTGTCTGTACCCCTATGTGTGTAGAACATAACCAAGACAAATAGATTGAGTGCTTTTAGTGAAGTGTCCTGCATTTACTTGCTGGTTGTTTTGAGAGGTTTTGATGGTTTTTTGTTTGGTTTCAACTTTGCGATTGCAGGTCCCACTACAATTACACTGCTGTAATCACAGATACTGCTATCTGCTAATTTGGGAGTAGATACTGTAGATGTATATGAAGAATATATTTCATTAAATTCTTAGTAAAAGATAAAGAATTTAACTGTACTTTTTGCATTTTTTCCTCACCTGTTGAACTGCTGTTGAACTACTTGAGAAGACAGTATTTACCACAGCCATACTTCAATTTGTTGTTTTCACAGGTTCCAATATTCTGCTGGCCAGAATGGCAACTCGTAAAGCAAAACCAGATGGACAGTATCACTTAAAACCTGAAGAAGTGGATGATTTTATCAGAGGGCAACTTGTTACCAGTCTTCCAGGTACTTGTTTCTTTTAGAGAACCTTTTGCCTCCTGGTATTTAATGTTTTCAGCTATAATACAAATCTGTGTTCTGGATTAAACAAGAATACATGCTATGCAGTGGTTATGATCTGAAAAAAAAAAAGAAGATACACTGATTTCTGAAAAAATTGAACTTTTTGAAAGGAATTTCTGTGACCTTTTTGTATCTTTGAGAAGCACCTTTTTTAGTAAGGAATTTTACAGGTTCACACAGCATGATCTGCGGAAGAAGTTAAGAGCTTAGTATGTTACGCATCCTTACATTCATTAATAGAGTTATTTAGATGAGTCATTCCAAGTGAGTGCTGGCTTTCTATATCACAATGAATGTGATAAAGTGAGTAAGATCAGGAACGTATCACTGAGAGAGGCAGAGTTTGCTTATAACTGAGAACTAGCCCAAGAGAGTATCCTTTCTAAAAGGGAGTGTATGAAGACAGGAGCTGGAAAAAATAGCACAGGTGCCATAATAAAACAAGGTATATGAAGGAAAATAAAAAGAGAGAAGAAAGAGGAGTTTGTTTAATCTCTGGTTCATCTAAGAAGCTCTGAGAGATTTTGAAGAGAATTAGGACAGAAGGAAAATTAAGAAATAAAGGTTGACAGAGGAGAATCTTACTGAACAAGAGAAGTGCTTTTGCTTACAACTTGAGCTATATTAGAATGGCTGATAAAATAGAAGAGAAAGTGGAAAGTAAAGCTACTGTAGGAATATTACCACTGTTATGCTCTGCATCAAGGTGTAGACAGGTTTTGGTTCTGGTAGACTTAGAACACACATTAGGCATTTGTTACACAGGTAATTATTTTTTTGTGTAAGGCTCTTTAATCAATGGTACTGCAAACTGTGACAGAATGTGTTGATTCTTTTGAATAACAACAAAACAACAAATTTGTCAAATTTCAGCTTTATTTTTGCCTAGTTGTTTAAAGAAATTATTGTGACAATTAGCATGATTTATAATCTGCAAGTATGACAGTACTAGTACTTTTATGAACCATTTGGCAGTTTCAGAAAACCTTACTGAGAGATAGAAGATCTAATGACATAATGTTTACACAAGTTTTGTGAAAAATGGCAACATGACTGAGAAGAGTGATCCAAATAAGTGCATGCTCTGAGGGACCGGCAAGCAAAGTTTAATTTTTGTACATTTTGGCAGTAGTTCCCAGTCATCATATGTATAGCTAGAGACATGTGTTCTGTCCTGCGTTCCTTGGTCTGGTAGAACTGAGAAGGATGGTTCAGTATGGGAAAACTGGAGTGATTGAGCAGGATGTCTGTGGACATAGAGAAGGCCAAGGAGAAAGCTGGAGGGGAGGAAAATACATTTCTCACCCACAGGTTTTAGGGGGATTCTCCAAAGTGATTCACAGAGAGATGACAGGAAACTGGAGTTACTGTGCTGCGAGGGTGATAGACAGTAAGGAAATACAGAATACACCCATATGGTAACAGGCTTTATTATATGGGGTTTTTTTTTCCAGGAAGATACATAAAAGAATGGTAAGATAAAGTGTTCCTGTCACATGACTCTATATTGTATTGTCATTCAATACTTTATTATTATAGTATGACACAAGACATGGTGCTAAAGGTGCTGGGTGAACCCCTGTTTGTGCTTTGTATATTGGTGATCAGCTTAGCTCAGCCAGCATGTGTACACACATATTTAGTATTAAATGTTCAAAATAGTATGTTTCTCTGTTTTAAGAAAGAAAAATAAGAGACAGGAAACAAAAAACAGAGCAATAGACACTGAAATGGGAAGGTGATAGGAATAGCATACATAGACAAGTGCAGGGTTACGTATCCTCTTCCATGGCCGAATACCATTTACAGCACAGCATCGTATCTCTGGCATAACTTATGGGAAGTACTTTTCCTCCAGAAAATAGTTCATATAGTGCTATGCTTTGATTTGTGTATTTTAAAGTTTTCAGATTTCACTTGCGTATTCATAGCAAAAGCTTTCTGGTGTTTGTGTCAATAATACTGCTTACACAAAAGCAGATTACCTGAGATTTCTAATTTTCACTGACTTTGGTAGTGTAAACTCATAGGGCTAGTATTTTCTGGAGGTAACAGGCCGCCTCTCTGAAACCCAGAAATATACTTAAGTTTATCACACTTACATATGTGCCGTTGCCATGGATACCTACAATTTCCAGTGCTTGGTAATTCAGAGCACAAGTGATATAGATATGCTATCACTTCTACTTGAAATATTATTTTTCTACGTAGGAACCAGTGGAACAGTAGTAAAAATATTTGTTAGTTTTCTTTTAGATTAAATCACCTGTGTGTGATGGCAAAACATATTACATGTTGTACACTTTTTTTGGACTGAGTGTTACGATGTTCAGAGTATATACTCTGTGACAGAGGCAGTACCTTGTCAAGAAGATTTGCAAGCAGGAGTCATTCACATTTTCCCCAGAAATAAAGAAGCACACTGCAGTATGACACCTTAAACTAAATATATAATACAGATAAAAGAAATACAGATGAAGACAGAAAAAGTTTCAATTTGAACCATGTTTTGTTAAGTGCAATTTATTTTTTATGTAGATTTAAAAAGAGAAATTTTGTTTGTGAAAAAGCTGACTTCCTCTGAATTGTGTATATTTGATAGAACTAATTGCTTTGTTGTTAGGAGTTGGCAGGACAATGGAATCTAAGCTGGCTTCTTTGGGAATTAAAACCTGTGGAGATCTACAATGTGCTTCAATGTCAAAACTGCAAAAAGAATTTGGTCCAAAAACAGGACAAATGCTCTACAGATTTTGTCGTGGTTTAGATGATCGACCTGTTCGTACAGAAAAAGAAAGGAAATCTGTTTCCGCAGAAATCAACTATGGAATAAGGTTTACACAGGTGAATTCAGGCCTTCTTTCTTTTCTGCAGTGACTTCTTTCAGCTGTAGCATATATAGAAGCATATTCTGATTGTTTTCGATTGCACTTTGATCTGTTAGAGCACCATCTTAGCCACCAAATAGAAATGAGGAAAATGAAGAAGTAGGAGACCAAACGATAAAATGGGAGGAGAGACTGCAAAAGTATTGGACTGAAAAGAAGCTTGCACAAAATTAGCTGGCTATTCTGCATTCGTTATACAAGTCTGGTACAGAAAAAGAGAACTGCAGTAGGTTTGTCAGCACCTAGCATTCTCTTTCATTTAAATGCGGATTATTTAAAGATGCCAGTGCCTGAAACCAGCACCAGCTGCTCCAGTACAGCATTTTTGTTAGACTTTCTACAAATATTGGGGGAAGGAGTGTTGTTGGCAAAATTGTATTAAAAAATAACTCAGCTCTTTGTTAAGAGCTTAAGCATTTCTAGAAATTACAGAAAAATCATGTTGGGAGAGACCTCATGATGATGTGTATTCCAGCTTCTTGCTCAAAACAGAGGAAGCTGTGAGGTCAGAGCAGTTGCTCAGAGCTTTTTCCAGTCTGGTGCTGGAAACCTCCAAGAATGAGGACTGCACAACTTCTCTGAGCAGCCTGTTCTACTGCTTGACTTTCCTCATGGTTAAAAAGACTTTCCTTTTAAGTTCAGTGTGTGTTTAAAATTAGACTTCCAATTCTGTGTTGGTGTTTCTAAATACATTTTTTAAGACTTATTTCCATAAGGACTTAGTATTTCCTACTTATTTCAGCATTAGAATAGGAGTCTACTTCTCGTCTAACTTCAGCAACCTACAATGTAGTCAAAACACTTAAAGTTAAAAAAGGCAATTGCCTGTGAGTCAGCTTGCTCTTTTTATTTTACAAAATGTAGATTGCATTAACCTTTAAGATTTACCTTCAATATTTGAAAACTAGTAATTATCTAAACATGCTATTGTTTTTCCCCGTCAGCCTAAGGAAGCAGAAGCTTTTCTTCTGAGCCTCTCGGAAGAAATCCAACGTAGGCTTGAAGCTGCTGGTATGAAGGGTAAACGATTGACTCTTAAAATTATGGTCAGAAAGGCTGGGGCACCAGTGGAACCTGCGAAATACGGAGGTCATGGAATCTGTGATAATATCGCCAGGTAACTATGCATGGAAAAAAGAATGGTCTGTAGGAGGCATGAGCATGCTTCTGCAGGATATTGAGCACCAAAACTCACTGGAAGATAGGTCAGAAATTTTAAAGTTCTTGATACCTCTTTGTCTACATATTAAGTCTGTGCCAAAATCAGAAGTAGAATATTGTAATCAGAAGTAGAAAATTATTATCAGAAGTCCGCTGTGTTTGGGATGTACGTATGTGGTCTTTCAGTCCTCAGTATGGAATGTCAACCTCCCAGTGATAAAAAACATGGCATATTGGGAGGAGGAGGAAGGAAGAGAGGTGTCCGAATGAGAAAGACAGAACAATTCTGACAGTCATCTTTTGCCTTTGAGTTTGTTCATAGAGGAAAATGGGGCAAAAAATATAGCGGAAGTTGAAAGTTTTTGGGCAACAGTTGGTGGTTTTCAGAAATAGTTGGCAGTTTTCAGAGGAAGCACGAATGGGAAAGAAGGAATCAGACTCCACAAGTGTATTCTTTCTGGTTTGAAATTGCTTTCTTGAGAGAATGTACTCTGGCATGTCTGTGGATGCTACTTGAAAATGGAAGTGATTTAGTGAAATATTTTTAGTGAATTATTGTGACTTAAACTTTTACCTTGGTAGGGTTGTAAGGTTTTTTCTCTTCCTCCTTTTTGAATTTAATGATCTGTAGTTTAAGATTGCCCTTAATTTGGTAATAGTCTCATGAAATACTAGTTAATAAAGCCGTTTGGTCATGTAAAGGGTACATGTTGGCATGCATCTCTCCAGCTTGCTCAATATTTGAGCTGGCTTTCCTTTTGCAGTACCTGTAGGAGATGTATTTAGACCCTGCACTATGACATACATGTAGCAATATTTTTATTTCTTTAGTGACTGGCTGCAAACTGTTTCCTCTTCCTGAGCTGTGTAGTCTTGCGTGCTTTACTTTTTTTTTGAGGGGGCTTTCTGTGGCTTCTGGATACGTTGTTGATCACATGCTGATTGAAGCAGTTGGAGTCAGTTTTGAAAGAAAATTGCCTTTGTACTTGTCTGGAAGGATGTCTAGAGTGCGTGGGTACTAGGGCAGGTTTTGCAGAATTATTTGCTGCAGAAGACTGAGAGGCCACTTTGAATTCTGGTGATTGGAGCCAGCATTAGATGACTTGGACTGCATTTGTCCATCTTAAAGCAGAGAAGTTTCTTTGTGGCAAGTCTGTCCTTCCAGTTGTTTCACCAATAATACTGCAGAGGGGTTTTTTTGGTCCTAGAAGAGAAAAGACAATGAAAATTGAAAGTGGAGCTAAGAAAGTTGAATCTTAAAAGCTCAAGGTCAGAGACCGTGCCCCATCGTTCAGCTGTTCAAAAAAGCAACTTGTTCCTGTCTCTTGAGCTTTACAGTTACATTTTTTCATATAGTTGTAATTTCCTAATCAGAAGTGCCTTTGTTTTCTTGTGGATCATTTATCAAAGTAATAAAGTCTCTTTCTATTTGGTCTCACTGCAGCACTGTTGATCGCATTGAGGTTGCTACCTGTGCCCTTGCCTGGTGAAGTGGGATAACCCAGCTACTCTGCCTGGGTAGTCAGTTGTAGGTCACTGTCAAAGGAGTAGGACCTTCAGTTTCCACAAGGAGTGCTGTTACTCTTACCTGTTAGTTATTTCTGATTCTTCTTTGTTTCCTGTTGTTCAGCTGAATGATGCTGACTAAAGATTTTTTTTAATCTTTATCTTTTTTTTATCTCTATCTTTATCTGTAATTTATTTATATGCTTGCATACTGAAAACACAAGAATGAAATCTGGGCGTAAGCATCATGCCATTATATGTGTTTTCATACAAAGTTGTCTCAGAACCTTCTAAATACACATTTATTCTTCAGGCAGACACTTCTGTAGCAAAGCAGTTGATCCTGGCTTTTGTATGAGGGTGCATTTGCATATTTGAGGTTAGGTCTTCTCTACTTTGCTCTCCTTCTCAGATTGTTGTAACAGATTAATCTCTCCTAACTGAAGGGTCATTTGCTCAGGGTTGCTGATAACTGAATAGATAGGGGTGTTCTTTCTCTGGGTTAGAGCCCAACCGTAGGACTTGCATGCGTAGGGTCTGTCTCATGCTTGTGAGCTTGTGACATGCAATTCAGCTCTATTAAAAACTGAAACTACAAAACCGACCTTTCACTGTGAGAAGCTTATCACCTTTTGGGATGGGTGTACCAAAAAGAAAATCCATCAGTCTATACTTTTGTCTTCTGGCCATCCTGAATTCTTTGAGCTGAAGATGTACTCTTAATAGCCTAAGAACGTATTTTGAGGCTTGATGTATTTTGTATTGACATAGAGCTTTTTTCCTCCTTTATTGGCAACTATTGCCATACTGCTTTCTCATGTACAGATCAGTGCTTTGGACTTTCTGTGGTCAGGCATGCTAATGTACATGTGCCCTAAAATTTCCCTAATTTGTGTAGTCTTCATTAAGGTAATTTAAGGAGGGCACCCAAGGATGCTAAGTTGTTCGCACATAGCTGAAGCAGTTCTGACACCAAGATCTTGTTTTACATTGTCTCCATTTCTGCTTCTGGCTTTACTGATGGATTTGGCAACTTCAGTCAATCCAAATTACACTATTTGATGATACAGGAGCTGGATTACTGTCTTCATTAGCACATTGCTGTTCAGTCGAGTGAAATGCTTTTGAGCAGCAGGGTAAACTCTCGAAGTTGCATGCAGGTAAATGGATTACTATCTCAGGGTGATGTTCCCTTAGTTTTGTTTTCCCCATGTACAGACTAGATCCAACAGTTTGGGCTTATTTACAGTAGCTAAACATGACCAGTTTCTCTCTTATTTCAGTTTAAGATTTTCTCTGTATCTATAACTCATGACCTTTTTCTTGCCCCCTTACCTCACAGGTGAATGAGTTGCTATGCTTTTCCATCCTAGAAGTCAAGATTCCCTAGAATGATAATCATAGTCCTACAAAGGATTCAGACTCTCAGGCACAGCTTCTGAGATGTTAATGTTAATTTTACTGCATCTTTGATATCAAGTCTTGATAGTAAGCATAGACCTTTGTAAAATATTTTTCTGAAATGATGTGTACCTTTAGACCATCCTACACTTCTCTGTAATATTTAAGGAGACACCATCAAAGTATTTAGTAACTTGTCAGGATGACACCCTGTCAAAACACCAAGGTGGAACTTCCTTTTATCCATAGAGCCCACTCCATTAGTTAAAACTGCATCGGTTACATCGGTGAGAACACTTTATATCAGACACGCGTGTTTGATTAGTCACCTGAGGTTCTGTCCTTATCTGTCTTGAATGTCATGCCATTAGAGAATCGAGAACTACCAAGTGCTCCGAGTGCTCTATCAGGCTCTCAGCATTTTGTAAAACTCAGAACCGGGCAGTTTTGTAAGTGAATTGTTACAGAAAATTGCCCACAGTGTAAGGTGTGAAATGTTTAAAGTTACTTACCATTAATCCATGTTCTTTTTTGTTTGTAATCCACATGCGCATGCCTATGCCTGTATCTGCTTCTCCTTTAGAGTTCGTTGCTGTAGACATTTGACAATTGACAGCTGAAATAATACTGAGCAAACTCTTTATGGACCAAGCTTGAGAGGAAGATAGTGTGTGAATGCACTTATGCTTTGAGTACTGTGAAGTGAAACATTTTTGTCTGGCTTCAATAGATAGCATGTGTATAAACATATGCTATATTTGACAAATTAATGTGTGGACCTCACACTGAGAATGTTCGATTAGTAAGTAGCCTGTTATTTTTTTCTGGAGAACTCATGTAGTTCTAATTACTTGTAAAAAGAAACCATAGAACAAAAAGCAGTGTTCAGTTTTTGTATGCCAAGAAATTATGATCTGCCCTTCTTTTGAGGTCCTCTCTGGAATAAATACAGAATTGTTGTTTTTAGGATTTGTGAAACAGTTTCCTTTCTAACCATACTACTTTATTTTGTGTTAGGACTGTGACTCTGGACCATGCAACAGACAGTGCGAAAGTAATTGGGAAAGAAACTCTAAATATGTTTCACACAATGAAACTCAACATATCAGATATGCGAGGGGTGAGTTAATGGGAAATGTGAAATTTGTTGTCTTTATTAACATTATTCATTGTCTTTTATAAATTTTCACTTCTCCAGGGTAGATGATAACCAAACTTAAGCAGAAGTGTAGATAATACAAAGCCTGTGTAAATTAGGCTATGCAATGATACTATGTTTTGTATGTTTGCCTTTGAAAAACATGGATACAAAGCCATGAATGTAAAAAACCAAAAATTTATTGTGGTATGGATTGATCCAAAACATACCACAGCCTGAGATAACAAAGTTAGACTGTATCTTCTGCAGTTCTGTTAGCACATGTAAATTTTATTTTGTCTTAGAACTTTCTGTAAGCTTTTGCACTTTTATTATTTAAGTAACTAATAAAAATGCTGTTTGAAATGCTAATTAAAGATACAGATCAGAGCAGGTTTTGCTCTAGACTGCAAGTCTTTGAGCCAGAAGAGTTACCAGCTATGGTCTGGCCTTTCGAAGGTGCGTTGCTAGCTATTTTGAATCATGGTTTATTTTAGAACACTGTTGCTCATCTGAATGGTCTTGTCATAGCAATGTGAACCAATGATAAGACTGTTTTGGCATCATCAGTTTGTTACAGTGGAGCACAGAGGCTTTCTAAAATGAAACCTGCATTTATTGGTCATCTAGATGTAAAAGTAGGGGTTTGATTCACAATGTTGGCTTGCAAAGTCATCTCCATAGCCCGAGTTTCTTCTTGGAGTTGAGGAAATATTTATCGTCTCTCCATGACTTTTTCTAGTTTCTTTCTGCCTGTCTCCTTTGCTGTCTTTTTTTTAATAATCACAGAGGATGAGCAGTAAACTTGCACAATGTACCAGCGCATCTTAGGTGGATGCAGTTTTTGAACCCCCATTGATTTGGTATTTAAAAGTAAATGAAAAGTGAGGTTGTCTTTCAAAATGAGGAACCCCTCATCTGATAAACACTACTTCCACCAAAGTACTTCAGTCCAATTTTTCCAAAATTTCCAATTTTTCAGTCCAATTTTTCCAATTTTTCAGTCCACAGTTCTTCTTTGTGAGAACTGTGTGCAGAACATAAAAAACATTGGTTTTCCCACTTGTACATTGAGGTGATGGATTTAGTAGAGATTTTCCCCAGGAAAAAAACATTCCTTTCTTGCACAGTAGCCATATTTAATACTAATCACTTCTGATCAGTACTTCTATATTTGTTAGTGTCTAAGAAATTTCCTAATAAACACGTTGTTTCATTATCCTGTTCATAGTGCTTTTCTATTATCAGAGAAGTTAAAATGTATTATCGATGTAATTTCTTCGTTGTTGGGTTGTGATGGATAATCTGGGATTTGTTTGGGATGTTTTTAGTGGCTATTTACATGTACTTCAACATACTTGCATTCATTCACTCCCCCACCCACAACAGACAACCAGTGTCAGAGAAGGCAATGGTATTGTGAAAGAATTATAGATTTTTAAACATCGTTTTTAAGCTTAATAAAATGACTGTATTAATGTTTTGGATTTAGGTTGGAATTCAGGTGCAGCAGTTAGTTCCCATCAGTAAAGCCACCTCAGCTAACTCAGCAGTACAGTCTGGACACTTACCTGGTGGATCACATTCAGTTATTGATCTTTTTCATGTTCAGAAAGCAAAGAAGTGCTCGGAAGAAGAACATAAGGAAGGTCAGTAAGCGTTGCACTTCGCATGTGTGATGATGATCAGATCTGACGAGCTCCAACATACGTTCTCTTTTGGAATATTTATTCACTATTATACTAGTACGAGTTATTTAACATGAGCTCTTTGAGAACATGTTTTACTGCTGCAAACAAAAGTGTTATAATTATGCTGTATATGGTATACACGATTAAGCAAAGAAAACTGGAAATTAGCTTCACTGTATCTTGAAACTTCAAAGTATTTTTAACTATTAGATGGTCATTTTGTATTTTGTTTTCATATGTATAGTGTTTGTGGCTGCTATGGACCTTGAAATATCTTCTGATTCAAGAACTTGCACTTTTCTTCCATCTCGCGGTACCCATCTCACATCTGGTCTCAATTCTAATGTTAACAACACTGAGTCTACTGTCAAATGCAATGGCGTGCATTCTCCTATCAGCGTAAAATCCAGGCTCAATTTGAGTATTGAGGTTCCATCTGCTTCCCAGGTAAAACTTGCAAATATGAAACATCTGCAATATATTATAATAACTTTGGGATTGTTTGTCGTATTTGGATAGAGGAAAAGAAAGGTAAACTACACTCTTGTAGAGTACAGTGCACAGTAAGGAACTGTTATTGATGCCAAACTATTTTGCCTTAATAAAAGGATTTTTAAAAGCAGTCATTTAGAACCTAACTAAAAAAGATACTATTTATTGTAAGGAAAGCTATTTAATTTTCCAGTATCTTTTTCCCTTCCCAAGGACTAGAATGGAACAGGAATGAAAGAATGCTGAGGATGAAATATTAAAAAAACATTGCCTTCCACCCTTCACAACCAAAGCTCAGAGCCTAATCATGAAAAACACGAAGTAAACTTCAGGAAAACTTCCATCAGAGAAGTTAGACATATTCTATAGTTAATGTTCAGTGTTTAGATGATGATGTTTTGCAGATATTTAAATCCCATTTTCTTATGTTGGCTCTGAAAATTATTTCTGATAGGCTTAATCACTGATGAGTGGCTCAGGAAGAATTTTGACAAGTACTTTGTGTCATTTTCATGAAGACAGATCATCTAAACGTTTTCCATAAGTCTTTATGGCAGCAATATTCTTTGCTACAGATGCTAATAAATGATAATCAGGTAGTGTTCTCCATATAATTTCTTGAAGTTGTGTATTCTATACCAGTCTTTAAATTGCACTATAAATCTGTTTTCAAGCTTTAGTCAGTGAGAAGGAACTGAACAGCGACTAGTCTTACGCTGCCTCCTGTACTTTCACAATGGCTGTGCTCTGAGTTTCTGCCTAAAAGAATTTATTCAGATTTAATTATTCATCTTCCTGTGCTTTTTTAAAAATTTCTTCAAATAATATTGAAAGTAAGATGCACGCTTAATATTTGTGCAGGATATAACCTCTTAGGTGAGAGGAGAACAATCTTAACCTTAAGTGCAGCCTTTCTGTTGGGTTGGAGGGGGTGTTTTCACAAAGAAGGAACCTCCTTATTTCCACCCTACATGTTATTCAGGAAAAAATCTTCTATAATGGTCTGCTATAAACAAGCTGCTGCAGGTATCTTCAGTATAAGCAGATTTACATGCTTCTCTGTAAAAATCTGTAATTGTAATTTCTGTAATTTAAATCTGTGAAAGCATTTGTTGATGTTCTTTTAACAGCTTCTTCAAATATTTATCCACTTTTAGAAGCCAATTATGCTATTGTCTAAGAACTGTTTTTTTCTGTGATGCAGTACCCGTGCTATCTCAGGATCTAAAAGCAATTTGATTGAACAATGCAAAGCTCCGTATGCTCAGATTCTCCTGTAGAAGAATATGTATGAACAAGTAAAATCCACTAGCTGTGCAGTAGAGTTCATAAAGCTTTGTTGACCTTCTGGCATAATATGCTCATCTTTCTGCTGATAATCCATATTATAATATAGGCTATAATATGGAATTGGGTATGGGGAGGGAGTGGTGAGAGTGAGGCCCATACTGCTGTCTCTAAGGTGCGCTAGGGAAGCACCAGCAAGATATTTTACACCCAGAATTTCTGGAAAATGTTTATAGAGTTCTATATAGAGCAAATTTTGAATGAGAGAACAGGAACAGAATGTAGAATAAGTAACGGAAGAGATTAATAATACAGACAGCTTTCATCAGACCTCTCAGTTACCACAAGCCAGGTATCTTTTCATAGATATTTGTAGTTCTTTGTAAATCCAAGATCTGGTCATAAACTCGAAATTTTCTTATTAAAAGTAAAAGATAAAAGTTTTCCAACACTGCTATGGAATCTCATTTAGCAGGACTTACAGGCAAATATTGTCATTTATCTGCATACTTTGACTCAAATTTTACTTGTGAGAAAAATGATTCTGTAAGTCTGCTTGTCAGTTATATTCATTGTGTCACTTGTGCAGCTGTCATTGTATATAGCAACTTCTAGGTACTGAGGGTTATTTTAATTGTTTCAAGTTGATAATGGGTGGAAAGTGCCAGTTATGGCAAGAAAAAAATTGAATCTCAAGCTTATTTCGTTATTAAGATCTGAGACGAGAATCTGACTATGCAGACATACACGATATCATTAAAGTAAATTAGTAACATGTATCCTGGAACTATATAGAGAAACATAATTGCTGACTGCTTTCTACGAGACAGCAATGTAGTGCTCATACCAGCCTGTTTCCTATATAATTTGAACTCAGAATTTGGGTTTCCTTATCACTAGGTGGTTGAACAGAGAACCTTAGATACGATTCGTGATGAGAACACTGAATATTGTGAAAAGACAAAACTGAGAATTCATATTTACAGAACTACTTAGCCTTAAGTGATATTTTTACATTTTGCTGCTGCAAAGTGTAATTGTGAGGTTCCTAAGTATGTTTGCATACACAATTACATTTTTTTTTTCCAAAATTCAAGGTCTGTAGAGCTAATTTTTGAGTAAAATTAACTCTGTTGTCTATTTCTCAGAAAAATCTAAACATTTTTATATGTTTGTAGCTAGATAAGTCTGTGCTAGAAGCTCTGCCGCCTGATCTACGAGAGCAAGTAGAGCAAATATACACCCTTCAGCAAGGAGAGAATTATGGAGATAGCAAAAAGGAGCCAATAAATGGATGCAACGCTGCACTTCTGTCACAACCAGTTGGAACAGTGCTTTTACAAATACCAGAGCTCCAAGAACCAAATACCAATATGGGAATTAATGTGATAGCTTTGCCAGCTTTCTCGCAGGTAGGATGCTTGCAGATTATCAATGAACATCGACTTTCCACCTTTAGAAAGAGTTAAAAGCTTTTTCTTCAGACAGCGTTACTGGAATCTGTGACTTACCAACGTTATTTATGGTCCTATAATATCTTTAAAAGTCTGTGCTTCTAAGCCTAACTACTATGATAGTATTTATTAAAGATTTATAGTCATCAGTATGCTTATATGTCGCTGTTGTTTAATGTAAACTCTCCTCATTTGCACTTTGCTTTGCAATCCAGTGTGTAAATAGCCCGTTTTCTGCATTGCAGCTGTGTTAATGCTGCACCATCAGTCTGAAGCAGTCTTAAAATCTGCTTAGCTAGTCACGGGAGACTCACTCTGTTTAAGTGGGTGTTTTGATGGTGTAAAGCCAACCTCTGCTAGCTTTTGTAGATGTGATTGTTTATATCATGTACCTGGCAGGAAGGCAGGCATGGCTAAAGATTGTGCGTATGTCCATGATTTTTAAGGGAGCTCATGCAGCATGTCCAGGATGAGGAAGGCGCAAAGTTATTTCCCAAAACAAAGGCCTGAAGGTGGAGCAGGTAGCAATAATGATGCTTTTGCTATTCCACTCTCCAATCAAAGATGGTGCTGAACAAATATAGGGTTAAAATACAATTAAAAATCAAATATTGGGTTACCCAGAGATATAATATCTTGCATATGCATCATTTAAAATAGAGCAGTATTCTTATTTTTCTATTTGCTGTGCCATTGCTACATTGCTGTTCTGAAATGAAGTGATACCACCTAGTCAGGTTTATAGAGAGATATTTGTTGCTGTCTCTAAGACATAATGCTGCTTAGGTGGCAAAGAACCCAGAGAAAACTGGACGGAAATTTGTGACCTGTTTTCAGTAACTTGTAGTTAATGCATAATTGTTATTTAGATGTGTAGTCTATTCTACTACTAAAATTTCTTTGCACTCATTCATTGATTCAAAAACAATTGTGGCAGCTTTTATTCCTGAACTGCAACTTGAGTACCACCTATGGAGATACAGTGTGAATGGTGCATGAGCCCTCCATACCTCAGCTGTTTTAAACTATGTAGTTACATTCATTCATAGGCAAGAATTTATCTTGGACTTGTGTGTTAAATTATGCTTTAAAAATGCCCCTCTGCACTTGTTGTACCACTCGGTACTCTTTTTCCATGTACATTTTAACTGCATGTGGCTCTCTGTATAAATTACGTTTAGGTTGTGTTTATGTTTTATCTATCTATTAATTGAGTAGTTGAGAATTGATTATTATTTTTTATAGCAGCATTTCTTCTTGAAGTTGTCTTAGAAATACCAAATTTGCACACTCCAATGCACTGGTTTTCCTCTATCTATCTCCTAATGCATTTTGTGACTCTGTTACTTGATCCAAAAATGTCGGCTTAGCAGAGCAGCCTTTTTGTTTGAAGATGAAGTTCAAGAATTTACTACTTCCTATTTATTTGTCAGGGGTATCCATACTATCTGTTTTAGAATGCCTTATGCTTGTACTCCAGATTTTCTTCTGAAAACCATTCATCTTTCTTTATTGACAAAAAGAGAACTAAGATTTACAATTTTCGTTTTCTGACTTGGGTCCAATTTTAATAACTAGAATAATATGGTGGAATAGTTTCCTTGGGCTTGGAGGGGAAAAAAAGTGTTAAAACTATTTCATTAATATGGGAGAAATTTTTTCTGTGTTAAAATCAAACGTGAACTTAGTTCAAAAAGAACATCTTTGCCTAAATATAGTTCAAGAGATTTTTTTTAGTGTTAAAATTCTGTGAGTGTTTGTGGTATGAGCGCACACAAACATTTAAGATTACTTTCTTTCGACTGATACAGTGAACTAAGTAGTAATAGGTTTCGTGTATATAAATATTGTGAGCCACTCCAAATTGACTACTTAAGCTACATCACTCAGCAAATGTAAATGATGCCCTGCCATCTTTTTTAGCTTACTTAGGTTTGGTTTTCAACCCTTCATTCCTTTTGTCTCAACTGTGACATTTATGACCAGGTGCCAAGTTAATTGGCAGATAGTGATTCATTCACTACGAAACATGTGGAAAATGTCCTTTGGGTAAGGTTCTCCCATAAAAAAAATCCAGGTAGGTTGCATTTGTTTCTAACAGCTGCTGAAGTAATCTTAAAATTTAGAAGAGCCGTATGTCTCTGTGGCAGCTGAATGGGATAGGATGCAAGGATTAAAGAGTACAGATGCTTAGAAATGAAGGACATTTGTAATAGTGGAGTTAATTACTGGTGGCAGATTTTGCACCTTGTCCTTACATTGTGTTAACATGGTATAGATTCCTTCTAAGGAAATTTATACAGCACATCAAAAAGACTGATAGCTGTGCTCTGAGGCAATATATGAATTTATGAAATCAAGCGATTACATAATATGAATATGATACAGCTGTGTGAAAACTATGTTAGGACACTGGCTGGACAATAAATTACCTGAAAGCCCAGTTAGTTAGTGTAGAATTCGTACGAACTTGACTGATGGCTCTTTAACTGAATTTTCACGTGTTGCACTTTCAAAGGGCAGTGATAAGGGGAATAACAAAAACATGCCCAGTTCCTCGTACTGCGTGGTTTATACAGGAATTCTGAAGTGGTGTACACACAAAAGAAAAACCAGTATTAATTCAGGGCCTCCCAAATTCTTGACTCTCGAATGCTTACAGAGAACTCCCACCTTTTATAAATAATTTTATGAAGTGAAATTTATGTTTAAAAAATAACTTAAGGCTCTGGACTTAATTGGCTACATCCCGCTACAAGGCTTTTGTCTGTACAATGTATGCAGTAATTGAGATCAAAGTGGTTCCCATTTCCTCCTTTAATTAGTGCATCTTTTGTGTGGTGAAAAATTTGTGTTGGCACATGGAGTTCTAAAACCAGGAAAAATGTTGTTCTAAATTGATTTTACCTGTGGGAGAATGTTTATGTTTATTATCTGTGTGTTTTAGACATCATATGTGTGAATAGCACAGCCTACCTTCCTGACAGAACACACATATTTTGGCTTTAAAAAAATACCAATTTTCTATTGAAAGTAAGAGGTAACTTTTAATATGCATGCATACTTACATATTATAAATGCAATATCTCAAATAATGGCAGAAATTGTATTAGGTCCTTAGAACAGTAGTAATTTTGAATACATTTTTGTTTTGTTTGTGCACATCTTTAGATTTTACCACTGAAATGAAGGGCACTCACTCACTGGGCAGATTTAATCCTCTAAGTGATAGGTTTGCTTTTTTGAATTAGATTTTGCAGATTATGAGCTGAAAACACTGTCCAGTTATACTGGGAAACTCAGAATACAAGACTAGTCTGTCACTAATTTGCTACTTCAGACACACAGTGAGGGAAGGTAACTCATAGTACACAACATTTTATTTTGTATAGATAAGCACGTATGGCAGTTGGCAAGAAATTATTTCCTATCTAGAATTCACAGCCCTAGGTCAGTGGGAAGGGACTGTGGTTTTATCAGTCAAACAAGGAGCAGACAACTGCGGGAGAATGAAATTAAACCCTTCTGCACTAGTTCTAAATATGAGGTAGCTGAACTTAAAGAAGGGAGTCTATCTCCAAGGGTATTTTATTTGAGGAGTTTAGCAGCCTCCAGGAAATAGATGCATCAAAAGAAAAGGAGAAACAAAAGTCTGATTGTCACACTGCTTGACTTTGGAAATGTGAAGGGAGTATTCTCTGAGTTAGGCTTAATTGTGCTGTTAATATAGCTGTACTGTATATCAGCAGGTGAATAAAGATAGCGGTGAATAAGGTGGTTAGTGTATTATAGGCCCATAAATAGTAATTTTATTAAATAATTAAGAGTACTGAAAGGAAAATTTTATGTGTTTTACAAGCCAAAGTACATTGAGAACCTGTGCAATATATTTTACAGTGTTTCAGTTATTTCATTTATTTTTGCTTAGCATAAAATGCAAATGCCATTCTTATTTGAAGGACCTAGAGGAAAGCAAGCAGTGTTGCTCACTGGTAAAATAATCGAATTAATCTTTTGTTGCTGCTCAGGTGGACCCTGAGGTTTTTGCTGCACTACCTGCTGAGTTGCAAGCGGAGCTGAAAGATGCATATGATCAAAGGCAAAAGCAGTCAGAGCAGCAACCTGCTAACGCTTTTGGTGAGTATATATAGTTGTACAATAGTTTTGTGTAGGAGTTCTTAGCTATTCAAAGTGATTGATGCAACCCTAAGTAACAAACTGGAAAAAATAACCAAAGCTTCTGTGAAGATGCACTGTTAAATTGAATTTCTGTATTTATATTTGACAAACTGTCAGCTACAACCAGCTGTGATCCCATTCTGCAAACAGATGCCTAGCCTTACTTAAATGGGTAATCAATTTAATTCATTGGGACTGTGGCATTAAACTTACCCATGTCCATATGTTTGCAGAATGGAGTGTAAACTTGATGTGTCTCGTGATTTAAAGTACTACATCTCCAGTACTTAAGTTAGTTAAAGTGTATTAAAGTAGCATTCTCATGGTCGCCTGAAACCCATAGCATTGGTATGGGTTTCAGGCAACTAGAGATATGATACATCTCCCCATGTGTGCGACAGTCAGAAGGTTTTACTCTGAGCTGATCATCCAGCTCTCATTTTTGTAATCAGTGGAAAGAAATACGATTAATTCCTTGTGCATTGCTTTGTCATAAAATAGCTTGGAAATGTCATTGGGTTCATTGCCAGTTAATTACTGCATTATTATAATCAAACCTTGATTTCGTAGTCAGTGGGCTAATGCAGATACGTTAGCATGATGGAATGAGAGTGATTTCCTTGGTAAACTATGATAAAAGTAGATTTGAGGCCCTTCGCTGCTGATTTTGCTGATAACACTGGTGAGGAGGCTTAGTGGAAATCTAGGTGAGGTGGTGCTCTGACCGAGGTGAGGCAATTTGCCCAGTAGGCTTCGGGTTTCACCAGCTGCTCATATTCAAGTGCTGAAGTGCTTGATATTAAAAGGCTTATGAATAGCTGAGTATCCTCTGAGTGCACTAATATCTGGCAGTGCTTTTCAAATAACTAAACATTGCTGGTATCTGGAATGGCATGTGAGTGTTAAGTTGCTTTATCTAGGTTATGTTCTCCCAGTTGATCCATTGATTTTTATGGAAGATACAGAGCCTCCCTTTTCAATGGAAAAGTATTAAATTTTAAATGTATCAACACTGACTCTTTCTGTGGTTTTTCAGTGTCAAAAAATCCTTTCCTACACCTGAAGCAAGCAACAACGAAAAATAAGAAAAAAATCAGGAAAAAAAATGCAGTCAGTCCTGTAAAAAAGGTTCAGAGTCCTTTGAAAAGCAAACTCATTGGGAGCCCTGCGAAAAACATGCTGGCTACATCTGGAAGCCCACAGAAGCTAATAGATGGTTTCTTGAAACAAGAAGGAGCAGCTGCTCAGGTAATTTTAACACTAACAGCTTCCAGTAAAGCTGGGCCCATTTCTTTAGACTTAGTCCGTGTTCACAGGTGCAGCTTGGCTTCTTCGCTGGCTTCTTTACTAGATGCTTATCTATGTATGTATACAGTATTACAGTGTTTGTCAGACTGAGCATTATCAACTTTTATGTTTGGAACAGCCAGAAGCAATTCCATCAACTTCAGATTCTTCGGGCCCATCAGCTCTGCAGACTGAACAGTCGAGTTCCTTTAGGCCTCAAGCACCCAACCTGGCTGGTGCTGTTGAATTCAGTGATGTAAAGACGTTGTTGAAAGAATGGATTACAACTATTTCAGGTACGGGATGCCTTGCTAGTGATGATCATGCGTCCATCACAAGAGAAACTGGTTTTTAGTAGGCTATTTGTCCTTTGTTCTTTCACTCTTCCTTCTACTGGTCATTTTTCACAGTAATCTTGAAGCCATACTGCCTCACAGTCTTGCCATAACTTGATTCTTCCTGCTGTCCCTTCAGCCCATTTGTCAGGCCCTTGTCTTATATGTTGATGTTATTTGTGTGAGAGGCTTTCCTTATTTTGTCCAACACATTTCAACAGCTAAGATGAAAGCTGTTGAGAGGGAATTAGTCTTATGAAGATGTCATTTTAGAGGCATGCAGTTCGCTTCAAAATAACTACTGGAAAGAATTCTATAGGATAAAGTTTAAAAGCATAACATCATTTGCTAAATTGTGATTTGAATTTTAACATTTTGTCAACTAGCAATGCTTTAATGTCTCAGGAAATCTGACCTTTGAGATCTTCCATACCCTGGACATTATTGTTCTACTAAGAGTTTCAAAGCAGCCATTCCATTCTAAATCCCTATTTCTTTTCCCTTTGGTTAATACAAGCTTGGCTGTCATTTGTTCTCACGAGGTTGGGGGGGGGAAGAAAAAAAACAAAAACAAAAGAAGAGTTCTATGACAGGTATTTCAAGACTTGCAGTCCTTTTACGTACACTGCTTGTGATGTTGGGAAGAGGTGTGGGAATACAGCAATTGTCAGATGAGACCCTTCTGCGCTAACACTGCAGAATTTCTTTCCATGATATTCCAATTATTCTATGATTATCTTCTAAGTACATTTCAAGAAAAGTTCTCTTTTTTTTTTTATTACAGATCCTATGGAAGAAGACATTCTACAGGTTGTGAAGTATTGTACTGATCTAATAGAAGAAAAGGATTTGGAAAAGTTAGATCTGGTGGTTAAGTACATGAAAAGGTAGCTTACTTGCTAGTACTGGTGACACTTAAGACTGTTTCTGTTAGCACTTACGCGCTAGATGCTTTAACATGAGGCCACAAGCCTATTAGACATCACATCGATGAGTGTAAATATTTTTCCTCCCAAATTTAGAAGGCTGTGGAGAGAAGCTGGGCACATAAATGGATAATTTGTGACGAAATAATAGTAGCATTTAATAGTATTTGCTACAGAGGCTTTTGTTTCCAGACAAAGGAGAGAGGTTTTTTTCTTCAGCCTATTTCATTCATTTTTCATGTCACCTTAGATCTTTCCTCTGGTTTCATTCTCCTGCTGCATCCAGGTCCTGTCTCACCTCTCCAACCTATGAAATCCACTTTTATTATTTAGTTATTGTGCTGCTATTATTCTTCCCATGAGTCAGGAGGCCCAAGTTCTATTTATGACTTACTTACTAACTGATAGTTAACTACATAGCTCAGCTTTCCATGTCTTACGTCTGGGAAGTGTTTATTTCACAAAATTAATCAACACCCAAAAGACTGCAGCAATGCAAATACTTGGCTGTACTTTTGCATTATGGGATGTCTTTAGGCCCCCTCAGAAAATGCGCAACGCACAGTGCAGTTCACTGTTTTGTACAATGCCATATAATACCTTCTTTATAAAACTCTTCAGAAAGTGTCCTGTTCCTGATCCTTGTATGTGAGATTTGCCCTGATGGCCGTGTGTCTCTCCAAAGCCTGGTAACAATTGTGGGGCACGGCATTGGGAGCTGGATGAAACACAGTTGTCCATAGGATATTGGTGTTATGTGTTCCAAAGCTGTAAGTGTAGGAGCCCTCTTAGTAGGAGCTGTTCTTTAATGGTGACCTAGAGCGTATTTTTGAAAGTACAGAGCTGCTTTGTTTCCGTTAGGCATTTGCGTGATTTGCTTATAGAAACAGCTGAATGCTGATAGAGGTAACTCATGGCTCTCAGTGGGCCTCCATTACTTGGTTCCATGTTTAGCAATAAATGCAATGTAGTGCCCTATTATTGAAATGTTTTAATCACCCTTGGCTTTCATTGGAAGAAAAAAGTACTTTGTGTGGCTTGGGATGAGGAGAGATAAGGAAGATGTAGGGCTTTCACCAAGATTAGTATTCATTGTGAAGTGTTGTGATCTCGTTTTCTAGTATGAAGACCAAAACTTTTTGTAGAAAGGACTGTAATGGTAATGGTAATTTTCTCCCTTTTCCTCCTTTTCCCTTCCAGGTTAATGCAGTCATCTGTGGAATCGGTTTGGAACATGGCATTTGACTTCATTCTTGACAATGTTCAGGTAGTTTTACAACAAACTTACGGAAGCACATTAAAAGTTATCTGAACTTGTAGAAAAGAGCTTGGTGAGAGCCTGGAGCTCTCTGCTAGCTGTGCCATAAGTGCTTGTGAGGTATTTGCAAAGTGCATGATAGTAATGCCCTGAGTTTTTATAATTTCAAATTTCTTTTTAAACAACAAAGTGTTTTGTACATTTCTTTTCAGAAAGTGCCAAATTTGTCAGTATTGCATGTAAATAATTGTGTTAAAATTCTTTTATTGTAGTATAGAATCTATTTACAAAATGTTTGTTTATAAAGTTTTATGGATTTTTACAGTGAAGTGTTTACAGTTGTTTAATAAAGAACTGTATGTATATTTTTGTACTGATTCTATTTTGTGATGCTTCAGTTTGAATATCGCCAACCCCTTTTGTTACAGCCGCAGCTTCACTTCGTTTCTCAGAGTTGTACACAGTGACGCTGCCTCAGTCTGCGTAGGAGATGGCTCTGCCTTCCCCCCGTCGCTCTATTTCTTCTCCCCTGACTGTATTGCAGATTTTAAGCTAAAGGAAGAATATTGGCTCATTTTCAATTTCATTCTCCAAAGACAGAAACCAGCATGGCCCAGTCACTCCTGAAGCACACACAGTGCTAGCTGAAGCGTAATTGCTCGGAGCTCTGTGTGTTAAGGTGTTCTGTTACCTCTGGAGATGCGTGCTCAGGGAGGAAAAATAATGGAGGTCTTTAAACAGTTACCCAAAAGCAGCCCTGTTAAGGAGCTAGGGAGTAGCTGACACAGAGCGGTGTTAAGCCCATGTTACTCCTCGGCATTGCTCCTGCTCAGAATAAAGCCACGTTCCACTCTTAAAATGCCATAGTTCTCCCCAGCCTGTGATAGGTGCTTCCATTACAAATTAGGTTGTAATGAGTAGCAGATGTCTTTCAAATGTGGGTGTGCACCTGAAATAACCTGCCCTACCTGTGCCCATTGTAGAGAGGGGGCACATTTGCACCTCTACAGTTTGTGTTTTGGGCAAGCTTGTTTTTTCCAGGTGTCCACCAGGCCTCATACAGTAATACTTGGCCCCGTGCACTGAAGCAAAGCTGTTCAGGTGCCTGGAAGAATGAAGAGCAGTTGAAGAAAAGCCAGGTGGTAAGAAAAAGGCTTTTCCTATTCTGAAGAAATGACACGGGACCAGAAGGAGTGGGGAAGGAAATCTGAAGTACGCCATATAATCCTTATAGCGGCGTTCCAGTACCTGAAGGGGGCCTGCAAGAAATCTGGGGAGGGACTTTTTACAAGGGCGTGTAGTGATAGCATGAAGGGGAATGACTTTAAATTAGAAGGGGTGAGATTTAGATTAGACATTAGAAAGAAATTCTTCACCATGAGAGTGGTGAGGCTCTGGCACAGGTTGCCCAGGAGAGCTGTGGCTGCCCCATCCCTGGAGGTGTTCAAGGCCAGGTTGGATGGGGCCTTGGGTAGCCTGGTCTGGTGGGAGGTGTCCCTGCCCATGGCAGGGGGGTTGGAACCGGATGATCTTTAAGGTCCCTTCCCACCCAAACTATTCTGCAATTCTATAATCCTGTATGGGTACAGGCCCACCCGACTGTAGAATTGAAAGCTGGAATGCAAACTGGAGCTTGCCCTTGGAGCAGAAGTTGCACCGCCAGCTTAGCTGGAAGCATCTCCCATTACCATAGGGTGGGAACTGCTGCACTTGGCTTAGCCAAGCCTGGCCGTGCATCTGGAGCAGGGATTGCCACAGGCACCTGGCTTACAGCAGCCACAGGGGGGGGTTTCTGTAATGTATGCTGGGAGAGGTGCCAGCCTGGCAGCCTCTTGCAACAAGGTGATGGAGGAGGGAAGGGCATTAGATGTTGTTTCCCTCCACTTCAGTTAAGACTTTCCATAATATCTCCCATAACATCCTCTTGGACAAGCTGTGAAGTATGGGCTAGAGATAAGGGAAGTGGATTGAAAAGGACCTGGGCAGGCAGGCCCTGGGCATGGTGATTGGTGACACAGAGGCCTGTTGGAGACCAGCTTCCAGTGGTGACTTAGTGACTGCAAGAGCTTCTTTCCAGGCTCAATGAGTTGGTGATAAGGTAACACTGATTTTTCCCAACTCTGATCTGCTTAATAAGACACCCATCTAGAGAACTGCATCCATTTGTAGTTTTGTATCTACACGGAGCAGGAGCTTATCTGAATCGAGCTGCCCATGTCTTTTGGGTCTTTCAGAGCCCCTTTAGGAGCTGCTTTTGAGGCTGCCTCCTCCCCTTTCCCTCCACTTTAAGAAAACACATGCAAACTGTTCACGCAGAAACAGAGTTGCAGACCTTCAAGCAGGTATTTTACCAGTTTGCTTTCAAGTACACAGCACTGGTGGCGCTGGTTGTGTGAGCACAGTGCAAGGCATGCTTGAAAATAGAAGGTCTTGCTTTAAAAGACAGGACTGTCAGTGTTCCTTACCTGACTGAGGCCACTTGCAATTGTATTTCCATTCTTCCTTAGTGATCTCTTCAAGCCCTTAAATACTATTTTCAACAGGCATGCACTTCCTTAAAGCTCTTGAGAATCATAGGATGGTTTGGGTTGGAAGGGACCTTAAAGATCATCCGGTTCCAACCCCCTGCCATGGGCAGGGACACCTCCCACCAGACCAGGCTGCCCAAGGCCCCATCCAACCTGGCCTTGAACACCTCCAGGAATGGGGCAGCCACAGCTTCCCTCGGCAACCTGTGCCAGTGCCTCAGCACCACCATGGTGAAGAATTTCTTCTTGATGTCTAGTCTCAATCTCCCATCTTTTACCTTAAAAGCATTAACCCCTTTGTCCTATCCCTGAACTCCCCGAGAAAGAGCCCCTCCCCCACTCTCCGGTAGGTTCCTTTTAAGTACTGAAAAGCTGCTCTAAGGTCTCCCTGGAGCTTTCTCTTTTCCAGACTGAACAGCCCCAACTCTCTCAGCCTGTCCTCCTCTGGGAGGTGCTCCAGCCCTCTGATCATCCTTGTAGCCCTCCTCTGGACCCATTCCAACAGCTCCATATCCTTATGTTGAGGATTCCAGAACCAGACACAGTAGTCCAGATGACGTCTGACAAGAGAGGAACAGAGGGGCAGAACCACCTCCTGCTGCCGATGCAGCTCAGGACACGGTTGGTCCTCTGGGCTGTGAGCACAGATTAGTGGCTCATGTTGAGATTCTCATCAACCAGCACTCCAAGTCCTCCTCTGCAGGGCTGCTCTCTAGTGAAGGTCCAAGGCCCACGACAGCAACCTCCAAAAATAGCATGATCCTTGTCCTTGGAGTTTTTACCTATACGAAAAACACCCTTCCACATTTGAGGCAACAATCAAGAATACATCAAGACCACAACATTGGACCTCTGGGTTCTTAAGTCAAGAACTTGTTTTATTAGTGTAGTTTCATGATTGCATAGTTTGCAAAAGAAAATGGTAACAATTAAACACATTCTCCTTGCTGTGATGGTTCTGTTCTAAATTACTGACGGACCCAGTGATGGGTATTTGCACCACACACCAACCATACTGAAAAGGCCTTTTCCAATGGCAAGTTTCACATGAACTCCAGTAAATTAAATCCCACTGCCAAAGGGGGGGGGGGGGGATGTTATTAAATGCTCCTTTGCAATGGAGTCCGTACAATCCCAGTTATAAAAGTCATATCTTCCCCAAAAAAAAAAAAAAAAAAAAAAAAGTGACAGGATAAATCCAATCAAACTGCTTATTGCAAGTTAAATTCCTGTAAATACTTTAAATGCTAAAAATCTGAGCTGTGTGAAAGATCTTTTATCAATTTTGTTTCAACTTGTGCTTTTGAATCAGAAGTGTTTGTTTAGCTCCTCAGCACCAGCTGTGAGGTGCCAGGAGACTGCCTGATGAGACTGGTCAAGCTGTCATCCTAAGCATGGAACCATGTGAGAAGGAAGGGTAGGAAAAGACTGGGATTACAGACTGATTCCTGGTCATCACAAACAAGGTTAACCAAACGCCTTTTTGAACTGGTTCAGTCCGATGTTGTCAGATGACTCAACGGCTCTGATGCAGCATCCAAAGTCACAGCAGCATCCCAAGTCACCGCTCCCTTCCAGACCGTTTGGCAGATGCTTACCAGGGCTCCGAATAGCAGCTGGAAAAAAGGTGCCAGGTCCTAAACTTCTCCTAGCAGAGCTCCGCCGGTGGCTGTGACTTGCCAAACACCTGGCCTGCAAACACTGGTGCTCCAGGAACACAGCGGAAGATGTGAGCCACCAGCATCACCACCACACGCAGCACACGCTTTGCAAGGGGAAGTGAAGCCAGAGGAAGAAAGAGCTTTGAAGCAAGGCCTTTGCTGGGACGAGCCTCCATTACCTCACCCAGCCCAGAGGGAAGCCTCCCTCAGGCACTTCCACACCTGTCACAGCCCATGAAGTGAAACTGTTTATGGAAGCAAACTGTAAAACAAATGAGCTACTGCGTCCATCTCCTTTATTTGCGGCTCTGTGTTATAATGATTACAGGTCAACTTTCATGAACTGTACAAGCAGAAAAAGGCAGCCAACTATGCTTTACATCATGGTTTCACACAAAGCAAATACAGAAATACCCAATGGCCTAATTTTCTATTTAAAAAATTTCTAGAGGCACAAAGCAAGAACAATGTTGGGAAGAAA
The DNA here is from genome assembly GCF_017976375.1 of Cuculus canorus. Lineage (NCBI taxonomy): Eukaryota > Metazoa > Chordata > Aves > Cuculiformes > Cuculidae > Cuculus > Cuculus canorus. Next base: position 68,162,563 of record NC_071401.1, read on the forward strand.
AAAAAAATAAGAGTCGAGGGAAGAGGTGTGCATAAATAAAGAAGTACTTCTTACATCAAAAAATGTCCCAAGAATCACAGAGTCTGCAGAAGCCTGGTTAATCAAATACTGCAGTACTGATCTCATCAGTATAAAAGTGAAAGAGCTTTAGTTCTGTAATAAAAATTCGATTTATTTTATTTTGGAGAGAGGGAGGGAAGGAAAGAGGGTGGAAAGAAGGTGGAAGAGAAGGAAGGGCAAACTTTAAAACAGCAGCCAGTATTAGGAAGGGCAGTAGGAGAGGTGAACAGGCACATTGGAACCATGGGAACATGTAAATTGACCACTGTCAAACCAGTGTAAATTTCTTGGTTTCTCATGGAAAACATTTTATCCACATTATTTTCCTCCCAAACACACATCCAACACTGTCTTCAATATAGGACTTTGTTGGTAACTTTTACAACAGGAATAGTGCGCTTATTCCTGCCACCCCATTGCTGTATAAAGTGATCTAGATGATTTCAAACACTTTCTTCAGCTCTACTATAAGCTGCCAGTCAGACTTCTGCATCTCATCCCTGAACCAGTCCTTCAGAGCATCGATGGACTGACGGCTGATCTGCAACACACAAGACAAGCCCATCAGGAACATACACATCCATGTTAAGAAAGGCAGCTTTCAGAGGCTTGGAAGCAATTAATCTAAGAAAGGGGCATCAGTTTACACAGCAGGAAAGCTCACTCTTATCCCAGTTTCACTACTGATCTGCTGCAGCACCTGTCCCATCCGTCGCCTGTCTTTTCTCCTCACATCCCTTACCTGGTCCTCAGAGACTGCAGAAGCACAGACCGTCTCCCGCCTTGTGTTGCAAGGCAAGAACCTATGACCAGAGAGCATCTCCTGCTTCCCCAGCACCAGCACCACCTCCCAGTCCCCAGGACAGGCCCTACAGCCCTACCAGAAAAGCTCCTGTGGCTGCTCACCCGTCCCCTGTGGCTCCATGCCCACCAGCGTGGGTGGTGGAGGGTCATACCACACAGTCACTGAAGGAGTTTGGGATGTGGAAAGCTGTGCCTCTGACAGCAGAGAACTGAGCAAGGGATCATCTCATCCAAACCCAGGGTTCCTGAATCACAGCAACTGAAGTCTTGCTTAATTTCAGAAGCAGGCAAACCCAGTCATGCTGCAACACCACAGGGGACGGCCACGCTGCTCTGAGCAGCAGCTGCAACCAGCAGCACGTGAGCAGCTCGCTCACGGTGTTACCCTTGGGCACAGGTTGCTGCCAGGTATGTTTAGCCACGGTGCATCATTCCCTCGGTCCTCCCAAGGGGCACCGCTGCAAACCTCAGAACACACCTACAGAGGAACCCAGCTGAACACCACCACCCAGGAACTGTTTCAAGTGTCTGTTACAGTCTCTGGTGGAAGGGTTCTAGCGCCTCTTTGTCAGGCTTCAGGCAACATTTCCACTTCAAGCAAACTACGATAGGCTTGATGCTTATGGCAAGCAAGATACCATAACCAAAATGCCATAAACTCTCTCCAAAAGCGCTTACCTTGCTGACGAGGATATCTGTTGCTTCAAAATGCCGTCCATACATTTTAGGTGATTCACCAGGAATAGGTTCTATTTTAACACACACTTCTTGGCCTTTTTTTGCAACCTCCACTGGCTTGTGGTTTATTTCAATACTTGTAACTATTCCAATATCAACAAACTGTAATGCAATGAAGAAGCTGTAATAACACACATCCAAATCCCTGCTTACACAGTCAGAGCTGCTCCAGTGGAGAGCTGCACCTGCGAAGCAGCCACCTCGGAGCTGGCAAAGCGGCACAAACTGCACTGTAAGTGCATTGCACTGAAAAGGGCAGCAACATCAAACCACTTGTAGTGTGTTGGCGATATCAATTTGTTACCCTTTATTATTACCAGACTTTACTTCTGCCCCTTATAAAATAATGAGCAAAATCGTCATCCCTGGTAGCTAATAACCCAGCAGCCGCAGCAGGGGAAGAAGGGAGGTGGCCAGCAGAGCCCCTCCAGCCATGCTTCCTGGCAGGGCCCTGGGGCAGTCGGGAGGCAGCACTGCTTGGGCAGAGAACAGGAAGGTGGCTGCTCACCAGGAAAGAGCCTTGACTTAAAAGTCTGAATCCCATCTCCTGTCAGAACTCTGTGCACTGGGGAAGAAAGGCATGCAGCATTTCCTGGTGCATCATCCCAGGAAATAGCAGATAGATCCAACACCCGCCAGGAAGAGGCGCTTACTTACATTTTTGCTGGGTACACACATGGGAGTCCCCTGCTTCACCTGGCCAGCCTCTACCACCACTCCCATCACTATCGGGTCTCGAGAGTTGAAAATGAACTGAGGGAGTATTTTCATCTTGCAAGGAAATACTGCTATGTGCCTGGAGACGACAAGGAAAAAGGAATTTGGAAGTAGATACTGGAACAGTGTACACAGCATTAACCATTCTGCCTTCCCCCACAATTCTTGGGCTTTTATTCTAGAAGTGTCACTTGGGGAGAAATCAAGCCAGGAAAAACTCTTTTCCAAACTTGCTAATTCTGGTCGATACTTGATCTTCAAGAGCTATAGGGAACAATAACCAAGCATGGCTGGCATGGATTTTGTTTTGACTGGCTTGGGCAGCCAATTAACACCAAGATGAAATGAACAATAATTCTACAGTGTAATTACAGCCTCAGAAGAGCACATGAATAGAAATATTATTGCCTCAACTCATCACAGGGACTCCAAAAATTCAAGACTTCTGCTTGTAAAGCGAACAAATATGGTCAAAAGCTGCAGTACACAAACTCAAATGAGTTCGGTGTGAAATGAAATACATTTTTTTTTTTTCTGTCCTCACTTTACTGAAGATCACCCCAGTGACACTGACTCCAAAAATTAATTTTGGGTCCCTCTAAATGCTTAAATGATTGTGTATTTGTGTTACTGCAGTCAGATATAAGCCATGTACACTGGAATTGCATAAATAGCAAACAACCCAAATTCCTTTAGTTTTGTTTTCCTCACTCTGCCAGACTAACTCATCTGTCACAAACCAGGAACAGAAGCCAAGTATACAAAGCAAATCTTAATAAGAATGCTCCATATTACATGATCGCTTTAGCTAAATCTTACAACTGCTTCACAGCTCTCACCTTACTAAACCTAATCCCAGATGTAAACAATTAGACTGGAGTACTGAATTCTTCAAAACTACCAATTTACCTTCCTACTCTCTTCTTCCTCTCCTTCCTTCCCTCAGAGCTATGTACTAAACAATAATACAGAAACAAGAAGTTAAATGCAATCTCATTTACAGTGAGACAATTGGGACGCTGGTATTTGGGAATCACCCAGAATATGACTGCTCTTACTTACTTGAATTCTTCTTGTTTTTGTTTTTTGTAGTCTTGTCTGTACTTTGTGAAGGCATCAAATAAGTGATAAATTATTTCAGCACTAAAAATTCTAACTCCTAAACTGTCAGCCATTTCCTGTGCATCGCGTTCGATCCTCACATCGAATGCTAGAATGACTGCGTACCTGCAAGTAAAAACAAGTCAAGCGGTTTACTCGACAGAGCACGGAACCAGATGTAGGCAGGAGGCCTTCCTGAAACAGCACTGCACATCTATCAACATAAGAAAGCAGAGAAGTTACTCACTGTGGGTCATGCTCCAACATAACTGATGCCTTCATAACGTCTTTTTTATGGACAGGACCTATGTTGATTCCTGAATACTGTCAAAGAAGAGAGCCACAGGCACCAGTCACTCATCTTTCCGAGTCAAAGGGAAACAGTTACCAACTAAAAGGTAGAAAACACCACCACCAAACACAGCACAAAAGTACTTACTGGCACTTCTGATGTTTTAAGGAATTCAAGTAATGCTTCTAAAGACCCTAGAGTAGAAGCCTGGACATAAACACCTTTCTCTTCTAATTTGATTGCATTCAGTGTTTGCTTCAGTTCATGTATTAGTTCATCCTTTACAGAAAAAAAAAAAAAAAAAAGGAGAGGAAAAAAGCAACTTTTAGTTCTATTGCTATTTATGCCTTGGGAGCGCAAAGTCTTTCTGTTCATGAGCTGCTGAAAGTATGCAACAGCCATACTAATGGTACCAGCTTGCAGACCTGCAGCATAGGCCACACTCAGCCCTGTGATTGCTGCTGCTTTTTTCTGGCATCAGAAAAGCCTGAACTGAACAAGACTAGAGGATTTCACAAGAAGGTGATCATGTAACACAAAGCAGACGCCCCTCCTGGGAGCGAGCAGCATTTCTCTGCGGACTACACACTGCTCTCCCCAGTGTTGGAAGCTCCTGCGGGCAAGACTGAGCGAACACGCCCCCACTGTGTGTGGCGACGGCTTCAGTTGCCTAACTGAGGACCAACAATAAAAGCAGACACTCCAAAATCCGTGAGCCAGAAAGGATTCTGAATGCTCTTTAGGCCTAGGTACAAAAACAGAGGATGCAGGAGCAGCAAGGCTACTTTGCTGATTTCAGAGAAGGTAAAAAAAACAGTTTGAAGAGCGCAACCTTTTAAACCCAAACACTCCATCTTTTCCTCTGACAGATGAATTGGTGTTGCCATTTACTTTAAGACCTCCCACATCTACTACCAGCACACTTTATGTACATACTTTTCATACGTGTCCAGAAACAAGGCCTGTATTTGGAGGACCTGAAAGATTCACCTCCCTTTAGACGCAAAGATAAGTAGACAGGAGACTAAAGTAAAACCGAACAGGAGCATGTCACATTAAATTTGGGTTTAAGATGACTACTTCCCTTCCTCCACTATTTTTAAAGCATAACTCACAAAAGAAATTTCCTCTTACATCATTTTTGCAATTCCGATAGTTTGAAGAACTCTACTAGCAGATATTTGTCTAATATAATTTAATTGAAAAATATGCATAAATGACTACAAGTACCAAATCAGTAATTAATACACAGTCGAACTGTGCTTTGATACTTGTTTTCAAACTTTATTCTACAAGCAGACACATCTAGCAAAGTGTCAGGGAAAAGCAAAGGGTCAAGATACTAAAAATACCACAGCCCTAAGGCTTCACATGGGCACAAGGGCTACAGAGCATCATTGTACCAAGGTTTTAACTGAAAAAAAGCAAGTCACTTGATGCTGAGCTCTCAACATTTGTATGAGCTTCATCACCAGAGAACTCTGTTACCCTCAGTTTAAGTATCTTATTTCAACATTAACCATCTCACCTTGAGGACTGGGACTTCATCCTCTTTGTATGCTACAAGCAATGGCAAACCAGCCAATGTCTTTTCCAAATCTTTCCCAAGAATCTTCACACCTTGAGCAGCAACGACCTCTTTGTGCTTTTCATACTGGTTCTGAAAAGGAGAATACACGCTACAGAGTTCACGTACATGCTACACAGCAACACAAAATAGTGCCCTGCAGCAGAAGAACTTGCCACCTGTGAGCACAGCACAGCGTGTGACAGCAAAGTCAGGCAGCCCCCGTTTTTCATCAGCACTTTTCTCTGCTTCGCATTCCTGGCATGCATGTTCCAGCCTGCATGTTCCTCTCCCACCACATACCCTCCCCTCACCACACCATCCACCTCTGCCGAGGGGAGCAGAGCAGAGGGGATCATTTGAAAACTGAGACAGCAGCTGAAAGGGAATAACATCCTAGAAAACAGCAAGCAGCCCACTAAAAAAAAAAAAAAAAACAACAAAAAAAACCCCATAAATTCGACCCCATAGGGAAGTGAGTTGTTGTTATTTTCTACTTAACTATAGCACTAAAGCTGAGCTGATCCAGCTCAAGGCTCTGTGCAGAAGAGCTGTCTCATTCTCCCACTGGAGGCCTCCCATCCAGCCTTCTCACATACAGAGTTCCATGCTGTATTTTCCAGGTGCTCCTCCCCACCCAGGTCATGGCTCTAAGGCATCACACAAGCAGTTATTTCTGAAGACTCTTAAATCAACATTGGAGGGATTTTCTGATTTCTTTCTTCATTTCTTTTCTGCAAGGCAGTTTCCATCCTCAGGAAGCACTTCGTTCCTGCAAGCCTCTGTTATTTAGCCCTTTATCCCAAAATCCAGGTTTTACTTCAAGAATGACAATTCCCCATGGACAGGCTGAATTGAAATGTACCCTCATTGCCCACTTTGAAAAACCCAGCTCCCCTAGATCCACTTCCCCAGCTGAAGGTTCCCAAATCCAACATTCTCCATCTCAGTGCTGGTACCCTATACTCCATCTCCCACCAAAGTGCAGAAACTCATCTAAAGATCCCACTGATGGGAATCTGTGATGAGTTACGTTGCTGTTCCACTTCACAAAACCACTTCAGCCTCCTAAGCCCTTCACACACGACTATCTTCTGCTTTAAATAAAGGAAGTAAACGGACATAAATGCTTTCAATCATTCCTCATAGTACCAGAATATATTCAACAGCTTCCCACAGAGAATATAACCTAAGCACAAATGTCTATTTTCCTTTTACCACTCCCTATTTATTAGCAAGTTATTACGGCAAAATGTGACCTAGATTTTCCACGGCAACCAGTCCTATCCCACAGGATGTATTACAGCTGTATTAGATGGCCTTACACACAAGTGGAAAGAGAGGCTCTTGTCTTCATATTTAAAGTAGGCCCAGAAGCTCCTGCTAAGATTCCACTATCAACACTGCATCCTTCACCACCCCGAGGCCGCAATGTTCTCGCAACAGAGGATCACTAGCCTCAGCCCAGGTTCCAGCAATTATCTGTAGTACTTCCCAAGAGTATTTGAATTTGAAAGAAGGAACTGGATTGAACACTAAGGACTACGGTGGCCCACAGGGACACAGTTCTCCAACAAAATGAAGCACACCACAATTATTACAGCCTTCAATTAGGACACCAACACTAGTTTTCCACCTCTAAACCAGACCTTTAAGGCCTGTCCTCTATGACATTCACCTAAGGTGTATCTGTATGGGTTTCTTTACTTGCCTTATTCAACATGACACTCCTTTCCTTCTAAACAGGAAAAAAACAGAGCAATTCTTCTCACGATCTTTGAACTGCACATATTAATAATGTATTTATAGCCTTTAATTTCTGTGGCTCTCCCCCTCCTTTCACAGAAAGGAATCCAGGCAGGATCTCAAACTCGGCGTCTCTCCTCAGTCTATTAAGACAAAGGCAGCAAAGCCTCCAATGACTCTTGAAAATGACAAAAGTCTGCAGATTCTGCAGAGGTCCTTGCCATCGCCACTCACCAGCTACTATTAGAAACCCACTTGTTCACTTTTCTAAAATCTAAGCGTATATGATTTTTGTTATTAAAAACCACACTTTTTCTAATAATACATAAAGTCAGAAGTCACTGTACTGGTACACCCAAATATCCATTTAAGATGGGTATCTCCCCCTCACACATACTTCAATCCCTTATTAATGCATACATTAATCCTCACTGCAAGACAACTCCTTGATCCTTTACTGCTGTAACAGACACATCAACAGGCGTAACATCCACAAGTACATCCACAAAAACACTAGATGTGCACTGTCTTCCCCTTTAAGCCACCCTTAGATACTGCTGATAAAACTGCACTCTACTACAGTATCACTTCATATAAAAATTGATTTTTGAGTGTGTGTGTGGTTCTAAATCTTCTGGAAATGTCAATATGGTACCCGGTTTCCATACCTTAACTCGTAGCTCCTTCATAGGAGGAGGTAGCAGAAGACCTCTAATCTGAGTTACTATAGGACCTTCCACCCCAGGAACAATAATGGTGTCTCCTTCTTTCAAGCGTCCATTAATCAAAATAACATCTATGGTAGTGCCCATGCCCGGCAGTGCTTTAACCTGAACAAAAGAGGGGGGGGAAAAGTTACTCCCTCAAGTATTTCAAACATGCCTTTTTTTATCAGGAGAAAGGGGGCAGAGAAGGGAGAAACTTATAGATGAATTTCAAAGAGCAGCTGCTGAAATTACCTCCATAACTTGAGCTCTCAGCTCCTGACACTCAGCCAGTCTCTTGGTCAGCATAGTTTGCGTTAGCTCAACAAGGAGAGCTATCAGACTTCCCATGCCATCCCCTGTGTGAGCAGAGGTAGGTACAAGAGAAACAAAAGTGCGGGGATCCTTATTCTCATAATACAAGGCAGCGTTCAAGCCCTGGAATCAGGATTAATAGTTATAGAGGGAAAAACATATATATACACATCAGTATTAACAGTCACATTCAACTCCAGTCAATTACTGTTGCATTTTTTCAATCTCAATTAAAAAACAACATTGCTACTGACAGTATGCTATGGAACATGAAGCCTCAATCCACTGCTGGAAGCGCTGTGGGATCAGTTAAAGCTAATTACCACATCTAGCTTCTAGACAGCACTGTGCGTCGTCAACAGAAGTTCCCAAAACTGATACATGCCCTGCCAGCGTCCAAAGGACTGAGAGACAGATGGGATTCTCTCAGGTGATTCCCAAAGAGAGCAAGAACCGGGACAGTAAACTTGATCTTCTATTCACAACTCCACTGACCACACACAGCAATTAGCTGCTACTGTTCTCCATATTGGTAGTAAGGGGATGAAGCGTTAATAGAGATTAATTTAACAACAACAAAGTTTGGTTTATGACAGGTAAACACTGATGTGCCAGAAGAATGAGACAGTTTTCTTGATATTCCAAGTTGCTTTGTGGAAAGCAAAAAGACCCACACCACCCACCCACCATCTTTACTATTGCTCTTGTTAACCAAAGAACCATGGCTATTCCAGCATACCTGTTTCGCAAATTCCACTATGATAGCTTTTGCACGTTCTTCAAACTCATCTTTTGTGTTCTTTTTCTGCTTCTTTAAGGTGACAGCTACATCTGTATCTGGGCTTTTTTTCCAGTCATATAACCTATCAATCTTAAAAACACAATAATTTGTCATCCTATGCAGCGTACTAAAGGGCATCTTTATGCTTATGCCACATCATCAGTGAGAAATACTTTACCAGCCAACACAGCTAGCCATCTATTTGCCCCAGTAATCAAATTAAATCTATTTATTTGCTTTAGCTGCTGCTACATTTATCTGTTTAGGTATTTACTCAATGTCAAACAATTTCATGGTAGCAATACTACTTCAGGTTTTAAAAATTCAAGCTATAATAACCTAGGTTGAAATGGGGAAAGTTTATATATATTAATACATCAAATTGAAGGTAAAACATTCAGAAGAAAAAAAAAGAGACCCACATATAACTTCACATACACAAAAAAAATCATGAAGGTTAGGGGTTTTTTCCTGAAAAGAGGCTGCACCAGTTTCACAAAGAACTTTTAAGACTTACAGGTGAATTTGAACCCTTCCCCATGTTGCCACAGAAAAGGGATCATTGAGGATGTTCAAAAGACAACTGCATATTTCCAAAGTACCTTCCTAAGTAAATTTTCACAGCAGGACGGACTTTGTGCAAAAAACTATTGCATTTGCTGTACAAATCAAAACTGCATCTTTAGGAAATGGATTATAACCTGGTCAAATGATAGAACTATAACATGAAATGCAAGAACTTTCAGCTACTTAGTCTCAGGCTCACACCTCTCCATCCACTAGGCTTTTTAAAAAAGAGGCTGTTTTCAACAATGAGACAATAGCCTCCTCCTTCCAACCACCTCCAATCTTAACACTCTTTTCATCCTCCTGTAAGTGTTCTGACAGTACATCAGACAGCATCCAAAGTCTTGGACGCGACTAACATCCTTATTACCACTCATACATGTCATGATAGACAGACAACATTTGTCATGCACAGAATTTCTAAAACCAATGCTGATAACTGGCTTTACCATCTAAAATTGCAGAGCCTGAACTATTTCCCACTAGCTATCAACAAATTACTATTCTGTGAGCCTTCAAGTGGACAAGTATCAGTAGCTAAAATAAAGTAAAACTATTCAACCTGAGGCTTGTATTTCGGTTTTATCAGAAAATGCACACAAATTCATGTAAGTAGGTGAAAGGGAAAGAAAAACCACAACTGAAGTATAACTTTCAGAAGAACGGGCCACATATAGAAGTTATCAGTAAGGGGTCTGAGAAGAACCAATAGATTCTTCTGCCGAACTCCTGTAAAGCCACCAGGGTAACAAGGACAGAAAAAATGCAGCAGAAAGGATCTAAAAACCACTGCTTCAGACTTTACAGAAGCAGTTTGAGTTCATGGAAGAAAAGAGAAAACTGTCAGATGCCAAATAACACTGTCATAGTAGGAAAAACACATTATTACAGTAAAAAGCTATCTCACCTTGTTGAGAGCTACTATAAAGGGACATTTCTTCGATTTCAACAGATTTATTGATTCAATCGTCTGTGGCTCCAAACCATGCATGATGTCAACTACGAGTATAGCAATGTCACAAAGAGAGCTTCCTCTATTTCTTAGATTGCTGTGGCATTGAAAGAGAAAAAAAGATATCAGTCATACAGCGACAGAACTTTAATAAAAACAAATACAATGTCAAACTTACACTAACGAACAAAAAGCTAAAGCAAATAAAATATTTTTCTCTCAAAAATGTAAACTATAAAAAAATTATTCAAAGCACACTATGTAAATTCCTTTTAATAGAATATATTAGAGTACATATAAGCAGAAATAAGAAACTATTATTCTCCCAAGAGTTTTCCTATTATATATTTTTACAAGTTAAGACATGATCTGATTTTTTTCTGAGTGAGAACCGAGAAGGTTACAGTGAAGTACAGGAGTGCAAAATCTGAGCAAGATGGTTGTAAAGCACTACATAAACACTAAGATTATCAGATATCTTTGGTGCCAAACAAAACCTGTCTAGAAGACTTAGAGCTCTAAGTTGTATGATGCCAAGGAACTGAACAGAACACTACGAAGTGTCCTAAGACACAGCATTTCAATGCTTGCAGACATGAAAGTCTTAATCCTTCTGTTTGGGGATTCCACTAGTGCAATACCTCAGTGAGTACAGTTATGCATATCCTGTTTTAAACCAAAAAATTGGTCTAGCAGCTTGCCTGCATGCTGCTGGCGTTCCTAGGTATGGTCTCTGCTAGGAACCAGCTGACTTGTGCAACTGGTAGCAATTCTAGCCTTGCAAACCCTGTTACCTCAACTGTGACACTGTGAATGGCAGGCTAGGACAAAAGTTTTGATGTTTCTGTAGCACAGTGCTTAGGTCTCGCCTTTTCTTTTCCAGCTTGCTTCCAGCTTCCATCTTTCCCCTTACACTAACTATTAAGTAAAAAGTTACTTACATGCTTTTTCAGATATTCATGGCTCAATTTGCATGAAGACAGAAAATCAGTCAGGTATAAAAGACCAGCAATTAACCAGATAAAGGCACTTCCACTTATTCCTCTACTTTGGGTCTGGAGCTTTTTTGGGGTTTTTTTGGGTTTTTTTTGGTGAGAAGAACCACAACAGATTAGGCAGAGACCTAGCACTTCATTAAAAATAATGTCCAGATGCTCTAGCCACCACTTCTGAGAAGTACAACACTGAGAAAACATTACCTGAAAGACTCATGTCCTGGAGTGTCAATTATCAGCATGCCTGGAATTTTTATGTTCTCTCTGTCAAACTAATATTTCAAAACATTAGCCATCTTGAAAAGATTATAGAAGAAATAAAAAAGCCTACAAGCTGGCTGCATTACTGACAGTCTTCACTTCAAAATCTCGATAAATATTTTAAGGAAGATCACACCCTCCACAAACCAAATCAGTCAAGGCTCATTTCAATATAAAGAAAAAATTACGCATCAATGCAGCACATTCCCCTAGGTATTACCTGGCCATAAGCTCAGCTAAAATCATATGAGAAGGCAGTCTACAGAGGAAAAAATAGTTCAGGCTAGCGAGATTTATCATCCTTCTCTTGAACATTTCCTCCTTTTCTCCAATGAGTTCACATTCTTAATAAATCTAGTAAGATCTTGGATAAAAAAAATCCCTACCAAGGTTTTTTAGTCAGCTACTGCAGCAAGCCAAATAGGATATAGTATCCAAAACAAGCAATACAGATCAGTTATTTCTGTAAGACAGTAAAATTCACCACCTCGGAATTTGCCCAATTTCAACACACACAGCAAAAAGGTAAGTTTTCAACAGAAAACACATTAAAGTTTCCCAAATCTCAACTTGCAAACAAAACATAGACAAATAAGCAGTCAAGGTGCACGTGTACTGTACAGAACAGACCAAGCAGTATTTGTGTATTTTTCTGAAGAAGTGGTAATGCATTAACTGACACCAAATGTATGGACTAAAATAAAAAAATGAGAAAGCCTCCTCTCTGCTGAGGGTGGGGGAAAAATAGGAATTTAAAAGCTATCAACCCCACTGTTGGGGACGGGGGAAAGTACATCTGCCTGTGTCATGAAATCTCACAAGGCCATAACTAGTTTAAAAATCACATTTTTAAAAAAAAACCAGTCTTCGAAGCGCTATAACTTACATTTTTCACCATTTTAGTTTGCTCATTAATAGCTTCTAGGGGAACATTAGTCGCACCAATCTGCTGAGTGATACCACCAGCTTCACTGTCCTGTACATGGGTGTGGCGGAGCTAAAGACAAAAAGAAGACCAGAAATACTCAGTTGTAAGAGACTAAAGTCACCTCTTCAAGTACACTTTTTTCAATGAAAAAAACAGATGCATAAGCAAAATATACAGGCAGTGCCTTCACATTCCAAATCTTACCTTATCTAAAATTTTGGTTTTGCCTGTGTCTACATGCCCCAGGACACAGATAACTGGTGCCCTGAGCTTTTCAGTGTTCACATTTTTGCTGTTTTCAGCTCGTCGCTTCTACGTAAAAGACAAATAAAAACTGGTAAGTACAAACAAAACAAAACAAAAATCACAGCTCACCTCTGGCCTTGATTACATACACACACAGAACAGAGTTAACTGTGGGACTTCAACTTTCCAGGCAATTCAAGGCCCATCATCTCTCTTTCCGCAAATCAAAAATTTACAACTAAGAATTAAGTTTTTATTTGATTGGTTGGTTTTGGTTAGTTTTGGTTACAGTCGAGTAGGCTAAGTTATTGTATCAACTAACATGTAGTTTTATTGATGGTACATTCTGAAGAAGCACCTTGGGTAGCCAAGGACATCAACAGCCACAAAGGTGTTGAACAGTTTAGAAATATAACTTTTAAAACTCTGAAACATCTGTCTGTTAGGGATAAAAGCCTCTTTCTCCAGGAGGGTGAAAAGTGGAAGGCAATGACACTGAACTGCACATTCTTTGTGATTAAGTTGTCTAAAACAAAATGCTTCAGCTTCAGGCAAGAACGGATCTTTTTACTTCACTAAAACAATTTCTGGACCTGCCTAAATATTAGTCATGACACAGCCATCATTTTAACAAGTATGGTTAAAAGACCTTTCAATGAACTGAGGACTAAATTGTTTCTTACACAAGAGTCCAGCTGTTCAAGTAAAGCTGTGTCTTAATACCTCAATTCTCCGTTTAGCTTTGTCATAAGCACGCTCTTCCTTAGTGCGGTCATCATCAGAGTCGTACTCAGAATCAGAGCTAATTTCTTTGCTGAGCTTTTTATCCATAGATTGTTTTCCAATAGCTTGGGAGTCTGTCTCTCTCTCATCTGAAGTCTTTTCATCCTCATCTTCACTCCCTTCACTGTCTTCAGATTCTTCAGTCTCTTCTTCCTCTTCTTCCTCATCCTCTTCTTCCTCCTCTTCCTCATCCACTTCATTTTGTTCTTTGACTTCGATGTGGACAGGTTTGCTCTCTGTCAAAAAATCCAAATAAAATCTAAAGTAAAAATCCTCTATTAAGTTCACACTTGTGGGGGAGAGGGCAACAAAAACCCCAGAGAGAGACTGCTACTATAGGAGAGTGAGGACCTAGAGTAAGTTCCATTCAACAAGTGCTAGCCAGGATGGCTTTTTATTTTGAAAGTGGAAAAACAAACGTTTCATATAAGAGCTGCTGACTTAAGTGTTCAGGGTCTGTGCAAGCAGAGTGAGTTTCGGGTGGGAGAGGAATGATATCGGCACATTTACACTTCACATCATTTGCAAGTATTCAGATAAAGTGGCATTCTTAAAAGCTGTGTGCACTTCATAAAGGAAAGGATGCACTAACACATTTAAACAAAGCCAAGACACTCCAAATTGAACAAAACATATTCTCTGCATTATGGTCAGGAAAGCACCATAATAAGAAAGTTAAGTAGATGCAACAATCAGAACAAATGGTCTCTTCTACATCTTTAAAAATTTCATCTTAAGGTTTTCCTTAACTGTTCAGAGAAGATGAATATTTTTCAGAAGAATTCTTCAGTAAGCAAATGAAAAGAACTATCAAAAAGTAATTTTCTGTCTTTGAAAGCTTCCCATTCTCAAAAATCAAAAATCTTAAAGAGATAAGCTAATGGACACTTTAAACTCATGCATTATCTTCCTTACACAGCTACCAGGAGGCTTGCTACCTTTTAGTTAAGTTTCACTGCTATGCTGCAAGTCCATCAGCTTAATAATACACTAAATGCGATTCTCAGGAAGGTTCTTTTTCAGGATCACACTGTCAGATCCTTCAAAAAAAAAAAAGCAGCAAGGAGCAAGATGTGCCATTCTCTCCCAAACAGTGGCAATAGACTAAAATGGACTTTCAAGAGGATTAGCAGTCCTTAGTACTCCAAGTGGAACAACACGTCACCTCAGGAGCACATACTTGTGCTGAAAGAAAATTCACACTGCTGTACATATACATGTGTTTATCTGGTTTTGTATGTGTTTGTATATAGATAGATACATATATATGTATATATAAATATATATACATATAAAGCATTACACTTGAAAGCACAGGACTGTGCAACTCAAGTACTTGAGGAGCAGTCTTTGATCTTAAGAAACAATGAAGAGATGTCAGGGAAGCACCAAGAGCAGTAATTAACTCCTGTTCAGGAAGTCTCACAGCAATAGAAGAAGAAAACACCCGAGTAGTTGACCCTGCACATTCTTATGCAGCTCTAACTTCCCCATAAACACTGCTGTTGGCCAGAGATAGAATAAGGGCTTTGACATATATTTGCAGGAGTACGAATGTTCTGGCAATTCCTTCTTCCACACTTGCTTCTCAAAGAAGTAGATGAGAAAAGGTATCTGAAACTCCCTGTAACGTATGCATGCTAGCCTTCACGCTTAGTTCCACACTCCTGGAGAACTTCTCACAGACGCCCTCCTAGATGTTGCCAGATTTGTGTAGTAAAACTGTTAGGACTTGGGAACGATTACTAGAAAAATACAGCACCAGGTAAAAGGTTTCCCTAAACTCCAGGAGGTAGTTTAGGCACATAGGAAGTGGAGAGGATTTTCACTTCCATAAAAAATAAAGAACAAAAAATTCCATCTGATTTATTTTAGGTGATAACTGTACGTGAGTAATTTCAGAGTCTTACTGAGAAGTATTTGTGCAGATTCTGAAAGCTCCGCCTCTGAAAGAAGAATCTTGTATCTTTTTATCATTACGCATGCCTCACAATTTAGCTAATGGGGCAGGGGAGAACCTAAATACAATAGTTTTCTACAGAAGCAAAAAATTCAGCCCAAAGAAACCTCTTGATGAGAAAAAGCATGTTTGGTATTTATGTGCTCACCTTTCTCTCCATCTTCGTCACTAACCATAGCTTCCCAGTCATCCAAACCTCCATCTTCCGATTCTACTTCTTCTTCTTCCTTTTCTTCTAAAACTAAGAAATTCAGCATTAAAGAAAAAGAAACAGCCCAGCAATATACAACATTTTTAGATGCCACTTCCTTTGACACTGACAACTGCAACTTACAAGTTTGCTGCTACCATATTTCTATCAAATTATCTCCATGTTCCCTAAAGCGAAAATGCTGCACACTTAAGGAATAATCTTCAGTTCTCCTCACCAAATCTTACTGTGGTAGTATCTTTACCTAGTAAAACATATTTTTGAAATACATGGATAAACTACTCATCTAGTTCCTGTCTGCGTGTCATGCAAGTGCCACACAAATCTCAACCAGAACCATGTTCCTTGAAAGGAGCTGCCCAGTTAATAGTTAGTCTTGTGTAACAAAATGACAGAGAAACAACACAAGTTGGGTTGCATTATTAACTTTAATTAGTAGGAAAATAAATTCTTCACAGAAAGTGCTATTTTAGGACTCCATGTGCCATAATTATACCACAGGTTCGAGAAGCATTAAGTATATTAATGCCAGCAGGAATTCAGCCAAACATTAAGAGCTGCCATCTCTTCATATAAAAGACAAATGGAAAAATGCCAACTTTTAACCCTCTCCAAAAAGGGGATTAAACAATAAGTATGTTGCAGCACACCTAGCATCACAAAATTTCAACTACTTGAAGTGTGAGTTCCAAACTGCTACAATATTAACTGGGAACTAATGTTCTGCCAGTGGGCCCTTCTCTTTCATGGCAATGGAATTGCTCCTTCAAGGGACAAGTCAAGCTACAATTAAGAGTACACATGCAGCTTTGTTTTCAAAAAAAATGGAAAAAGTCTCAGTATTTATTCTAGTTTTTCTTAAGTCAGACAATCTCCTCACTGAGGAAGAAGCCCAGTATAATCTGATTTTGCAAAAACAAGTACTGTTGCCCTCATTTTTGCCCACACACAATCACTTGCTATGCTGATTCTCGGTTTCACAAGCTAACCCAACCTATACCTAGTGCATTCAGCACTCGAGAAAGCAAAAGACTCAAGAATACAATCACTGTAAATATTGCAGTACCGATACTGCATGCAGCATTATTTCCTTCCTATCCCTACGTAAGCGCTGACAAAAGCCTTTTAGAAATGAAATGAAGAGTTGAGAGAGCTAACTGTGAGGCACTGAATGTGCTTATTTGAGATAGTTGCCTAAGCCAACTGAACACTGGAGTTCACCCAGCATAAAGGACCTTTATAGTCTCATGCTGGAGCTTCAGGCCTTTTAATTCCATAAAATTCCATTAGTTCCTCCCTTAGGAGAAGAAAAAAAACCAGCAGCTACGTCAAGAAAGGACAGCGGCTCAGCCCCATCTAACACGGTACAATGCCCACCATGCAGTACTGCCACACAGTCTTATTATGTGCTCTAAGCTTACTAGCATTACTACCAACCTGGCTCTACTGGAAGAGGAGTCTCTTCTTTTACTGGAGTTTCCAGTTCTACAGCATCTTCAGCTGGTGAAGTTACCTCCACGCTTTCTGAAATTGCAAAAAAGCAAATTGGTTGCTACATTCTTCCAACCTGCAAACCAACTTAGAGAGACATGCAGCTTGATATTTAAGTTCTGGTTTTAAGTTGTCCTGTTACAAGTAAACAGAATCTGAATTTATTTAATATTGAACTGAACTTTCACTTACTGAACCAGAACAAAGTTAGAGCAAGCGGCTTAATTGAAAAACATGGTTTTCTAAGCAGTTACAGATTTACAGGATAGTCATATAGTTATGGCTAAGATTACCACTACTTTTGAACATTAAAACCCCTCATTTTGAAATACAAGAGAAAATGAAGTAATACTAATGAACTACCCATTCTTGCTTTCCTGTGTTCCACGAGGGGGAAGTCACTGGTACAATATGGATCAGCACTGTTCTCAATTCTTTACACACACTCCTTAATTGGTAAGTAATCAGGTAACTCATGTTGAATGTAAAAAACTCAGCTAAATAACAAAAAAAAATGATGTAAAGGGGTTTTGTATTGTTTAAACTAAAGAATAGTCTTGAGACAGTAATACCCAAACAGGAAAACCATGAAACACAAGTAAAAAATTTTCACACATTCACTCCAGGTCTAATTAGCACAGTAAGTTCCAAGCTTTTCAAAATGCAAGGTCTCCGAACTCCTCATGCCTTGGAAACTGAAAGCATTTATATAAAAGAAAACAAATCGTAAGAAATTGTCTGCAACTTAGAAGAAAAGACCTAGAACTAGGATCAATCCCCTCCCAGACTCGTACATCAACTTCAACTTAATTACAAGCCACTACTATTTACACTACGTTGCATTTAACCTACATATGTACACAAAGCATTGACCCTCACATTCCTACAAGGTCTTCACATTCTGTACAACTCCAACATTTCAAAATTCTAAAGAAAATACCGAAGCTGGCAAACAAATAACAGTGAAGAAGACTGCAAAACAAAGGACTGACTGAGCAGTCTTCAAAACAACTTTAGGATCTTAACACATCAGCACTTGCATGTGGAAGCAGAGGTGTCAAAAAAAACCTTAACATGCACGCTACAGTGCAATTAGTTTAGGATTAGCTAACTTATTCCAGGAACACTTCTGGAAATGTGATTATTCTATTAAGTATCCCTACAGCCCAACCACACCTTCTTTATTTTCCGGCTGCTGTTGCTTCTTTTTCTTTTTGTCTTCATATATTGGCCTCTTCTTTGGCACAGAGTCTTTGGATGGCACTTCAACACCTGGAAAAAAAAAATAAAGTCTGAAAAAAATCCAGGTGATAATTATTTAAACTAAAGCTTTAG
The DNA here is from genome assembly GCF_017976375.1 of Cuculus canorus. NCBI lineage: Eukaryota > Metazoa > Chordata > Aves > Cuculiformes > Cuculidae > Cuculus > Cuculus canorus. The sequence continues at coordinate 68,181,117 of NC_071401.1, forward strand.
TTTAAATGAGAACACATCTTCCAGAATTGCAAGGTAGAGGAAGGAAGGAAATGGAAAGTAGCTTCAGTGCATATTTTATCTTTTTATGAAGTCTGATTTGCAAAAGCTGCAAAACTTGAGCCAATTATAGTTCTTCAGACACTCTGGATGCTTTCAATAAGAAATTAGATAATTAATAAGTAAACAAAAACTACAAAATCCCCCAATCTGATCCTAAGACTCCAGGTTTGAAGCTATCGCATACTTACATAGGATTTCATGAACAGATAGACCCTCAAGTTTATCAAGTGTATGTGTCAATTTAAAGCCTGCTATGCTAAAACTCACTTAAAACCAGTCTGCAATCATCCCAGTTTCAGGCAACAATGGAGCAGTTAAGAGGCACAGCTTTTCTTAGAGGCTTTAGGTTGTTCAGTAGATACTGTATTCCCTTTTGCCCAGTGTTGGGGTTGGTTTGTTTTTTTTAAACAAAGTAGATGGTTATAGGTATTAACCTGCACCTTCTGAAGCACTCTAAATTCATTCACGTACTGTGTGATTTTACAGTGTAGATTTTACAAAAATGCAGTTGTGGCAGCACACAGAGAAGTATTCTAATAACTACTGCAACAACTGAAGAGAAATGGCCTCTGTGTGCATTTAAAGTTCCAAATGTTTTACTAGCTACAGATTCCCACCCTTACACAACCAGCTACCAGCAAAGTGACAGATACTGTTCTCTACCAATACAAAAAGAAGGATACTCAGCACTCAGGAATTAATTTCTTTCCTTAGCCACAAACAAGTCAGCAGGAACAAATTAGGACATGGGCTTACAATACTTTGGATATGTTTACTTTATGGCAATGGAAACAGATTATATCTGACTGAAAAACCACAAAAGCTCCTCTAAAACCTTTTCCTGAAGCAAATGCAACAGGATAGCCCCATGGACTAGCTAATCTGAGGCAAAGTAATGTACTTGCTTAAGCAAACACATGAATTAATTCAAGAGGATTCAGATCACTGGTCTTAAAAGACCCGAGACCCACAGCCCATCTGCTTTTCCAGGCCTTTGGACTAAGCAGTGGAAAGAAGAGATTTTTTTCTTAAGTTCCATAACTAACACCGCCAAACCATAAGTGGAATGTATAAAAAGTTGGCTATTTAAAGTATAAGATGAAGATATACACACATTTAAGCTGCTTAGAAAAGAGAGGGCCAGACTCACTGCCCTCCTTGACAACAGAGCAGCTGTAAATGGAATTACTCATTATTTGCCCTTCTAGTTCCAGGTAGAAAAAAAAGAACACAGAGCAGTAAGGAGTATGACTTTTTTTATTTATTACTATTTTAAGCTTTACTGCTTACCCTGAGCTTGAAGTAGTTTAAGAGTAGCCTCTGCTCTTGCTCTGGCTTCTCGTTGAGCTTTTGTTAACAGTTTCCCCTCCTTCTTCAAACGCTCTTTCCTCTCTTTTTCCTTCTGTTTCTTTCTTTCTTTCCTCTCTTGCTCTAACCGTTCCTAGAAAAAGGTTAGAACACATGCAGAAATTTCAAAGCATGCCTCACACAAAAGCCAGCCAAGTGTTCTCTCTATTGATGAGAAACATACTAAGGACTAATTAATCCACCACTGCATCTACAAGGGTACAGGTTAAGATTACCCTCTCCCTTATTCTGTCCTCAGAGTAAGACATGGTACCTCCTCTTTGCGCTTCGCTTCTAGTTCCTCCAGTCGCCTTATGCGTTCTTCCTCTTCTCTCCGTGCCCTTTCCTCCTCCTCTTTCATTTTAGCCAAGGCTTCTTGCATAGCTTTAACTGTGGCTTTACTGGGACCCTTTTTCTTCTCCTTCTCTTTCTCTTTTTCTTCTTTCTCACCTTTCTTTTTTTTCTTGTCTTTTTTCTTTTTGTCCCCCTCATTGTCATCAGCTACAGAAAGAAAAAGCATACGTTCAAAGATTCCAGAAATTTTAAAGATACTCTAAATACAATTAACCTTTCAAATATGATAAATAACACCAAATCAGGAACATTTTGACTGGTACATAAGCACTTCATAATGAAAAAAACAAGAAAACTCAATCTTAAGTTACAAAGTCCTAAAGTAACAGAGTAACTTGGAAGTGAAAAAGTATGTTTGCATTACGGAACCGTAAGCATATACAGTAATGAGAATTTGCCATCTGGCTCTTGTTTTCCCATGTACCTGAACAAAGTACAGGCCAGAAAATACAGCCACATGAGCCAACAGAAAGGCAAACAAGGCTACCAAATGTCTAGTATTTCCAATTCAGAATAAAGCAACAAATCGCTGCCCGTCAGCTCTTTGGCCTTCTTATAAAACCTACAGTAGTTAAATTACAGTTTTAGAAACCATGTTACAAACCCTCTGTTCCTGCAGGAGCCTCTCCTTTTTCCCCAGGGCCAGGGGCTGCCATGACTTCAGAACCTTTCTCTTCAGCTTTTTTTGGAACTTCCTTCGGCTTTGCTGGTTCTTTACCACCTTCTAATTCTTCCTTCTCCTTCTGCTTCCTCAGTTTGGCTTTTTCTTCCTCTCGTTTTTTCCTTTCACGTTCTTTCTTTTCTGCTTTCTTCTGAGCCACGGTTTTTACTTTGAATGAAGGTTCTTCTTCATCATCTCCACTTTCAGCAGCAGGGGTGGACTTTGGTTTTTGGTTTTTCTTTTGTCCTTTTCTAGACTGGGAGGCATCATCCGATCCATCACCACTCTCACCGGTAGATGCTGTTCGTGTGCGCTCTTTGCTTTTCTTAATGTTAGTTTCATCATCTTCTGACAGATCTTGCTTTTTATTTGACTTCTGAGTTTTCCCTTTGTTTTTCTTAATCTGTGTCTCATGATCATCATCATCGCTGCCAGAAACCATGTCTTGTTTCGCTTTCTGAGGTTTTTTAGATTTTTTATCTTTATCTTCCACTTCCTCACTGTCATAGTCATTTTCTAGATTGGCTTTTTTACTCTTTCCTTTCCTTTTTTTATCTTGTTTTGATAAGCTTTCTTCGTTGTCATTTTCAACCTGGTAATTAAACAATTCAATAATCAGCTGTGAAAAATTATTTGCTATTGCGACCTAAGCAGCAGCAGCACTGAGAGATGTCAAGAAAAACTTCTCTAATCAAAGGCAAAGCTTGAAAGCAATAACTATTCCTGCTGAGCGTACTACCCCTCAGCCCACAATTAACATTTATTCTGATTAATAGTTATCAGCATGAAGACATGGCTTCTAATAAAATCTTTCACAATTGACTATTATGAAAATATAAAGTATACCTGAAGCATACCTAAAAACACATGCTAGCTGGACATTTCACATAGGATCTCTAAGGACACTGCAACACTAGAACTCTCCTGGGTCAGAGTTGCCTCATATTTTAATTATTTCCTATTAAAGAGCCCACCTCCCCCTCAATGTTCACCTTTCCTGCAGAAGGTTCCCTGTCAACTTTGCCTCCTTGTGCCTCTATTGACAGTTCTTCCAGCTCCTTCAGGATATCATCTTCACTAAAACAAGAAAGAAGTTATGGTATGTAAGTAAATAAGGTCTGTATAATGGAATAAAATAATACAGATAGAAGAAAAATTACTCAAAATCTTGTTTCTTCTTCTCTTTTTTCTTTTTGCCTTTGGATTTCTGAGGCTCTTGCTCCTTTGCAGCTCCTGCACCTTCTATCTCAGCAGCAAGGGCATCAATATCAATATCATCTTTTGCACTAAAAGGCAAAAAGAAAGCAGACTTATCAAGAGTTGAAACATTACATTTACATAAGTAGAAGCCATCTGCACAAAATAAACAAAAGCTTTGAAATGTAAAATCAATCACAAAACATAAGCAATGCAGGGGCAAAAACCACATTAAACAAACCATTATGCACTTTATCCTACCCTATCCAGCAGGACAAAAAGGAAAAACCTTCACACATGTCCTCTGCTTGAAGGGAGGTGGAACAGTAAAACATGTTCAGTTCTTGCAACACTACTTTAAAAGTTTAGGTGTGACATTTCATAAAGCTTCCTGGAAGAATCTAACTGGACTGTTCTACTTCGTCTCCTCAAAATATAAATTGTTTAGTCCTTCAAATCACAGCAGGTGTCATTGACAGAAAAACAGCTCTCCTGATGCAAGTGTAAAAATGAAGCAAAAATAGAAGAAATCTTGCAATTTTAGTAACCAGGCTATTCAATTAAGCAGCACTTATCTATTCCTTTGAATATCCATTAGAAAACAAAAAAAGCTACCATATCTTTATTTAGCAAAATGCAAGTTCCTGCTCAGGGTAATGGATTCCAAGTCACGGTAACAGTTGCCTATGCTTTGCCATCAGACTGAGAAGTTTTGTTATCTTTCAAGAAAAGAAGCACAGAAGAACACAGTTCAGCCTCAGACAGACACAACACCAGATCATAAAAAATACCAGTGCAGTTGACAAGCAATCATTTCCACCACTGGCCTTGGTAATACCTCTCCCAGGCCTATAAAAGCCAAAAGAAGTTTCACTAGGCATCTGAAATAACGCATCCTTCTTTAATAGATCTCATCATATCAAGTTTCTTTCTCAAAAGCATTTTCTTTTCTTGTTATAAATAATCTTAATTTGCAACTAAGCAGAAGGGACTTATTTTCTGTTCTTTATCAATAGTTGTAATTCAGATACACTTTTTTCTTGACTTGTACCATGAGAACTGAGCAAAGACAAAGTTCAGTGTCCACAGGTTTTTCCACATAATCATGCTCACAATACAACTGCAAGAAAGGAGACTTTTCTATTCCCTGCTTCAAACTTAGAACTTCTCTACTGGGACCAAAACTGGTCTATTAAAGCAGCAAATATTAGGATGCTACTTTTATCACAGCTTGCAATTTCAAAAAGCATTTAATAACTATACTATTAATATCTCATCTAAGTCTCTCTTAGATACGTGAGCAGAAAGCCGTTCTTTGTTTCACAATTTCACTGCCTTAGTTATTACTCCCCACTTAGGGCAAATCAGCCAGACAAAGGTTGACCCACCAAATACCTGAATCAATATCAAGGAAATAAGTGAAATAATTTCTTCCAAATTCAGGACCTCCAAGATATCAGCAAATTTTAAACTACCAGAGCTTTGGCCTTGCCAAACCAGAATTCAAATACTAAGAAAATAAGTACTTAATTAGTTCTTTATAGACTTTGAAATTCAGTAAGACTAAGTTTTATTTCCCTCTGCAAAAGGAGAAGGCTGAAAGAATCATTTTACAAGTTTAAGTGAATGCTGACATTCACAAACCCACATCATCCAAACTATTTGACATAAGCGAGTCAACAAACACTGACCACATGCACAAGAAAACAACAAAACACTTTTTCTTTTTAAAGGCCAACACTGATAATTCGTATTTTTAAGACCTTAAATTTTCTTCTATATAGGTTGAACAAACAAAATAAAAGGCCACACAATGGACTGCCTCACTGTAGAGCATCTTCAGTACCAGAGATGCTTAATTTTAGTCAAGAGAAGAAAAAAATACACCTTGAATATACCTAGCAGTACTTCTTACAAGCCAACATAAGTAATACATTTCTCAAAGAAACATAAACCTCAAAGTCAATGCTCTAAACCAATCCCTACCTCCCTCAAGAAGAAAGAAAAAACTTTTAGCCATTTCCACCTTAGTAACAGGTGACTTGACATTTCAACAATTTATGAGCTGTTTTTATAAGCAGCTTAGCTGGCTGTGCACCAAGGTTAGCATAGACAGTTAAAGTAAAAATGTCAACAATCATCTCTACACCTAGAGTTAAAGGCCTAACATCAGGCTAACTACATTACATCTAGGCCCTCACATTTCTTTTTGCTTTAAGTGTGGTGTATCAGTTTATTAAACACACTTGCTCACCACCTCCTACTCTAGGCATTAACTGAGGAGATGGAGTCAAATCCAAGCTTGAAATAGTTTGGCAAGATCAAAATATAAGCTCCCTACTACTTCTTGCATGGCTCTACTGCTCCCACTACTACAGGTTCTTAACCATGTGGTCATACAGATACTAAAAAGCAATCCTTTGAACGGCTTATATTTTACATGAATGCTCTCAAGGCTGACTTTTTACATTGCAGCTTTGCAGAAAGTTATGTCCAAGCACAGAACACATGGGTTTTACACTACTAGCGAAGAGGATGCTCATGGTACCTTACATTTTCCCATACAAAGGCTTTAAGGGGATGGAGGGTTCTTTGTTTCTAAAATCATTACATTTCAACTGAACCTTGAAGAAGAAAACTTCTTTGGAGAAAAAAATCTCAAATCAAACACTGAAAAAACTAATTCACAAACATTAAGCTTTAACACTCACCAGCAAGAACAGTTTAGGAATAATAATGAGGACTGTTCAGCTGTCACAATAGTGCCATCAATATAGTACAAGAGCCTTTCCAATCTTGGCTTCCACTGCTTAGTAGTTAATTGGTTAAAAAAAATCTGTACTTTTTAGTACATTTCCCTTTACTAAGAAGCAACACAGCAGGCTTTAAACACATGAGCCTGGATGAAGTAAAAAGTAAAATTAAGGCTGCATGCATTTACATATACAGCAATACATACAGTTATAATTCCTCTTAAGAACGGTAAAGCAAGAATATAATGGAAAAGCCAAGAAATTCAAATACTGATTTCCATTACTAAGAGTTTATTCCCACACTGACCTTGAATATCCTTACCTTTTAAAATTCTAATAATATTCCACTAGGATTTCATAATAAAAGAAAGTTGAAAAGAAGATTGAAAAGGTGCGCCCTCCTCCTTTTCCTGGGAGATTGTGTTATTAGGAACCCACTGCATCTAGATACAGAATGCAAGAGCTTCCAATTAGCATTGGAAGATACATGTAGAAAACTTTTTCCCCCGCAAATTTTTTTAAGTATTCCCCAATGTGTCAAACCCAAACACTCTTGCAAGAGCCTCCTTTCCAAAAGGTCTCCACACAGCCACTCCACCCAGCTTTTGCAAGGGTCCTAGTTCCAACCCTAAGAATGTCTGACAGAGGCACCTGAAAGCACCAGTACACTCAAACAGTTTTAAGTTTTCACCTCAAATTGGCTTTCGCATGAAGACTGTATATACAGACTTCACAGTCTCACTACCCCAGGCCAGTCAGGCTCATAATGCTTTGGACTCAAAGGAGACTTGCTGTTAGCAGGTTCACACACTGAGACAACCTTGTATGTCTGAGCATAAGAGGCTCAAGGAATTCTAGAAAGCATGACGCTGAAAGCAAATTGCTGCTGCAGTGCTAAGAAGGGGTTATTTCCCTGATTTTCTTTTTAATTTGTTTCAGAAATGAAGCCTGAGCCATTTCTTATTCACGTACTTTTGATTCTAGTCTATATTTTTGCTGCCAAATACTAAAAGAGATATTGCTAAAACAGCATTTCAATGCAGTAAATCACAGCAAAAGTTAGATGTACTCCACCTACAAATCTAACCAAGCAATTTTCAAAACATTAAATGCCTCCAGACATTCCTCCATGGAGGTCTGTGCCTGATACAGAGCAAAACTATGCAGTGGGAGAAGACACATCAGTGAGGCTAATTAAAGGACATGGCAGTAATCCATAACAAATATGCAGTGATCACCACTTTTCAGATACCAAACGAAACTTTTTTTCTTTAGAATTGCATCACTGATCAAAAAAAGTGTTTCAAGTAATTTCCCATGAGCAATTTCACTGCCTTTTTCCCATTTAAGCAAAATTACAGCAATGTAAGACCTCAAAATGTTCCAAAAACATTTTAAAAGCAGCATATAGAAACACTCACATACTCCATACTGAAAAACCTCAACTTCACTGCCCTAAAAACGGCATTAAGAAATCATCCGTTGCCCAAAACCCTTCCAGTACAAGCTGTCTGCATGGACTACTGAAAATCTGCATTACATAGAGAAAGCCAGTTATTAATACAGTCCTGAATATTCAATAGGTCACTAATTAAATTCTGGGCTAGCACACCATTCTGTACCAAATACACACAGATTATGGCAAGAAAGCGTTTGGAGATTTTTAAGAAAGGTGTAGGCAACGAAGGCATCTCCAAAGCAACAAATCAGACCAGTAACAGAAAGTGACACTCCAAAATCCACCTAAACTACCTTGTGTTACATGTTAATCAAAACGTGTGACAAATAAAGCTACAATCCCAAACCCTGCCTATAAGAGAAAGTATGAAACATTTTCAGTGTGATTAAAGCAGAGCTCAGAAATAAATGGAGAGCTGTTACCTACCATTGCTCAGTCAGATGCAAAAAGACAGCTGGTAGCTCTCCTACTTATGAGATCCCACACAGTTGCAAGCTATTGACTCAGAAAAGTGGAAAAAACCAGTGACTGATAGTGCATGGTCTGTAGAAAAACAAACATTGCAGTGTTTCTCTTGCCAGTACAGCAAGAAAACAGTATTCAAAACTGGAGCCCCAGTGGGGAAGAAAAAAAAAACAAAACAAATCCACAAAACATAATTCCCTCAGCTATTTCGTAGTATGCACTGAAGAAAAAAATTAAAGAGAACATACCTTAAAGTGTTGGGCTGGTTTTGGTTGGTTTGGGGTGTTTGGTTTGGGTTTTTTTAGGAGGTGGGGTGGTGTTTTTTAAAACATGAGAAACAAGCACAGTTTTGGAGTAAGTTCTTTTTCTGATGCAATGGCCTGCAACAGCCAAGGCCTAGACATCCCCTGTGTAAGCCATCATGAGGCCAGTGTTCACCCTAGTACAAGCTTTTTTTTTACAGATGTTTATGTCAATCCTAGTTTCACATACTAGGGTTTGCTTTAGTCTTCTAAGAGCATGCTTTGCTATTTGTTCGCTTACAGGCCTAAATTATAAATTTCAGTTTCTAACCCTTGTGCACAATTAACAAGATGTATTTTTGAAGTTCAAAGTTTCACCTTTTCTTTTGCAGTCTAAGATATTACAAGAGGTTAATTAATGCAGAACAAAAGTTGTCATGCTCCAAAACCAAGATTTACACTTACAACTCTGAAATAAAAACCATCAGGGCTTCCTAACAAAGTATTTCAGAACAGTTACAAGTACATTTTAATTATCTACCATGTCCTTACTCCATGGAAGACTACAAAAACTACTCAAAGTACTGGCACAGTTGACATATTCATCACTAGGGATTTCATAGTGAACCTTCTATACTAAGGACAGATACTGCATGCAACATAATCTCTGTAACAGACAAATCTAGGCAGAGAAACTTAAAAGACTTCCTGGGCATTGCCACAGAAAATGAGGCCAAATATGGGGAAGACAGAACAACAGCTATGGAAATAAGAGTCAGCAGACTTCCAGCATTATTCTTTGTTCACCAACCTTATGCAGCTGAAATGTGTAAATGTCCTTCGTTGCCAAACAAGTTCCTCTAGCTTTCCATGCAGGTTCTAGTGAAGGACAGCCCTGCAAGCCAACTGACACCAGCAGCATTTCATAGATACTCTCCGAGAACAGACATGCATGGTACACTAGGAAGAGCAACAGACAACATGCACATTTTCCTCATCCTCTTTTCTAAGACTATACACAACGACTGACTACACTTATAGTGCCTACAATGCATATCACCCAAAATAGAGCAGAAACTTCATTACAAATAGGCACTGTGTGTATGTACGTGTGACGGAGATGCCATCCTGACTAACCTGCAGTAAGATAAAGAGCAAAGGAAACTATTAATCCACACATGAACTGAAAGAGTGAAGTGACAGGATTAATTAGCAGTATACAAAGGAGCTGAGTTGCCCTCATTTGTATAAATTTGACTCTACTTGAATAAGTTAAATGAAACTGCAGGGATTAAATAGAAGAATTCAGCTTACAATGAGAGCAAGCCTTAACTACTGGAAAACAAATATCCAGCTTTTCAAACTAAGTCAACAGGATAACACTCTCCTGCTGGAACTAAAGCTAAAGGGTATGTGCAGGCTCAAAGATTACAAGTGCGCTTTGATCCACTGCATTGGCTGACAGAAATAGATTACTAAAGCTTTCCTTCATCTTACAGCTAACTGAGATAAGTCACATTAGGCTAAAAATATTTTGGTTTGGATTTGTTTTAAGCAGTCTCCATAAAGACCAAGTTCAAATGTCAGAAAACACTATACAATTAAAACCAGACTACTAACATTCACATGCACGGGGCAGAAGAGTCAGTAAGTCAACAGACGAAGAAAGTTGCATCACTACTGTGAACTCACTGCCCACATTCCTGCATAATCAGAAGACTCATTTTTGCTGAGGCAACTCTGGAGATATTTCATCATTGACATGACACCAGCTCTTTTAACCACCTTCAAAGGAACACTACTGTCATTAAGTCATTTTCTTTTCCTCAAAAAAAAAAAAAAACCCAAAATCTTGAATTTCAAAAGGACTGAAAAGAAGCTGAACCACCTCTTTCCATGTATTTGCTTTTACAACAGTTTCAGGCCAAGTAAAACTAATAGAGAGGTCTTTACCATTACTCCCCTAGAACACCCTACCCATCCTCTCTATGTGGGTCCTCAACCCAGTAATAAAGATGCATTTCTAAATAAAAGCTTGTCCAAAATTACCAAGTTACCAATGCTGAATGGTATATTTGTATTTGGTTTTATTTGTAAGTATTAAGATAAATTCACATTCTCTCTTCCAAAAAAAAGTTCTTTTAGAGCAACTGCTTTAAAATGCTACAGAACATAAACCACTTTGGAAGTAATCATTTAATTGTTCAAAACCACACATCATCAACTTGTTTAAGTGGGTTATGAAATCGAAAATGCAAGCATCTGCTGGCTCAGCAAGGCTATTCAAAACATGGAAACAAAGCCATGGCCACCTTCTCATTCCTAACTACTAAAGAACATGAACATTGCAAGCTTCTCTTTTTAGAGTAGAAGCAGACACCTGTTTTTTCCTGCTGGAAAACATTCAAATTACATATGCCTGAGGAAGCTTGAACTCAGAAAAGAATGAGCTGCAGTCCTTCTTAAGCCCAAGCAGTGAAGGAGTCTCCATGTGAGCAACCCACTACCACAGCCCCAGAAAATAGCCAACCTCCCCTTGCCTCTTCCTCAAACTATAGGGCAGAGGAGGAGTGAAGTGACTTCCGCATTCCTAGCCATGCTTTCCTCTTTCATCAGCTCAGGCAACCCTGCAGCTGAAAGTCCTTGCAAGAAGCACTTCTGGCAGCAGATCAAATCACACATCTGAGTTGTACTGTGGGCACCGAAGCATTGAATCCAACGCAAGGAAGCAGTTACAGCATGCACTGGGGACAGCAGGAGTAATACCGCAAGGTTTGAAACAACTGACAGTTCAAATGAATGAAGTGTGATGCGAAGCTACACACCTTAGCTATTTTTGCCTAGTAAGATGAAGGACGCTGGTGAAGCTACCTAATTACATGAGGCAGTACGGAAGTAAAATTTGACTAAAAGGGTAATTGCTTTTCATTCAGGCTCCCAAGATAATGATTCCTTCTTTAATATTAAAGAGTCATGCCTTCTCTTTCAAGTTTGGCTGAGGAAAAAGACAAGTGGAATAACTATCAGCTAAGCAAAACCTTCTGAAAAAAGACATACAAAACATAACTTCTAACCCCAACAGATTCTAGAAAAATAGAAAATCTCCCTTATACATCCCAGCTATATATAAAAAAAGCTCACCACAACTCAAGATTCCAATTTAAACAGAGATATAGCAAAACTTCAAGAGAAAAAGCTTTCTGATGTGGCTAGTAGGTGGCAACACAAAGCTCTGGAAGGAAGCAGTTCTTCAAGTTTCAGTTAAAGTGTTTCCATCCCAGGAGAACAAAATGACTAACAGCATGCAACATGAAACACTAATTGAAGAACTAGCATTTGGCCTTCCCTGACCTAGTTATTTTGGGGTTGGTTTGTTTAGAAAAAGTGCAAAGATAACAGAAGTTACCTCCAAATCCAGCATTTCTTGATTTCTGTAATCTATGCATCTCTTATTGTACAAAATCATAATACATCACTAAATACCATTGAAAACGCTTTGAAATATACTTTAGATTGTCTACAATCCCGAAGAGCAAAGGACACCCACCTATATTAACCACAATTAAAATCAATACTTCATCTAACAGCATGTATCGAAAGAAACATATTTCAGCATTAAGCCAGCAGCTTCATGTTTAAAATCTCCATTAGGCCACTGTAAAACAAAAAAAAAAAAATACAAGACATATGGGAAGAGTAAGTGATCAGTGCTGCAGATACCAGGATCTTCTGTATGATACCAACTGCTTTCAGACCAGAACACCTACCAGACTGCACTGTACTTTTTTTAGCAAGCCAAAATAATGATTGGATTAATTATGTATATACATAATTTGAGTGCAGAAAAAATATTTCTTTTACCAGTCTAGGGGACTATTTATGCAAAAAGAGGAAGAAAATGAGTATTAGGCAAGCATTAAAAGTTACTGAACTCAAGATATTGTCCAGAACTGTAGCCTTGACTCCTAGACAGCTTTTAAGTGACAAACAGCACAGAAAAATGTACAGCAAGGCACATGAGCCCAGAGTCAGAAAAACATGACAGTACTACTCCAATTAAAACCAGCAAAGGTATGCCGAGCATTCAGCTTGTCTGGCTTGATAATTACAAGTGTGATCAACAACAGTAAAATCAAACAAACTTCTCTATTCTGAGCCATGTCTTCCAGAGATCTTCAGAGAATTAAAAGAAGACTCTACATTTATTAATGGCTTTCAATGCACTATCTTCATCATTTTCATAAATAGTAGTTATACAAAAGGTTTAAATGCCTTCATGAAGGTAACAGGTGAACAGAATAAAGATTTTGACAAGAAAAGATGCTTCTAACAATCTAACTTGTGCACTGCTTTTTTGCTCGTGTTGCCATTACCAGAAATATTTTAAGATCTTTACGGTCTTTTTACAGTGATGTTTTGCTTTAAAAAAACCCAAATGTATAAAAATAGTTTTCTAATAAATATGAAATGTCTGCATTAAAGACTACAGTTTCTGGGAGAATAGAAATATATATTTGCATAAAACAGGTCAAGAAATTTCTGTAATGGAGAAATTATTTTTCATTATTTCAGTCCATCTTTCAGTACAAAATCCTGTCATTTTTCAGATGAGATTTGCAAGGGTTTATCAGCTCTTCTCCTAGACACAGCTGCAGAAAGGTTTGCTAGTGGAAATATATTTGAGAAGCAGATAGACACAGTCATTGTAAATCTTCTGGTGCATAGAGTGTTTCTGAACTACAGGTGTTTGTGGGCCTTCCAGCCTTCACAGAACTTTCCTAAACAACATTAAGAAGATTTTACTTAACATTCTAACAAAAATGAGCCAAATGGAATCACTAGGAGCCAATGCCAGCAGTTTAATTTGTGGAAGAGAAAGCAATATATAGCATCAGCAACAGCACCATAAGTCTTATTTTAGTAGCAGTGTTCACTCTTGGCAGCAGAATCACAGCTGGCACGTGTAACTTCTAAAGCAATATGGATGAATGATCAGAGTGCTATGCCTAGGCAACAGACCACAAATATTAAAGGGCACACACCTCAAAGTCTACCTACTGGAAAGCTAAGGACAACTACTAAAAGAAGATGACTTAAAGCTGGGAGAAGAGGAAAAACACATGAAAAGCTAACACAATCAGGAAAAAATCCATATTGCAGGCAGGGAATAATTTGTAACCTACAGCACATGGCATGCTTACTTGGAAATCTATAGCAGCAGTTTAAGGCTTGAATTCAAAGCACGGTTCTGTAGTTTACAACAGCCTTTCTGCCCACACATTTTTAAAAAATATCCTATACTAAATTCAAAGACAGCAAGGGAGAACTTTGGCATTCCTTCTGCCATTACAGCTCTATCCAAGAACGAAAGCGTTACAGCAACAGTCCCAGGAGGAGCTAGACTACACTTTAGAATACACACTCTTCCATTAGGAAAGCCTGGAATTCAAAAGCCTCATTTTTATTTAAAGGTTTGCTATGAAGTTTCATTTGAAAAAAGGCAAGCAACACAACCATAAAAATTCCTAAGAGGAAACAAAGCAACTTCCATATGGCTTAGGAATTACTAATGACCCAAGATACTCTCCACCTTTACAAAGCCCCTAATGCACTATACCAAGATTTTCCTACAGGAACCACGCATCTGGTGATTCTAGATATGTATGTTCTCCATGGACAGTAATCCGTTGGCAGGAGTCAATAACAGAGTTTGGAGGAATATAAGAGAGATGCTGGTATAGCAGAAACAGATTTGTAAGTATATTTGTTCAGGTAGCAATCTGTATTCATAACAGGCTACGGTCCTGCATTCCCATTCCTTCCCTGCTCACCATAGCTATCCTCTCACTCCAGGTCCTGTCCCTATATACTTATACCACTGTACTGGTTTCAGATGGGACAGAATTAATTTTCTTCCTGGTAGCTGGTAAAGTGCTGTGTTTTGGATATAAGATGAGAGTAATGTTGATAGCAAACTGATGTTTCAGTTGTTCCTGAGCAGTGCTTACGCTTTGTCAAGGACTTTTCAGCTTCTGATACTGCCCGGTCAGCAAGGAGGCCAGAGGCGTTCAAGAAGCCATGAGGGGGCACAGCTAAGACAGCTGACCCAAACTGGCCAAAGGAACAGCCCACACCATAAATCACATTGAACAAAATAATTAAAAAAAACCACACCACACAGGGGGAGTTGGTGGGGGGCAGCAGGCACTGCTCAGGGATCTGCTGGGTGGTGAGCAACTGCATTGTGCATCACTTGGTTTGTACATTCCATCATTATTTTCCCTTCTTTTTCTGTCCTATTAACCTATCTTTATCTTAGTCGACAAGTTCTACCTTCTTCCCACCCCCGATTCTCTCCCCCATCCCACTGAGGGAGCAAGCAAACTGGCTCTGTGGCGTTTAGCTCCCTCCTGGGTTAAACCACAATAATCCCATTCCCCTGACAAAATCCACCCTCACCCTCTCTTACCAGCACAATTCTCAGACATATATCAATACTTATCAGTACGACCTTTACTGTAATCAGCAGAAACAAAGGAGGAGGAAACTAGACAATAGAAATCAAAGCTTGAGGTTGAAGGGAGAAGAGTAAAAGTGACTTGTACCTTCTGTGATTTCTCAGTAAGTCAGAACACAAGCATCATACTCTCATCCTATATCCTGTCACATCAAATCTCAAACCAATATTCACAACGCAAAGAGACTAAACAGAAGCATCTTCCAACATGCTTCCTGCAAACTATGTCTTTGAGCTGCTGCATGCTTCGGAAGAGGCAGCCAAAAGGTATGTAAGGGGATGTATCTGGAACATAGTTGTTGAGGAAGAAAAGAAGGAGGAAACTAATAACTCCAAAGATGTGAGATACAAAATTGACTGGGAGCTTTTGATTCCATGCTACCATTCCTCTCTCACTGTACTGTGAATGGAAGGGAGATTGATAAGGGACGCTGAAGTCCAACTTTGAGCTACAAATATGTGACACAGCCTCTCCCTCAAGGGAGCTTGATATTCACAGGAACGTCAGCTAGAACCAACACCACCAGATGACAAAGGTACCTCTGCAGATAAAGCCTATTCCAAAACATCAGTGGCCTGGAAGTTCCAGGTTCGCTCCCATCCCCGCAAACTCCCTGATATAAAATACACCCAGTCTAACTGTCCTGCCCTTTTTTTCAAACGCTTATCTGTTTGAATTCTCCTTCCACATCACTCCTCCCGCTGCCATACAACTGTGTAGCCTTGCAACACAGTATTGCTATTGCTACTGGCAGTCCACAAGCTCTGCATTGCGTTTGCAAGGCCTCAGAACTAAAGCCTATCAGGCTTACTTTGGCTGAACTTTTCTTGACCTGCCTGCAACTTTTACTTGATTTAGCTGCAACAGCAATTTCTCTAATTGACCAGGTGCCTATGCCTAATTGGTTCTACTTTTGTTTATCCAGGCATTCTGCAAGCATAGTTTCATACAGATAGCAGTAACAAGCAGTTACTCTGTACAGAATGAGATATTCACAGCTCTACAACAATGATGCAGTGTAGAGAAATACAGGCCTGGTATGGTAGCAGAGGCCTTGAGGACTGGAGACACAGAATGCAGCAGAGATGAGCACAGGCATGGGATAAACAGAGATGGTTTGTACAGGACTCGCGGGACACCCCACAACTCACCAGCAGTTGGCTAAGAGAAATGCAAGCCTGGACAAAACTGATTTTAGGGGTAACAAGAAAGAAATCGTATCTGATATACAGTGCCTTTTACATATTTGAATCAATGAAGAGCAAAGGCTCGTTAGCAAGCATATAAAAACTATTTGAAGTGGATCCTAGAGCGAGGAAAATTAAGCCATCAATACAAACAACCATATTGCTCCTTGTGAAGGACCGCTCCTGATGCTGACAGCTTGCCATAAAAGCTCACCAACAACAACCAGGATGAAACCATTGACATTAGGATGCGGAGCCGTAGTGAGATAGTAAAGCATAACTACTTCAGCTGCATTACTGCGCTTTCTTTTTTCATAACAATTAGCTCTGAATTAATGATCATTAGACTTTTAATTAATGTTTCAATTATTCTAATAAATTCTTGGCCTCCCTTTTAAGGCATACTTCCATATTTTAGACATATATGAGATTTTGCACATGGCATCTAAGTTAGGCCCATGCTCAGTAATTTACAGACACACAGAAACACATGCAGAGATACGCAAAGAGAACAGGGTATCCATCGGGCACCAAGACTTTCAAAGTGTTCCCTGCACACCAGCCACTGTAACTGGAAGAGCCCCGAGCACGAGTGCTTCAGTACCCAAAAGTTTCTGCATGATTCAGGCATCTACCACATATGGTACAAGAAGGAGCACTAGGCCTTCTTTCCCTCATAGCACAAAGATTCAACCATTCCCTCTTCTTTCTCAAATTACATGTGACTCATTTCCTCACCAGAGCTGCTCCAGAGATGTACCTGTGAAAAATAACCTGTGAAACAAGTTGATAACAACAGATACTGCAAAGCAGTGTACATGGCACGGCAAAAGGTGTGAAGAAAAATAGTCAGACAAGCAAAATACCTCACTAGCAAAATACCCAGAAAGAACCAGAGAAATTAAAACAATTCACACCCTAACCTGATGAGGGGTAACAACCTTGAGTCACTAACATCAAGATCTTAATGCAACACACACCTCAGTATAAAAATTGTTTAGGGAGGAAGTAATACTTTGTGAAATAGCCTTCATAGGGAGTATTTCCACAAAAGAAACACTTAGTGACTCAAAATGATATACAAAATCAGCAGTCTAGGTAAGGAAAAACAGTTGTATTGTTTCCAGTTCATACACGTTTTAAGACATCTTTTTTCTTTACCTCATTATCAGTATTAACAACTAAAATCACTTTTCAAATTGATTTTTGATATTTAGTATTTTATGCTGACAAATAATGTGTTCTCTCCTGCTAGTGCACATCCACAGAACATTATCAGTTAGTGTTCCATATGGCTAATATAACCAACATTCTAGTAACATCTTACAAAAAAACAAAGTCCACTGACAGGACAGGAGGACAGAAGACAGGTTATACACATAACCACAGAAAGAATCCTCTTATCCTGCAATCACTGAAAGACCTAACATCTGCATTTATTAAAGCTGCACAAATCACTTAAGTTACAGTGTGATCTACAGTATTGCTTCTCATAAAAAAAAAGAACCAAATCAACAAACCAAACACTACACATTTTGGGTGCTGTGATTGAAACAAGCAGCTCTTTTCAGGAGACATCCGAGCCCTGCGCTGCAGAACCAGTAGGACTCTGCCACTGCCCACTCCCGGACAAACCCCACCAAGAGCCTGGGTGAGGGACAGGGCAGCACCTGTATGAAAGTGCGGGACTGGAAGGGTCAGGTCTCTTCTTCTTTGGCCAACGTCTAGTGAGGGCCTCATCCGTCCTTCTTTCCCCTGACCCGTGTGTTCCTGAATCCAGCTCCCATCTGCCACTGGGTCCAGCCCAGTACCTTTCCTGGTGCCTGTCCCGCAGCGTCAGTGGTGATGCATGGTCAGCAGGGGGCTGATGATCCCTGCAGTTGCTCCTGTCCCAGCAAGGTCTCGTCTTAATGTCTGGATTGGTCCGTGTCTTACTGCCTTCCATGTGGTTTCCAAACAGGCTCACAATGCATTATTCCCCACCCTGTAGGAGGGGGAGAAGGAACCCTCTCTGCAGGATTGCAGAAGACTGTATTTAGCCCAATTTGATGCCACTTTGGGCAACAAAGAGCGCCAGACCTGCCAGGGGTGGGGAAGAAGGGAACATCTCCCACTGTGCCTGATCCTGCCGTAAATAAGTCAACTAATCCCCTTCTGAACAAGTTGAGTCCTCCAAAACAATTATTTCAGAAGATGGGCAAAGACATCAGTCAGTCTGAGTTGTCCATATCCATAAGGCTCTTGGATAAATATTGGGTAAATATGTCTGTAGAACTCTCACTAATGCTTCTATCTCTTTATACACAAGCTTCATATAAAATTAATTTATACGAAAATGTTCTGGGGTCACGGCAAAGGTGCCACTCCAAGGGACACAGGCAGCACCGTTCCCAGGCACAGGAAAACGCCGTTCCAAGGGGACGGAAAAAGCACCGTTCCGAGGGACACTGGCACCGCCGACGCAGGGTACAGGGAAGGAGACGTTCCCAGGGACAGGGAAGCACTGTGCCAAGGGGGACATGGGCAGTAGCGTTCCAAGGGAACGGAGAAGGAGACGTTCCAAGGGGCATGGGCAGCAGCGTTCTAAGGGAACAGAGGAGATGTTCCAAGGGACATGAGCAGCGCCCTTCCCAGATACAGGGAAAGAGACGTTCCACGAGGGACATAGGCACCGCCGCCCCACGGGGGAGAGCAAAGGCGGCAGCAGCCGCAGCCCAGCCGCTCCAGCGCCGAGACCCGAGCTCCTCCGCCCACAGCGGGCCTCCAGCCGCCCCTTCCCCGTCGCCTCGTCGCCCGCAGGCGAGGCCCAGGCCCTCCCTGCCCCGACACCGCCCGGGCCTGGCGGGCCAAGCACCCTGGCAGGGCCTGACTCAGCGCCGCGGCACGGGTAACGCGGAGAGAGGAGGGAAGGGGAGGAGAGAGAAACAGAGAGGAGAGGCAGAAGAAGGGGTGTCGCTGCCCCCTTACCCGTCCTCGCTCTTGTTCTTCTGCTTCTTGCCCATGGCGGCCCCGGCGCTCGCGCCTCCGCCTCAGCGCCACCCGCGCGCAGTCCCGCGCATGTGGGGACCGGGAGACAGGGAGGGGGGAGCCCCTCGCGCACCGCCCCGCGCATGCGCGCACCGTCCTGCACCGCCCCGCGCGCACCGCCCCGCGCGAGGGAAAGGAGAGAGCGAAAGGCCGACCATGGAGTGCCGCCCACCCCCTTTTCCCCGCGCGCTGGCGCCTCCTGCCGGCCGGAGGTGTGTATGGGGGATGTGCAGCAGCAGCAGCCGGTGGCGCCGATTGGCACAGGGCGGGGGGAGCGCGCACGCAGCGCCCCCTGCGCGCTGGCGCCCCCTGTAGGCCGGGGGGGGGTGTGAGAGAGTGCAGCCCGCAGTGAATCATAGAGTCATACAATCATAGAATCATTCGTGGGAAAATGGCTATAAACCGGACAATGGCTATGAATTGGAGAAGGACAGATTTAGACAACTTGCTGGTCAATGAGAAGCTGGACATGAGCCGGCAAGGTGCACTCACAGCCCAGAAGGCCAACCATATCCCGGGCTGCATCAAAAGAAGTGTGGCCAGCAGGGCAAGGGAGGTGGTTCTGCCCCTTTGTTCCTCTCTTGTGAGACTTTATCTGGAGTATTGTGTCCAGTTCTGGAATCCTCAACATAAGAAGGATATGGAGCTGTTGGAATGGGTCCAGAGGAGGGCTACAAAGATCATCAGAGGGCTGGAGCACCTCCCATACGAGGACAGGCTGAGAGAGTTTGGGTTGTTCAGCCTGGAGAAGAGAAGGCTCTGAGGAGATCTTATAGCGACCTTCCAGTACCTGAAGGAGCTACAAGAAAGCTGGGGAGGGACTCCACAAAAGCTTGTAGCCAGAGGACTAGGGGCAATCAGTATAAACTGGAGAGGGGTAGATTTAGACTAGACATAAGGAGGAATTTCTTCACCTTGAGAGTGGTGAGGCACTGGCACAGGTTGCTCAGGGAAGCTGTGGATGCCCCATGCGCAGAGGTGTTCAAGGCCAGGTTGGATGGGGCCTTGGGCAGCCTGATCTAGTGGGAGGTGTCCCTGCCTATGGCAGGGGGGCTGGAACTAGATGATCTTTAAGGTCCCTTCCAACCCAAACTATTCTATGATTCTATGAAAAGACCTTTGAGATCATTAAGTCCAACCTGTCCACTACTAAACCACATCCCTGAGCACCCCATCTACCTGTCTTTTAAACACATCCAGGAATGGGGATTCAAACATTTCCATCCATCTGGGCCTCAGGCAGCCCTGAAAAATGACCAACTGATGCCCCAAAGCTGGAGTTTTCCTCCTGCCTCCCCAGGTGGCTCAGAACTCCTGGCAGGGTTGTAGCCCATTCAGCCACAAAACCAGGCCAAACAGGCAAAATAAAGGAAATGCATTTGGAAAGCTTTTGGCTGGAGGCAAATGGGGCAGCTAGGTCAAAGTGGAGGATGGGGAGGTTAAGGAGAAGACTTTGAGGGTGAACCAGGTGTTTGGTAATTAGAGTGTGGGTCCTGTCACCATTCTTGCTGTGCTGCCCCAGCACTTCCCAGGGCTCTTCTGGTCCTGGGTCCCCAGTGCTGCCAGAGGTGAGTTGTACACAACCAAATCCCACTGTCTGCCCCAGTGGTGACTGACCTACCAAAACACGTGTCAGAGGCAGTGGGCCTGGGTTCACAGCCTAGCACAGGAGCAAGGATCAAACTCATCTTCAAGGACAGAGATTTCCCCTGTAGGGAGTTTGGCTGCTGGGCAGCAACCTGAAAAGTATGGCATTTCCTTCCCTCCTCAACAGATTTCCTCAGTGTTACACCGAAAATGCTGGCAAATAAAATCTCTAAGACTTGTTTTGGAGTTTTAGAAAGCGAGCATCCTTTATCACGCCTGGGCAACATGAGGGAGCAATCTCCATCAATCATGTGCAGTGAGGCAAGAGCTGGTTACAGAATATATTTCCCACTTACATCCATATGGATAAATTTTCCCAGATATCTTATGCATATTCTATTACTTTTCAAGGACTCATTTTAATGTTATTGCAAACTTCACAACAGTCAAATCTCTTGCTAATTTGTAGCTTCGGAGCCAGCTCTGCCTGACCTTGCATTTGAGATAGGGAAAGGCTGCAAACAGAGGTTATTACAGAAGAAGAGACATCTGTTCAGCACAGATCATACTTCACATAAGACTTCATCATCTTCAAAGAATGAACAGTGTCAGGAAAAAATACTGTTTGAAAGAAAACCTGCTACCAGAGGGACATTCTGTCTAACTTCCAAAAAAAATACAATTACTTAGATGAAACTTAACTCTACTTTAGCTTAAATAAAAAATATTCTCCTTTTTGTAATAGTAACTACTTCTTGTATCAAGCATACAAAGCTTTTCCTCACTCTCCCCTCTAAGGAGCCCTGCAGTAGGAGAGCTGAAGCAGTTCTGTGCCCTCTCACGAAAGGGTCTGGATACCTCCACTGTGGGGCAGGAGAAACAGTGGTCACAGACACCACACTATTTAATATACTTTGAGAGCCACACATTTTCTGTTGTTGTCACTGTGGACAGAGCAAGCCCCACAGTTCTCTTTATCTCTCAGTATCAGGATCACTACCTCCATCTTGCTTCACTCCTTAAAATATTCCCTTCCTACTCCTCTCTGTTTCCATACAGCTACCACTCCTTATCAGCCTCTCCCAGCCATGCTCCCAGGGGGCTGCAGATAAGACCAAGACTCTATCTTCCTCCTCCGCCTTCCCCATCAGGAACCTTCAATAACGGTGAGTCAGAATTCTAGGAAACAAGAAAGCAGAGCGCTTGGAGGGTTTTTTTTTTTTTATTTAAATAGACTTTAATATCCTATTATTTAAATCTGTGGATCTTCCAGTGCACTTGCAAGAAGAGCAAAGCAACAACAAGCCCCAGATACTCCAACACGGACATCTTCTCACCAGGGCTGCCAGAGCAGCCATGGCTCCCTGCAGGGGTTCGGCCTCACATGCCCAACCCCAAGAAACAGACCCCCAGAGCAGCAATGGCAGTGATGTTGATGATGGTGCTAGTGGCTCCTGCTGGTGGATGTCACCCCCTCATAGCCAAGCCCTGCACAGAAAAATCATGGAATCGTTAAGGTTGGGAAAGACCTCTAAGATCATCCAGTCCAATCATCAGCCCAACACCACCGTGCCTACTAAACCATGTCCCAAAGTGCTACACCTACATATTCTTTGAATGCCTGCAGGGATGGTGACTCCACCACTTCCCTGGGCAGCCTGTGCCAATGCCTTACCACTTTTTCAGTAAATATTTTTTTCCTAATAGCCAATCTAAACCTCCTCTGGTGCAACTTATCTTAGAATCATAGAGTGGTTTGGATTGGAAGGGACCATGAACGTCACCAAGTCCAAATCCCTCTCCAGGAGCAGGGACACTTGCTCAGATCAGGTTGCTTAGAGCCCCATCCAACCTGACCTTGAATGTTTCCAGAGATGGGGCATCCCATCTCTGCCCACCTCTCTGGGCATGCCCACCTCTCTGGGCAACCCGTTCCAGTGCTTCACCACTCTCAGCTTAAAAAATGTCTTCCTAATATCTAGTCTAAACCTCTCTTAGATTAAAAACATTCCCCCTTGTTCTATTTTGACAGGCCCTGCTAAAAAGTTTTTTCTCATCTTTCTTATAAGCCCTCTTTAAGTACTGAAAGGCCACAATAAAGTCTGCTCGGAGTCTTCTCCAAGCTGAACAACCCCAACTCTCTCAATTCTGTCTTCACAGGGGAGGTGTTCCAGGCCTTTGGTCATTTTTGTGGCCCTCCTCTGGAGCTGCTTCAACAGGTCCATGCCTTTCCTGTGCGGAGGGCTCCAAAGCTGGACACAGTATTCCATGTATGGTCTCACCAAAGCAGAGTACAGGGGCAGGACAGTACAGTAAGGGCAGGGCCCTTAACCTGCTGGCCATGCTTCTTTTGATGCAGCCTAGGATACAGTTGCCCTTCTGGGCTGCGAGCACACATTGCTGGCTCACGTCACCTTTCTCACCTTGATGCCATTTCCTCTTGTCCTGTTGCCTGTCACTTGAGAGAAGAGACCAACACTCTCCTCACTGCAACCACCTTTCAGGCAGCTGTAGAGAGCAATAAGGCTCCCCTCAGCCTCTTCTCCAGGATAAATAACCCCAGTTCCCTCAGCCACTCCTTTTAAGACTTGTTCTCCAGCCCCTTCAACAGCATCATTGCCCTTCTCTGGTCACACTCCAGGACCTCAATGTCCTTCTTGTAGTGAGGGACCCAAAACTGCACGCAGTATTTGAGGTGCGGTCTCATGATCATTTCCCTGCTCCTGCTGGCCATGCCATTTTGATCCAAGCTAGGCTGCTGTTGGCCTTCTTGGCCACCTGAGCACGCTGCTGGCTCACGTTCAGCCGGCTGTCGTCCCAGCGCCCCCAGCTCCTCTTTCCAGCCACTCTTCCACTTGCCAGTAGGGCTGCACGAGGTTGTTGTGACCAAAGTACAGGATCCGGCACCATTTCTGGTACACCCCAGGGGCTTCCATTCAATGGCTCCGGGGAGGGAAAAAGGGAGAAGAAGCCTCGGGGAATGCGGGCAGGATCACAGCCGCCAACGGGACTGACCCGTGGGACACGCGGCCGTACCTGACCCCAAGGGCGGGGCTGCGACAAGAAGGGGCGTGGCTTCGTGTGAGGGGGCAGGGGCCTCAGTTGGAGGGCGGGGCTTCGTCAAGGGGGCGGGCTTAGGTGAATGGGCTGCGGTGCAGCTGCGTCGAGTAAGGGGCGGGACTTCGGCAAGGGGGAGGGTGTTTAGGTTTAAGGGGCGGAGCTGATGAGAGGGGTGTGGCAGCTTCGTTGAGGGGGCGGGACTAGGAGAGGAGGGGTGGGGATTAGCTGATGGGGCGGTTTAGGTAAAGGGGCGGGGCTTAGACGAAGGGATGGGCGCGCCGAGGAGGCGGGGCTTCAGCGCAGGGGGCGGGGTCTTAGACGAGGGGTGTGGCTGCGTTTAAGGAGGAGAGTGGCTTCGCCGATGAGAGGGCGGTGCTCGTCCTGACCCCGCCTCTCCATCGCCGCAAACCCCACCTAGCCCCGCCCCCCACGCTCCCCCTCCTTGTTGCTGCCCTCAGCTGCACGACAGCCCCTCCCCCACCCCGCCCATCACCGCCGCTGCGCATGCGCGCCGGCCGCCCTAACGGCGCGTCCCTCCGAACCCCGGCCAATAAGCGCGCCGAGGAGCGCTGTGCGCGTGCGTGCGTGACGTCGTGCGTTAAATGCCGCGCCCCGGCTCTCGCGAGACGCGTTTGGGGCGCGGCCGGCGGGAGGCGCGGCGGGAGGGGTGAGTGCGGAGAGGGGGCTTCGTCCCGCGGTTCGGTGGTTTGCGGTGGGGCTGGAAGAGGCTTTCCTTGGAGAGCTCATCAGGATCCAGGCGGGCGGCCGTCGTCCGGAGCGGCCCCGCGGGGTCGGCCGGGCCCGCAGCGCCCGCCCTGGCTGAGTGGGGCGGGCCCCCTCATCCCCGGGAGCGGGACTGGAAGCAGGGCCTTGGCTGCTTGGGAAACAGCAGTGACAGGAGACGAGGAAATGGCAGAGAGGTGTGCCAGAGGAGGGTTAGATTGAGTATTACGAGAACGTTCTACTCTCAGAGACTGGTGGAGCACTGGCATAGGCTCCTGGAGAAGCAGTCACGGCGCCAAGCCTAACGCTTTTCAAGAAGCATTGGGACATCACTCTTACACACATGGGGTGAATGTTGGGGCTGTCCTGTGCAGGGACAGGAGCTGGGCTCAGTGATCCTTGGGAGTCCCTTCTAACTCAGGACATTCAGTGATTCTGTGCTGGCCAGCTGGCTGCTGGGATCTTTTTGGAGACGTTGGGCTGTAGCAGAGCCTGGCTGGGGGTGGCTTCCCGTTTTCCTTCCTGTTTGCTTGGAGGAGAAACCTCCCTTTGCCCCAGCTGAGCAGGATTCACTCCCCTCTGCCCTCGAAGACCTAGTGGCCTTTGACTTGTGCAAGCGAGGTTGCCCAGGGCAGTGGTGGGTTCCCAGTTCCTGGAGGTGTTCAAGTCCAGGTGAGATGGGACCTTAAGCAGCCTATTCTGGTGGGAGGTGTCCCTGCCTGTGGCAGGGGATTGGAACTGGATGATCTTTAATGTCCTTTCTGATCCAAACCATTCTGTGATTCAAGGTGCTGTAGGTCAGAGCAAGCTTGGCTGTGACATGTGTGGAGCATGGTGGTAGGCTTAGCGCTGCTGATGTTGCATTGCACTTGGAGCACTGCAGTGATGTTGGTACCTTGCCCGTTGCTACTTAAAACACTCTGTATGCAAGGTTTTTATAAAGCCAATGGCATCAGTAGGTTGATAGTTCTGAAATACAGCCAAGAGCACTCTGGAGACCAAATTCAGCACATCAGATCCATGGCATGCAACTTGAGATTCTGACTAGAGTGACTGTGCACTGTCCCAGTTCCAAAACTATCGCTTGTTACAGTGATAGTTTTTTGTAGTGTAAGTTTATTAGGGAGAACAATCAGTTGTGTTGCCTCAGCTCTTCATGCACATCAGTCTTAGTATTTTCATAGAGTCACAGAATGGTTTTGTTTTGAAGGGATCTTAAAGATCATCCAGTTCCAACCCCACTGCCATGGGCAGGGACACCTCTCACTAAATCAGGCTGCCCAAGGCCCCATCTAACCTGGCCTTGAACACCTCCAGGGATGGGGCAGCCACAGCTTCCCTGAGCAACCTGTGCCAGTGCCTCACCACCCTCATCATGAAGAATTTCTTCCTAATGTCTAGCCTAAACCTTCCCCCTTCCAATTTAAAGCCATTCTTTCTCATCCTATCCTTATTTGTCTTTGTAAAAAGCCCCTCCCCAGCTTTCTTGTAGGCCCCATTCAGGTACTGGAATGCTACTGTGAGGTCTTCTTGGAGTCTTCTCCAGGTTGAACAACCCCAACTGTCTCAGCCTGTCCTCACAGCAGAGATTTTGAGCCTTTCAAAGTGTTTGAGCAGGGAGAACTTTACAGAAAATGATTTTTAGCTGTGCTTCTTCGCACAATAATTAGGTAGTGGTTGTTGGGGTTTTTAAATCCTTTCCCTGACTGCCATGGGGTGATGTTTACAAAGTGGTGTTCTTGTACTAATTGAAGCAGTGACTTGGCCTAAAGCATTTGCTGTTGAGCACCTTGTCTTTCTATTAGCCAAGGAGAGAAGAGTGTTAGTTCAGTTTTAAATATGTTAATATGCATTAAAGTAATTGCATTTAAACTACTGACTGAAACGTACATAGTGAGCATTGTTCGCACTCCATTTTGATACATTTTATGCCTCCTCCCAGCAGCTTAGAGCTTTCCAGTTGCATCTTCTAGTTTCAGAATAGTTATTAAAGATGCATGGATCTAGCCCAGGATAAGTGTTTGTTTGGAACTGGTGAATTTTACTTCTTTATATTGACAGGTAATTTCAGGTTCCTGTGCACTTTGAAAAGCTGGCTTTGGAGTTGAGAGGATAGGACTTGACTGTCATCTGTGTTGCCATCTGTGTTCATGGTGAAAGTATTCTACAAAGGGGGTTGGGGTATAGAAAAGATATAGCTACTGTTATCTTCAAATAGCATTTTGTTTCTCTACAGTGTGAACTACAGACTTGAGAGGTTGGGCTTTTAATTAAGAGTTTGTATAAAGGTTAATTCCGTGTATAAATGTTGATTCCGTCTATCACTATTTCCACAGCTCTGAAGAGAACACTTTCTAGTTAAAGATGGCTGCTGACACCTCTGTTGAAATACTACAAAAAGTTCTGGAGAATGAAATACTTCAGACTACCAAGGTTGTGGAAGAACATCTGGATGCTGAACTGCAGAAGCTGGACCAAATGGATGAAGATGAATTAGAACGCCTTAAACAAAGGAGGCTTGAGGCATTAAAAAAGGCCCAGCAGCAGAAACAAGTAATTCCTGTAGTGATGTAGACTCTTCATGTGTACAGTGTAACAGGCTTTTTGGGAACACTAGGGAAGTTGTATATGTGAACTAAGTGGTTTGGAGTTGTTCTGAGTTTTCTTTTTTCTTCCTCAGCTTTCTACACTAATTATTTTTAAATTTTTAAATTTTCTCCAAGAAAGCAAGTGTCTGTCCATATGTGAATGCTTTGCATTTTTTAGCAGGAAGAGAGAAGAACCTCTGTGATTGTTTGCAATAAGAATAGGCTAAAGAGTCTTGTACAAAGACTTGAGTGTGCCTGTACTCACTGGACATGTGCTATCTGGAAGCATAAGCCTTGTAGACAACCGAATCGTAAGCCTTTAGGCTCCTTAAGCTTCTCGATTCTGGTGATTGTTAGTTACTGCATGTAAGTGGTGCACGCTCTTCTCCTGAGGCATTTTGTAGAAGAATGATAGAGGGTCTTCCCTTGTTCCTAGGGTGGAATTGTTTGTCCCACCCTTTCTAACTCAATGAAATGTTGTCTTTGTGTGACTGCTTATTTCTTCTTGCAGGAAAGAAATTCTCCTTTGGTCCCTGATATCTCATGCTAAATTATGGTCCTTACGCTTCCCTAGAAGTCTCTTTGAACATAGTTTTCACCAAAATATTGGTAACATGTAGTGTGAGACCTAAATGAGACCTAAACCGTAAATAGGGAAGCCATAGGTTTCTCAACTTACTCTGTCTGTGCAAGTGTAAACAAAGAAATAGACTGGGTTGGGAGGAAGATGACTGGGTTGAAAGGAGATGGTCTGGCTATGGTGGTATCTATGAAAGCTAACACCGTGCTTTTAAACGGGAATGCAATATGATGTCCTGGCATGGTTGGGATGCTGGAGGACAGGCAGTGTTAGCAGCTTTGATGGTCTAAACGTGGAAGTAGAGAAGGTGGCACACTCTGCTTGTTTTCAGAAGTTCAGTTTGTATTTGATTCTAGTGTTTTCCTTTTTCATAAGTCATAACACTTGGATGCTCTTGGATGTGAGCATGTGGGAGTTCTCACGCAAAAACTTGTTTGTGTCAGTTGATCTTAAGTCACTGTTCTCATGCATTTTCAAGTACGAATATGAAGTAGGATGCTATTCAGTAAAAGGAGTAAAGCTGCCGCACTATTCTGGAATAGGATCACAGGGGGGATTAGTGCGTACCCCTTGCTGGGAAATAAATCACTTCTTGATTTGCATCATGGTGACTTCTCCGTATGCTCATGCTTCTATACATTTTTAATGTGTACTTACAAGGTTCAGGAAATTCTTTGTTCTACCCTAATTTAGCTTGAAGAATATTTTTGCTTTGCATAGGAACCTTTTTTTTCCTTTTTTTTAATTCACTCTGCTAAGTCAAAATGCAAAATCAAGAACAGTGACGTAGCTATTTTTTGTTTTGTACCACTGGAAACTAATCTTTTTATCAAGTTCTGTCATACTGCACTGCTTTTAATCGTTTAGCTTAGTCTGTGCTTGTTCTAATGCACTACAATTAACCTCCAGTGTTGTAAAAGCTGGTGGGTTTTTTTCTTAAGTGCTTTCTTAAGTGCATTTGTTGAAAAACTAGGAGATTAGCTTCTTCCTAAACTGTATTTGCACACTTAATCAGCCAGTTTTTAAAGATGCCTATAGATTTTAGCTTGTGAAACTCTCTTCCTCCATATGCTTTATGACTAATGGTATGCATGTGTTTCCTGAATGTTTTTCTGGAAGCCTGGCTCATATTAAGATGTCTTTAGTGTATATTTGGTAGATAAACATCATCCATTGCAGATGAGTTTTTAGGCTATTATTTCATTGATTTTTTTTTCATAAAGAGAAAAAATAAAAGAAATTCATGTTAATATATGCAACAACTTGAATCAGTTTTAGACAAGAGTCTCTTCACCGTACAAAAACATTGTAGATCAAGTAGCCCAGGCTGTCAATTAGCAGGTTTAAAATGCTGAGAATTTTCTGTCACCGCTGTTCTCTTTGAATTAATCTAGTGTTACTGAGAGGCTGCACTGCAGGAATTTGTGCAGCTCTGCACAAAACTTGTATTTCCAAATGAGTAAGGTAGCCTTACTGCTCAACCATCCATCTGTTCTTGAGAAAGAGACAACCCAAAAGCATTGTCTAGCCTGGTGGCATTAGCAGATTTTGAAAATAGAATTAAAAGAGGGGAAGTAATTTGTTTCTCTTTCTTTTACTGTATGAAATGGGCTTCCACTTCAGGCCCCCTGGTTTATTTTTCTTCAAAGCTGTAGAGCTTGCATGACAGGTGCAGGACTGACAAACTTCATACTAATTGTTTCCTTTTTTTGTTTTCCAAAAGGAGTGGCTTTCAAAAGGGCATGGAGAATACAGAGAAATCCCAAGTGAGAGAGACTTTTTCCAAGAAGTTAAAGAAAGTAAAAATGTGGTTTGTCATTTCTATAGAGATACAACTTTCAGGTATAGTACTTAAGCTATGCTCAAGAAACCTTTTAATTATAGATGTCTACCAAAACCAGATATGGGCTTTTGGCCTTTCAAATCCCACAAATAAATAGGCTTATGCAAATTCTTTCATGTTTCAAACCTCACTCCCTTCTCTAGACATTTGATTTTTTTAAATTTTTTTTTTCCCCTTTCTAGTTAATCTGGACATGATTTGACAATGATTAATACCCTGTTACATACTTGATTAGACTATAAAGGTATAACTTCTTTAACAATATTTGAGAGAGTGCTGGTTTTCATTATTGATTTAGTTTGAGGGAGACAGGTCTGTAAATCTAGTGAGGGAACAGGAGCAGCATTACAAAAAGATCACTTTGGTTATTCCAGACAGATGTTCTGCACAGTTCTGGCAAACAAAAATATAAACAAAAGCTTGTCTAGGCATCTTCAGAATTTAACCTTTTACTTTGAGAAGATCATTGGATACTGGTTGTAGCTGCTTTCCCTTTATGCCTGTGCCTTTTTAATTGTCATTTTTTTAGGGACCTAGATCTGAGACCTAGATCTGAGAAGATGTCCTGACTCAGTGTAGGAACCTAAAATAAGTTCTCCCACTTCCTTGGAAGAATTTCAGAGGTTCTGGGTTGTAGGCTGTTCCTCAGTGGGTTGGTCTTGATGTCATCTGTTAAAACACAGGTGCAAAGTAGAGTAGTTTGATGAAGGAAGAGCTGGTTGTCCTGGTTTTGGTTGGTTGGTTCTTTTTTTTTCCCACGCCCCAAGGCGTTATCTTCTCTCTAGCTTGTAGAATATAAACTGAAGCAGCCTCCATGTGAGAAATTGAAAGGGGTCAAAGCTGGATTATGCAGTGAGGTATCTGCATCCTACGTTTTCCCAGTTAAATGTTTCAAGCTTCAGAAATTTCTGAAGCAGTTGTATTTGGCTACCTTTTACTCAAAGAAGTTGAAAGACTCTCTGCAAATGAAATAGGTTAGAAGAGGCTTGGGTTGTTTGGTTCTTGTTTCTTCAACCAACCAAGTCTATATACTAAGACCGGAGAAAGAACGTTAAAGGTGTCATGCTGACAGCCAGCTTGAAGCTATGGCAGGTTTACCAACAACAATATCAAGTTGCCTTCATCCTTGCCCACTCCAACTTTTTGATCTACTCGGCTATCTTCTTGAGTTAAAGAGCAGTTGCATCACAGAGTTCATGCAGCTGAGCCAGACCACTTAAAGAAAACAATCCAGAAAGTTGAGATGGTGGGTGACAGGTCCACAAATCTTTGCATTCTAACAAGTGTTTTGAACAGTTCATGTTACTGTCCTTTAGCTGAGAAACAATAATTGCATGCTCGCTCCTATTCCATTGCAGCAGAAGGGTGAAATATTTTTGCCTATAGCACTATCGAAGCAGTAACTTGGTTGGGTTTTTTTTGTGTGCAGTGAGTTATGCATCTCAGTTGTGAAGGCAGTGACTGAAAAATACCCGAAACACTGTAACATGTCTAGTGCTTTTCTGAAGACCCGAAGTTCATTATAGAGATGGTTTTTTTCAGCTGACAGACAGTGAAGCTAGAGCAGGAAGAATAGAAGTCAGAGGGAAATTTAATCAATAAATGCAGGCCTCAAGAAATGAGAGAGGCTCTCAGGTGTATGTGGGAGTAATTAGAAAGAAATAAGAAAAATGGATGGCGTAATTGTGCAATAAATGTGCTCTGGGCTGTTATTCTGTTAGTCATTAATTCCAGCTACTTCTGAAACACAGTTTCTCTTGAACCTAAATTCTTAATTACAAAGGACATATCTGAGGAATTAACACAATAGAAGTAGCTCTTTACTGTTCCTTTAAAACTTTCTGTCAACTACCTGTTCTTTAGCTTATTGATTCTAACACTTTGTGTGTTTTGGGTGTTTGGTTTTTTTTCCACAGGTGTCAAATAATGGACAAACATTTGACTGTATTGGCAAAAAAGCACATCGAGACAAAATTCTTGAAATTAAATGCTGAAAAATCTCCTTTCTTGTGCGAGAGACTGCGCATCAAAGTAATTCCCACCGTAGCACTAGTAAAAGATGGAAAAACAAAAGACTATATTGTGGGCTTTACTGATCTTGGTAACACTGATGACTTCACTACAGAGACCTTGGAATGGCGATTAGGCTGTGCAGACATAATTAATTACAGGTAATTAATTGTTTTGTGATTGTTTTGTTTTGAGATACAGTGCAAAGAGAACATGCTTGCAGACAGGAGAATCCGTGAAAGTGTGTGACTTTGATACATTGTATGCTTAAGACACACCAGCCTTTAATCCAGTTATTTAATCTGTGTGCTGTGGGAAGAGAAAGAAGAGAGTAACTCTTTGGCAAAGTATTGAGACATTGTAATGGGAGTTATATTGTCCTTTTTGTACAGTAATAAAAATAAACACAGTGCTTGCCCTGAGATGTGTAGAACAGGTACAGGGCTTTGATACGGCCACTCAGAGTCACCATCTAATGTAATCCTTTCTAAATCAGCTCTGGAGGCTTAGATGTTACAGTTGCAATGCAGTAAAGTTTGAGCATTTTTAATCCCCTTTAGAGAAAACTCAGCAAGTCATCCTTAAACTATATCTTAGTCCATGTCACATACATGGATGTGGAATTTTTTTCCCATGAACAGTGAAAATAAGTTGCAGAAGTGGAAAATAAATTATTTGTGTAGCAGTACAATATAACAATCACAAATCCCACGTTCAAGACTACAGGATAGAAGGCAGTAAAAGATAACTGACACCGTAACAGGAGAATCATTTACCAGAACTTTCTGCTTTGCTTTCCAGTGTGGCTAAAACATCATCTTTATGTTTTTTTAGGTTAATTTTGTTCTTTTTTTTTTTAATGTCTTTGGCTTTCTTTTAATTTATTTTCAACTTCATTAGCTGAATTTATTTCAATATCTGATTTCCAGATTTTGTCTAGAAGTATTGTTGTGCCCTAAAGACAAAGTACTGTTCAGTTTGGCTTTGTAGGTGTTAAACTTCAGGTGAAATGACTGATATGGAAATTTATAACTCAAAACAAGCGGTAATACCCACTCCTCAGTTCAGTAACGAGCAAATATGGAGAGGAATCCAAGGCAGCTTGGATATATATTCTAGACAGCAACAGCCTTTTATGGGAGAAATTATTCAGTGGAGTCGTACCAGGCTGCATTGGATTTGCAGAATATTATTACATGGCTCGCTGCATTATTTTCCTTCTTACTTGACTCTGTTAGTGCTGTGTGTTCTGCTCTTAGCTCCTTGTGGAGTAGGGAAGTCATTTGGTTGGTTGGTCATTTTGCCAACTCCTGAGGCTGGTACCCTGATTTTGCAAAGTGAGCCACAATGTCTACACAGCCAAGGAGACCCATTCCAGGAGATGTTCATTTATGTATAAGTGTTGCATTTCCACACTACTCTGAATGTAATGTCCTGCTCTCTGAAGTCCCTGAAAAGAAAATGTCTTCCTCAAAGCCTAGAAACAGGTTTTTTTCCTTCAGCCTGTGGGATGGCAGATGGTAAAAGGATATATTTTACTTAGGGGTCATCTTAGTTGTCCAATCATTGTACTGTTATTTACAAAATGCTAATATCTACACATTTCTAAACACCCTTCTGTAGCTAATTCCAGAAGGTTCTAATTTCTTTCTCACTCACTGACACTGAGATGCAAACGCCTGACAGGTCGTGTGAGTGAAAGCACACGCACCCTTTTATGAGCAAGGAGAGGGGAAGGAAGTCCCCTCCCTTCCTTGTGCAACCCTGCTGTAGGAGAGGTAGAAGCCATGCAGTTGGCCTTTTGGGCTGCGAGCGCACATTGCCAGCTCATGTCCAGCTTCTCATCCACTAGGGCCCCAGGTCCTTCTCTGCAGGGCTGTTCTCAACCTCTTCATCACCCAGCCTGTATCAATACTGAGGGTTGCCCCACCCAGGTGCAGGACCTTGCACTCTGGCCTTGTTGAACCTCATGAGGTTTTCACAAACCCCCTCCAGCTTGTCAAGGTCCCTAATATACTCACACTCCTGTCTTAACTTATCCAGGCCATTTTGTCCAGGATGTGCTATGCTAGCAACACCACAGTGCTACTTAGGATTGCTTTAGGGAGTCAGGGTTCTGTTGTCTTACAACTTTTGCCTGGAGAAACAGGTAATTAGAGATGGTACTTACTGGCTGCAGGGGTACGGTTTTAATCAACATGTCTTACTCTTTTTTTTTTTTCCTATAGTGGAAACTTGATGGACCCACCTTTTCAAAGTCAAAAGAAATATGGAACAAGCTTTACAAAGTTGGATAAGAAGACCATCAGAGGAAAGAAATACGATTCAGATTCTGATGATGACTAGAACAACAGCTAAATATATTTGTAAATCATCTTTTGTTTATGCTTGGTACATTTCTAAGAGTGTTTTTTATAAAGCTTACTGCTTTTCATTACATCTGCACATAATGCTCATTTTTCTATACAGTTTTATATAACTGAGTCACAGCAGTAAAAGCTCTTTTGTTTTTTTCCTTCTTTTGGAAGTCATTTGTAATTAAAAAAATCTGAGTCCTAACTAAATAATGTGGCAAAAGATGAACTTTGTCTTAAGTATAATTTCTTGAAGTGTTTTGAGGTAACTGTTAGAAACAAGTGTACCAAGTCAGACCAAAGGTCCCTCTGGCCCAGCATCCAGTCTCAGTGGCCAAAAGCAGATGCACAAGGAAGAGTACAAACAGGGTGGGCAGATAGCAGTGCTTTGCCAGAATATACTTGAGGCAATCTGTGGTTTGGGGAACTCTGCATCTGAGAGCATTTGCTGGTTAAAGTCATGTAAGGAATAAATCTCTTTAAATTTTCATAGTATCCTAGCATCCACTTCATACGGCAAGGAGTCCACCGTTTAACTGTGTGTAGGGAACTGCTTCCTGTTTTACTTGAATCTGCCAGTTCCAGATTTCTTCTAATTTTCTTTACTGAAGGAGATGATAGACACTTTTAAAAGACAACTTTTCCCTATCAGTTCCCCTTCCAGCTGTCTCTTCAAATTTATTATTGTATTACTATCAGTAAAGCACCACAAAATGATTAGTAAATGAACTGTGCATTTTAACAAATGATTGCTTATCTTATGGTGCCATATCTTGACACTGAATATCTTAACTACATTGCACTATAAGTGGTAAAAACAGTCGTAACTTAAGAGAATTCTGAGAAGGATGGTCAAAAGAATGCCCTTTTACCTTCTATGTATACTGCATGTGAAAGCTGATACAGCAGGCAATAGCACATAGCAACAACCATAATAAAAAGGGCCTTGTTCAGAGGTTTGTATAATTATGTGAGTTTGAATGTGTGGATTTTATAGCAGATGCTTTCTACAATAGAGTAGAGTAGGGAGAAGTATTTGGGAGAAACCTAGATCTGGTTAGATATAGCGCAGTTTGCTGTGTATGGTTCTTCAGCAATGGATGGAATTTTCAAGGGACATTTTCCTTGGAATGCAATTTAAAAATTTCTGGCTAGGTGAGGAGTTGATAAGCTTTCTTTTTGTTTTCAAAAGACCACAAAGTGGTCAGCTGCGTGCTGAAGGACCCTTTTGAAGTGATACTTTGAATCTATTGGCCCAAAAAGCAGCGAAGTGGGTCTAGTCAGTCTTGTTGCCTTGTAGTGAAGAACACTTGTGATGGGGCCAGCCCAGCAATAGATCTCATAAGTTTTAAAACTTATATTTTATTTCTGTTCATGTACATTGAAATAAAATTATTTTCATTCTAATGTTGACTTTTGCATCCTTTCAGATAAGGTGGTCTAAATGCCATGGGTTATTGTTGTTTTTTCTTTTAATAATATCCATCAAACAGTTCCACGTGCTCTTTCTATATTTCTAGCAGTTTTGTCTAACATTACAACATCGCTTTGAGAAGGCAATCAGCTTAAGATGCACGCAGCTGCCTGTTAATCTGCTAGAAGCATAAAGTAGACATAAAGGAATTGATCTATTTAATACACAAACTCTCTAAACACACCAGAATGCTTTTTTTTCCCTCCCCCCCCCATCCAGTTGCATGAAATTTAATTTAGGAAATCAATGTTCCAACAGCATTTTTAGGAGTGCCTCATCAGGACTCATCTCTTGGGTCCTAATTATGTTGAATAAGCTATGGAAACATGAAATCGTGTTGAACATAGTTGCATGCTGTGTGGAAACGTGGGTTTGTCTGGATTCCAGCGCGGTGTGTTGTTAGAGATTATTCGGTCCCATGTGTGAATAGCCCCATTATAAACTCAATGCAAATCCTCATCAGAGTCTGCAGTCTCACGTTGCTTTAAGCTGCTGATTTTTTTTCTAGGTTAATCTTCAGCTGGACTGCTTCATCTGGTTTGTAATATGGCCACACGCACTCAAGTGTGGAAAACAAGGAGTTGGCAGGAATGCTTGGTTTGGGTAAAAGGGGAGGTTGAGACTTGTTTGTACTAAGAAGTTTGAGTTTATTTTGAAGTAGCAGCCTCATAGATCTGCCTGCTTCAAGTCTTTTGTGTCTGCTTCCTATGTTTTCTGTCTCAAAAAACATGTTTCCTATGTTTCTGTTCTCATGAGGATGAAAACTGTCACTGAAGGGTCCTTGTAGCACGATCTCCATTTCTGCTTGTAGAATCGTAGGACAGTTTGGGTCAGAAGGGATCTCAAAGATCATCCAGTTCCAGCCCCCCTGCCATGGGCAGGGATGCTTCCCACTGGATCAGGTTGCTCAAAGCACCATCCAACTTGGCCTTGAACACCTCCAGGAACTGCATGTTGATTTGAGATGAACAATCCAAACCCAACAATTTTATTTTGGCCAAAACTAAAGAAAACCCCAACTTTTAAGAACTGAAAAATTCTTCTAGTTCAAACAGGGAGGAACAAACAGTTCTACAATGGAGCTCAATTACAATGGAGTAATTTTGAAGTGTCCATAATAACAGGACCTGGGTCAAAAAGCTAGAAAACAATATAGAGAACACTAACTCAAAGAAACGTCAGCTGTACATAACTTGAAAAGCACAAGGCTTAACTTCATCAACAGTGAACCGGTGGCTGACAGATGAGAACATGTTGATGATGACACATAATATCTAGAAAGTACCTAGGCTGTATGTGATTATTTCCTTACAGCAGGTAGATCATATGTGTAAGATGACTAAATAAGGTTCCTGAGCCCAGACTAGTCACAAACTGGCACGTGGTCCGTCATGTGTTATTCATGA
The DNA here is from genome assembly GCF_017976375.1 of Cuculus canorus. Taxonomy (NCBI): domain Eukaryota; kingdom Metazoa; phylum Chordata; class Aves; order Cuculiformes; family Cuculidae; genus Cuculus; species Cuculus canorus. The sequence continues at coordinate 68,218,012 of NC_071401.1, forward strand.
AAAGATATTATACACTAAAGAGATGAGAAGTGAAATTAAGGGGTCGTAACAACCTACAGCTTTTGAAGTTATGGGTTGTATGCATGAACTCAGCATTTAATAATGATTTGTGCTTAAGTACGTGCTTAATGCTTGAATGAAGTCATCATTAAATAAATGCACAGGGATGATAATAACCAAACAAGATCTGTGGAGGTCAGCTTTTAAAGCTAGATTATTTGGACTTGACTGGGCACTCTTTGCTGATTGATCCTACGTTCTGCTGGTGGTGGTCTGCTCAAGAAATCAACCCAGAAGTTAATGTAAAGTGTGAAGAGGTCTGGTCCGTGAAACACATAGAATGAGAAACTAACAGTAGCTGAGCAGCTGCTCTTAGACACCAGTAGCAGTTTGGATTGCCTGCAAGTACGAGGGGTCATTAAGGGAGGCTGACTCGAAAGATGAATTGATACCTTCCAGTCCTTCCTTCCAAGTAATCCGCTTTGTGCTATTTCCTGTCTAGAAATGCTAGAAGAAATACTTTTCTACTTCTCTAGAAGTTTCTATAGAAAATTTGGGCTTTGAATTCTTTGTCTTCCATGTAAGAGTAAAGCCAGTGTCTTCGAGCCACTGTGAGGGATGCTGTTATTCTACGTCTCACATACACGCACGCATATGTACACATGTGCATGTGTACAGACAGAAGCACATGGTGGTGCAGAAATAGTATGGCTCTTGTACTCATTGCATAGTTGATAGCCATGTGTTCCACTTTTTCTAAGGGAAATTCTGTCAGTAGTGGGTTGATCTGTCTTTTCTTAGAATAGCTATATGCCACAGTTTAAGGGTGAGCATTACACTCCAGAATTCAAGGTGAGCCTCTGTAGGAATCAGAGGTGGAGGATACTTGATGTTACAGTAGAGTATTTTAGACTGTTCGGAGGAGGATGTTGCCCCTAAGCCCACTTTAGTAGAGAAATAGATAGATAGGTTCCACCACATTTGAACAGATTACTGCTCTGAAGTAATTGCTCAAATTGCCACTTGGATCTTTTGTTCTTGGATCATGCTTTGGAGCCTTCAGTGTTAATCTTGTTGAATGTGATTGTGGTGACCCAAGACATTCCAGTCTCCCACATGGTCCTTGCTATCTGTCCCCCTGAAGAGCACCTTTCTGTGGTGTAGAAGGGGACCTGCACCAATAGCTTTGCTATCAATTTAAGCTAACACATCAAAGTGGCATTAGTAGTACCAGAGCATCACCAGAGACCAGAGCATCACCAAGAAAAGCCTTGTTCAAATTTGCTGGGTTGATTTTAAGTGCATGTACAGTAAGATACGTTTGATGCTTGTTGATGAATAGAGTGTAGTTAAGAAAACTTGTTTTTCTAGGTCCCCTGAGGTGCATATTCTAAGGCTACATTTTTTGGGTTGGCTACTACAACTGTGGCTTGAGCTGCCTAAAAGAAATCACCACTGATCCAGGAGCCGTGTAGCTGTGTCAGCTCAGTGTTCAGTCTGTGTTCATATACTTTGCCTTTTTGAACACTACCTGTTTAGACATCATCTGCCCAGTGGTACAATTTCAACATGTGACTCTTATAAAAAAAGGTTTAAAAACTGATTTAACTGCTTCACAAACCATGCAATCTTCAGTAAGCACTGGCTTTTCCCAAGATGACGTTGCATGAAAATCGGGTGATTGTAATACACAAACCCACATTAACTCCTCTCCTGATCCTCTTCCTCCTTGCTAATTATTTCTTTTGTTAGTGTGCTGCCCCAGAAAAAGAGTCTGAAACTGTTTCCTGTTTGGTTTCTAAAATGTTGATTGTCCTCAGTGCTCTGTATCATGAATTCCCAGCACACAGAATTGCTCTTAATAGTTTTCATGATTAATGGGTAGAGTTAACAATTAATTATTGATGAGTGTTAGTTTGACATCCCCGTGAGTCATGAATGTACATCCTCATTTTGTGTGTGGGAAACTAAAACAATATTAGCTCTACTGAAGGACTTGGGAACACCGAGAACTAGGTGGTCCAGAATCTACTTTCGGTTTCTTCTTCGGAATCCAGATTCTGGGATTAGATGCATTGACTTCCTCTCAGGCAAGTGGTGCCCCAAGACAGGATCCAAGTCGCCTAGGAATCTGCCAAAGATAGCGACTACAAAATGTTTTACCCAAGTGCGGTATTCCTCTCCACCCTCGCTTCTGAAGCTTTGTACAGCACAGTGGCAGGCTTGTGGGCCTGGAAAGAGGTGTCGAGAGAAAACATGGCTTTGTAGCTTATGGATTTGAGAGGAGATAAGGTTCTCCTCTCTGTTCCCAGTGCTTTGTGTGTTTTCACAGAATCATAGAATAGTTAGGGTTGGAAGGGACCTTAAAGATCACCTAGTTCTAACTCCCCTGCCATGGGCAGGGACATCCCACTAGATCAGGCTGCCCACTAGATCATGCTTACTACAAAATACTACTTTGATGTTTGTCCCCCATCTCCCTGTTCAGCATGAAACACCAAGGCAGTCTCAGGAACATGAAGCTGATGCAACTGTGTCCCTACAGGGACTGTAAGACCACTCTCTTGTCTTCCCACCAACTTCCCCCGTGGCTTTGGTGTTCTCTGTTGTGCAGTAGCACAGCCTCAACAGGCTGAAAGATGGACACGCGTGCATCCAATTTAAGTACTTAAGTACTTTACACAAAAGGGATGTTAGTTAGGTTTTGCTTTCGTGAAGTTGTCTTCTAAGATGGGTCTCGCTTCTGGTTTAAACTACTTAGGCATCACAGCTGCTTATTGTGAGTAAATATGTGAGTGTGCACTGTGAACTCCACTCCTCCAGAGATTTTGGGATACAGTGTCCAGAACCACACTTTGCAACATCAGGACGAAGCGCCTCTGTCTGGGCCACTTTACATTCAAGCAGGAGCAGAAGTACTTCTCAGCCAAGTACTTAGAACAGAGTTTTGGAGCATGACAGTGTTTTGATTCGTGCTTTATGAGCATAAAACCCTCTCCTGGCTCAAACTTCAAATAGAGTGCTTTAGGTGATAGATCTGTGGTTAAGCTGGGATGTGAACTAATGTCTCATAAGATCCAGTCCGGTGACCTCTTTTCTAGAACACAATCCAACTTCTGACATTAAATTCAAAGTCTCATTTTAGAGAACAGAAGGAAAATACTTTTTTCCTCCCTCATAAACACTTCTGATCTTAGTTATTTTACACAATGACTAGAGAGATGCTTTGTGAAGAGTGAAGCATCACTTCAATGCCATCTGCATTCTTCAGGCAAAATAAAAGAAGAGATTGCGGCCCTCAGCACCCATTCATTTCTGAACACAGTGAAAACTGAGAACCTCAAGTCTTACAAGTTTGAAGGCGTTTGCTATCATTACTTACAGGTATAGTAGATGTAGAAAAGGAAATCTATGGAAATGTAATTATTACATTGGCTGTACCCCTTAAAAAGTTGGGAAAGACAGCTCTAGAGGGCTTGTTTGAGATGATGCTGTGGGTGCACCTTTAACTGGCCGGTTATTGGTAGGCATCCAATATGCGTCAGATGTTGTGGTCAGCTTCCCTACAAAGCAGTTAAAAAGTCTGTGAATATCCGGTGTTACCTATAATTACATCCCAGACAAAAAGAACAACCTGAGAAATGTGTCTGCCTGCCAACATTACGAAACTGGAGTTGAAATTCACAACAGAGACAGTAATTAGAATGGGTATTGTTCTGGGTAATTTTAGATAGCATTCTCACCGCCCAGTGAAACTTGATGATATAACCTGTGACCTGAAGGAGAATAGCATGTGCAAGACATAATGCTTTGCAAAATGATGCTCCTTTTTGATCAAGTACAATTTTAAAAAAAAGCCTCACCTTTGTAGATCATTTGGCATGAGGAAAAATAAATAGAAAGTGAAAATCTGTAAGTAGGAAAGAACTGGTGATATTGAACACTGGTGTGCTTTAGACGCAAGGTGTGCACCTTTCTAGCTTATGTAAAGCAAGTGGAAAATGCTGTTCTGCTGGGTAGCGTTTTTGTCCACTCTGTACTTCCTTCAGCTCAGTGTAACTAATGGTGTCAGCAAAAGACCATGGAGAAGTCTTGTCTGTGGTCACTGACTGCAGCCTATCGGCAAGTTGCCCTTGTGAATAGAATCACAGAATCACAGAATGGTTTGGGTTGGAAGGGACTATGCAGGCCATCAAGTCCAACCCCCCCTTGCAGTGAGACCTTCCGCTCGATCGAGTTGCTCAGAGCCCCATCCAACCTGTCCCTGAATGTTTCCAGGGATGGGTCATCCACCACCTCTTTGGGCAACCTGTTCCAGTGTTTCACAACCGTCACTGTAAAGATTGTCTTCCTTATATCCAGTCTAGATCTCCCTACCTTAGTTTAAAACCATTATTCTTTGTCTTGCCACAATAGGCCTTGGTAAAAATGTCTTTCATGGTTCCTGTAGGCCCTCATTAAGTAGTGCAAGGCTGCTATAAGGTCTCCCCAGAGTCTTCTCCAGGCTGAACAACTCCAGCTATCTCAGCCTGTCCTCTTAGGAGAGGTGCTCCAGCCCTTGGGTCATTTTCATGACCCTGTACCAGGGAGCTTTCCTGCTTCTTAAGCTTAAGAAAATGCATTTGATATCATTTGATATCATTTGATTAGTGAACTTCTCCTCTTTCCTTGACCTTCCACCTCTCCCTCCCAATCACACACTGTTCTGACCAAAATTCAGCACAAAGGGAATATGTACCGGCATAGTTTGTGCTTAACAATTTAGACCACAGCAAAGTTGGCATAAAGTTATAGGTTTTTTTTTAAATTATAACTTTTGTGTCCTTTTCCTTTAATATTAATTTAATAATCAACATTGTATTTCCATGGCTTTCCTATATTTTCCCTACTCTCAGCCTTGAGGGCTAGCGACTTGCTGCCCTTCTAAATGAGAGTCTCACAATATCAAATGAACCCCAAACCTTGTGCTTCTAAACTAAATAACAAGAAAAATAAAGAAAAATATAAAAAGAGAGACAGTAGTGTTATGAGAGAACGTAATATTTTTCAAGGACATCAGTCCAGGACATCCCTGGATATCTAATTATAAAATCCTGGATATCTATTTATGAAATCCAGCCATTTAGAAAGAGGTGCTTTAGTGATATACACAAAGATGCCTTCTAACTCATCCCCTTTTCAGCTTATCATAAGCAGCATCATATCACAGCTGCATTCATCCCTTCTGTTGAGTCATGGGGTGTCAGAGGCACTTGACGCTTCACATCATTTTCCAAATTAAATCTAGCATAAAAATGAGAAATGGTGCTGCAGCAGTGACAGACACAGCCCGCTCTCATGAAGTGGTTTGCCTGGATTCGATCCTCTGACTTTACAGTCCCACAGAGATCTTGGAGCTGAAGATCGTGTTTTCTAGTGCCCTGCAAGCGCCTTTGGGTGTTGGTGTCTCAGACAAGTTGTACTGCCTTAGAGCCCTGCCCTATTCAATTTATTTGTTCATGATCTTGTTTCCAATACAGGCTGCCTGCTTTCAGCATTCGCTCTAAAAGGCATTCAGCAAATTTTGTGAGGACAAAGATGTTTTTAGCAAGTAAAAGTCCCATTCGTAATGCTGCTGAAAAAAATATCCTCTTCTTTGGCCTTGTACTGGCAATTATGTGGCTAAAAGGAATCTGCCCTAGGATCCTAAAAGCATACAGCAGCACAGATAAAAATAATTGTATTTAAAATATAAAATCTGTGATTCAATGAGTAAATGAAGAGCAATGCAATGCAGAGCAGGTGTTAAGAATTCACCTGACAGTACTTTTAAACGTAGAAGATCTGTGATTATGTGGGTCATAACAGACGAGAGAGAAAATACATAGCAAAGACAAAAAATATTTAAATTCAAAACTTTATCTTAAGGGCTGTCAGCAAGTGACCAATGCATTAGGAAAGAAATCCTACCTGAGGTTGGAGGCTGCTCTTCAAGAATAGTCCCAAGTCACCAGCACAATACAGATTTGCTGACAGAGGAACACTGGTTTATTACCACTAACACGATACCGTTTTCATAAAAGGTGACTGGATGTTAATATTAAAGTATTTTCATCTCTTTGAGAAAACACACCTCTTTCTAACAGAGAATATCTTGTTCTAGAGAAGGTAAATGATAACATCTACAGGGTTTGTTGCCTTCAAGCTGCCCACTCTGACCTTATCCCAGCTCATTTCTTCTGGCTCTTCTCCCCTCCAGCATTTCTTTCGTTACTGTTTCCTTTTGAAATTGTTAAAGCAACACTGTACACGTGATGACTTTATTTTCTACCTGTTATTTCCAAAGATACCACATAAATTCACATTATTTCAAACCTTACCTTGTACCATTTAAAATGTTAAAACCCAGTAAAAGAATTATTAAGTGATAGTCTAGTCTGACACATCACGGTAAGATATGAGGTTTGAATATGAAGGATGAATGTCTCACCTTGTTGTAATCTTTGGGAAGATGTCCATTATTTCCATGTTTCACCAAAATAAATTAGTTTTATATTGAAGATTCACCTCAGCTCATAGTCCAGCCCTGCTGTATCAACAGGACTAGGTTCTCCTTTGAAGCTTCCCTCTTTCAAGATATCTCAGGATCTAAGTTAATAATATTTGTGTTTCTCGTTTTTTAAGGTGACAGAGCCTACTTGATCATCTCCTGTGCTTTACAGACTAATAACCATCACCTGGTTTTGAGCACAGTAGTTAGTAACTGACCGAATGTTTCCTACCTGCCACGTCTCAAGCCTGAAAGAGAGCAAGAGGAATAAGTGGACTTGCCTTCCCAAACCCTGCATCTGCTCTAAAGGGTTCAAGTCATCAGCCTCCAGATTACACTTGCTGCAAGCGAAGAAGCAGTGAGAGACTTTAATTGTCCTTTTTGGAATTCATATGGAAGTATGATGCTCAACTAAACGCTTGCCAATCTGAAATCATTGAGGAAACAAGACAAAAAACCTTGCAGAAATATGTCTAGACTGATCTGAGATGCAAAGCAAGGAGAGCATTAGACAGGGAGCTGATTTTTGCCTGGCCCCTGCCACTGATTCACTGCAATGCTTGCTGCCAGTCATTTATTGTGCATCAATGTGTTTATTGATGGAGGAAAAACAGTATTTATTTATTTTCACAGGGTTTTCCTGCATCTTACTCACCACCGCTTGTGCAAATCTTTGGATGAAAGGGATCATAAGAATTTTAAGCTCTTAATACACATTACTTCTTGCATTTTAAAACAAATGTCATCTTGCTAGGTAGGAATTAACATTCCAAAGCCTGTAGGGTGCGTACCTTTTCAAACACACATATATAAAAGTCATCAAGTGACCTGCCTCAGAGAAAGGCTGATTGAAGACAGGTGAGTCCGAATTCACTCGTAGAATATTTATTTAGAGGCAGAAGCCTTGGTCTTGCTTTAATTTAGCATTTTGTCAATATTGTGATTATTATGTTCTTTCTACTTAAGGCCTGTGGTGATTTTTGTGATGGGAGGGCAAAAAAAAAAAAAAAAGCTTACAACTTAAAATTTTATAGTACGGCAATTTTCTGCATTTAGAAAACAACTACAGCCTGTGGCTTTTGATGGGGACCTGCATGGATTTGCCATTGGATTGATAGGTATTGGGTGAAGCTACATTAATCCAGGCTTGCAAATACCCACTTTTAGAGCTCAAACTGAGCTACTCCATGTACCCATCTCCAGCTAGGGGTGTTTGCTGGATTGAATAAGCTCACTCAGGACAAGGGAGTCTCTCCAAAGAGAGTAGGCTATCTGTGTTTGTGCATCCATGCAGTTCGTTTTACAGCAGAAGTACAGACTAGAAAAAAAGGTCACACATTATTAAAATCAACAGGGCATTTTCCAGTGTTCTCAGCATTATATGATGATTGCCTACAAGACTCATGGTGTGTTTTGTATTTGAAACCCTCCTAGGGAACGAGGAACAATTGCAAGCTATAAAAAATGCTCAGTTTAAATGCGCTAGCAAGCAAGTAAAGTCAATGTTTTTTCCAGTTGATAGCTACTATCTGATGACATTTTGGGATGTTGTTAATAAGCACAGCAGACGCATTTATTACCGAAGTGATTATTAACCATTATCACACGCAGGAATTAATGCAGAAGTGTTACTTCACCTGCAAAATCTTTGCCTTGGATGCTTTCAGCAGAGAGGCTCATGTTGCTTGATTTTTGAAAACTCATTTTTCCAAAAGCCAAGCAAAAATCTCATTGCCTTTTGAACAGAGATAAAGGACGTGTGCACTCTGGCGCACTACACTTCAAAGACCTATATAATTTAAGCAAAGGTACTGTACCTTATCATAAAGATATGTTTCAAGTGTTCAGGAGGGGCCATGCGGGAAAACAATATGAAGTGACAGGGGCTAAAAAAATCAGAACTCATCTAGGCTGCAACAAGGACCTCCCTGTTCCCGACCCCCCCAGTCTCAGCTCTTCCCCCTCGCTGTGATGGTGTAGTGGCACATGAGATGGAGAAGACATTCAGCCACAGGAGAAGCTTGTATCCCCTAGACAAGGAGAAAATAAGGATTGTGGCTCCCATCACTTGCTTCTCCTTCCACCACCACTTTCTGAAGCTGGTGGCAGCATCCTGTGCTGGGGGTGATGGGAAAGAGTACAGTAGAGGGAGTGCCTCCACTCCTCAACCTATCTTCAGCTAATGCCATCCCCATCCTGTGCCTTAGGGTAGGAGCTTTTGGCAGGCAAACTTTGCTACAGGGCTGTTGAAAATCAGCTCTGATCATTTCATACTTTGCAAACCGTTGTGTTTCCAGGTCTCCTGGGGCAGTTGAGGAGAGCCAGCACCATGATTCCTGGACTGCTCTTGCTGGGCCTTATGGCCCTTGTTGGTGAGTCAGGGTTTGGGTTTCATTTGTTGTCAAAAGCGCCCTGGGACTGACACCAAAAGAGAGTCACAGACATACGTCCTCTTGATTTGCCCAGCTAACATTCTCCAGTCTCTCTGACTACTCAAAGATGTCCTCACAAATATTGCAGGCTGTTTGATGGAGGCTATTCATTCCTCAGTTACTGAGGAAGCAGGGTAATTGGCCCAGGCTGAAGCAAGCACTCTCCTGAATTCCTCAGCAAGTTACAGAGGGATACAGGAGATGTTCCCAGCCATGTGCTCAAGTGCCACCTGATCCATCATCCAAGCGGTCCCAGATATTAGAGGGCACTGGATGGGAAAAAACCCTTTGAAATAAATGCAAGTGATGTGGTTCCCCTCTCCCAAATGAGCCTTTAGATCTAACAGGGCAGGTACTTATTAATCTAAATTGTCATTAGCTTCTTTGGCTTCAACATATTTAGTTAGGAAAGAACAAATTGCTGTTCTCTGGCATTTAGTGCTAATGTTACTGATGGAGAGCAGTGGCAAACATACACGTGTGGCCAATATGAGGTGATGTGGATTATGGGTCTGGATTAATCCCTCCTGCTTCACTTTTACTCACTTGCAGCGTGCTGTACAATATTGTTCTGAGATTTTACGTGTTCAAACACCTCCATTTCATTTTGCAGCTCCGTCCACGAGTTACAGTTGCTATGGTGATATAAGTACTCTTCAAGCCCCCACGCTCTCCTGTACAGCTGTAAGAGCCCCAGACTGCGGTAGGTATCATTCATTGCTTGATTTGCCAACCTGTTTGTACCTGACAGAAAGATGCTTCTTCTTCTGTTAAATGTGGTACAACTCTTCAGTTAGCCAAAACGGAGAAAGCAACACCTCCCCTCCCCAAACAACAGGTACAGGAAAGCCTCTAGACCCAGTGGGAAGTAGGAGGACAGACATCAGGTCCCATAGTCAGGATCCTCAGCCTCTAAGCAAAGGGAAATGGTGCAACCAATTTTCAGTGAAAACAGCTTCTTCTTCTGGCAGGACTTTAGCATCAGCATCCTCACAAAACCTGAGGGCTTCTTAGCTCTAAGATGAAGCTGTGCAAGGCCAGGTCCTAAGTGCTGGCATGTTATCTCGAACACTGTGTTCAGTTTTGGGCCCCTCACTACAAGAAGGACATAGAGGTCCTGCAGTGTGTCCAGAGAGGAGCAACGAAGCTGGTGAAGAGGCTGGAGAACAAGTCTTACAAGGAGTGGCTGAGGGAACTGGGGTTGTTTATCCTGGAGAAAAGGAGGCTGAGGGGAGACTTTATTGCTCTCTACAACTATCTGTAGGGAGGTTGTAGTGAGGTGGGTGTTGGTCTCTTCTCCCAAGTGACAGGTGATAGGAAAAGACAGAATGGCCTCAAGGTGCATCAGGGGAAGTTTAGATTGGACATCAAGAAAAACTTCTTCCCTGAAAGTTCTATCAAGCACTGGAACAGCCTGCCCAGGGAGGTGGTTGAGTCACCATCCTTGGAGGTGTTTGAAAGGTGGGTAGATGAGGTGCTTGGGGACATGGTTTAGTAGCGGACAGATACAGTTGGAGTTCATGATCTCAAATGTCTTTTCCAACCTTAATGATTCTATGTTGGCTTTAGTTGGCCAACAATGACCTGCCAGAGACACATTTTGCAGGGGGAAGCTCCCAGGTGTGTAGCCCTCCTGCCTCTGGGTGATCAGTTTTTGTTAACTCTTCCTCATTTCCCTCTTCTTTGCCTTGTGTTATTGCCCTGTGCCACTGCACAGATGACTGCCTCAGGTTCATAGTGCCCAGAACTCCAGGGATTTTACCACATACCTCAGATGTCGATGCCTATGGGGCAGACACTGCACAGCGAATGTCCAAGCATGAACCCAAATCCACTTGCTTGTTTTTAAGCTGCTCCACAATTACTTTTGAAAAACCTTGCCTTTCTATACACACCCTAACAATGTAGCTGTTACTGCAGTTTGGCCAGTAGTAGTAATGGTCTTTCTCACATTTCCCAAATGCAATTTGATATTTCACTTTTCTGACTGAAAAGTCACATTTCCAGCACTGTCGCAGCAGGAGAGGACCATGAACACACAGTCCCACCCCCCGAGAAGCTGCCTTCTTCCTCAAGTACTCACTGCCCTCGGGTACTGCCACAGCAGCTCCCCAGCCACAGTTAGAGCTGATAGGGTTCCTCAAGCACCACAGCCCAACTTGGTGTAGCTGCTTTTTCTTCAAAACTGGAGTTAATCCTCTAATACAACCACTCAAGGGGAAAGTGAGGGGTTTGGACGGGAGGGTGTGTAAGTCTGCCTCTTCCTACATTGCAGGACTTGCCGTGGTACGGAGGATTGCTGAGGCAGACGTTGTACGCCTGAGGAAATATGAGATCCCGATTAAGAGAGTAGCCAGAAACCTGTGTTTGGACCCAGCACTCATCGCTGGCATCATCTCACAGGAAAGCCGTGTTGGCTTGCTCCTCAACAATGGCTGGGACCAGCAGCAGCAGAAGTATGGCTTGATGCAGGTACATCACAATGATTAGTAGGAGTAAATGTTGATAAGTAACGTAGTGTATATCCCGGGCCCTTACCTTAGCAAACGACTCATCTTTGTTTGAGACAGCACTTAAACGCCTTTCCTCAACATCAAAGGCTGTGGTTAAGTGTTGTCCCAAATAACTTCAATGAGTCATAGCCTGGGAGTACAAAGAAGAAAGGGAAGACACAGCGGTGTCTGTGTTCAGAGGAAAACTGATTTTCTTACTTGACTTTTCTAGATTGGCAGGCAGCGACGATACCCTTACACAGTGTGGGATAGTGAAGAACACATAAATCAGGGCTCAACTATGCTGGTTCTTGCAATCAATGAAGTACGGGCAAGACATCCTACCTGGACCTGGGACCGGCAGCTGAGAGGTACACGATGGGCGATGTACTAGAAAGGGACATGCTGAGCGATCTGAGTGCTGTGCGTTTGTTGGTGTCACTTTTAAGGGAAAAGGAGCATCAGTCTGGCAGATTTCACAGCATCTCTTACCACCCCATACCCCACACCCTGAGTTTTCTAGTTTAAAAGAGGCAATCCCAGAACAGCTGACCAGCAAGAGGGCTGAATACAGAGGCAGGCTACCAGCTCAAAGCACTGTCCACAGGGCCTCTATATTTTTGCCTGCAGAAGAGAGACTGTAGTGGGATGCCAAGCACTTTGGCAGCTTTGGGAAACCAGTGGGAAGCACTTTGGGAAGCAGTGGGAAAACAGCCCAGCCTGGGACCTGATGCAGTGGCATGGAGACACCCCATGCAGGGCTATGCAAAGGTGTTGGGCACAGCCATGACAGGTTGCCCCTTGACTTCGATTACAAGTGCCCAAAGAAGGCCCCTACACGGAGTAACTGGGCCACTGCTGGTGAATGGCCAGATCTAGGACCTCCTTAAATTCCCTGGAAAAGGCATTGTGCTCAGTAAATGTGAACAGGTCCCAAGTTATCCTCTTATCTTCTCATCCTATGCATGAAATGGCTGTCAGGTGGATAAATAAGGTAGAAACCAACCAAACAGCAGCCACTGGGGAAACTGAGACACTGCCACACAACAGACTTATCATGGTAGACTGTTAAGTTGTGTCAAGGAAGCTTGGGATCCAGATTCGCTTGTAGTCTGTGTTATCTGTATGCTGGTTTGTTCACCCTGTGCTACTTCCTACTCTCCCATCCTTGTTCTGCTCATACCTTTTTAGATTACTCCCCCTCCTGGGACCAACATGCCATTCCCACCTGCATTTGGAGAGAGTTGTGGATTCCTTCACTATAGAAACAAGGATTTTGCAAAATTAGTCACCTTTTGATAATAATGCACAATTAGCAATTTCTCAAGCAGTTGTATAGGTTTTGTGAGATGCATGGCCTTTTGGCTAGGAACTTTTACTTTTAAACATCTATTTATACTTATAAGCCTGTAACAACTCTTTCTTAACTCTTTCCAGGGGGAATCTGCAACTACCGTGCAAAAATGGGCAACTTCCAGGTCTACGAGGAAGACCCGTGTGATGGTGACAACTACTATGTCAACAGCGTGATTGGGCGAGCCCAGTACTTTAAGACACACGGGTTCTAGTTCATACCCACCGCGCTACCGAGTCTCTCCTCTACCTAGACCAGCCCAGTAGTGATCGTAGTACCCAGAGCAGTTATCCACCAACAGCACCTTGCTCACTCCAGTAAACCCCAGCACCTCACTTGCCAAAGGCTGAGCTCAGCACTGCCTTGCAGAAAGAAACCATAGGCTTGAGGTCTCTGAAAGGCAGGTGGGGACAGACCAGCGATGTACCAGGTGAGGAAGTTGCATCCTCTCATTCGCAGCTGAACTGAGGGCTGTTTGTACATCACCCAGGTGCAGGCATGCAAGCAGTTCTCCATGGGCATCAGCTGTGCTCTTCCCATGTCTTCCATCCACCTCCTTCCCTTCCCCTGGACAACAAGGTGAAGAAGCCCCTGAACTGAAACCTTGATTGTGCTAGGTACTGGGTGATGAAGAGACTTCTCCACAAGCCTTGGGTGTCTGCATGTTTCTACACTAGCTGTGTATTCCTGTGGCCAGCCTTCCACTACTAAACATGCTTCTGTTGGTCCCCCAGGCCACTGAGCCCAGGACCGTGGTGGGGCTGGTGGCCTCTTCAGGGTGAAAAGCAGCCTCACACAGGGGAAATCATCTGTATGGGAAGTACCACAAGGGAAATAGCAGGCATGCCAAGCACCTTTCCCTTAGAAAGCAGCCCTCTGAGCAGGAGCCAGCCCTGTATGTACCCCAGGAGCTGTACCACAAGAACAATGTTAGTAAAAAAAAAAAACCCACAACCTTTTCTGCTTTAGTTTTGGCACCTCTTTGCTGGGTTTCCTCCAAGTTTAAAAGCCTCTCAGCATCTGTCCCTCTGCCAGAAATCTCAACTTCTAATTAGGTGTGAATTAGCTCTCGGTTTATAAGCTCTGTTTGAAAGCCTTCTTCAATGCAGATGGCTCTGGGTGCAAATTTAGGTTTACTGAGAATAAGAGAATAAGAATAAAGATACATGTTGAATCCCAATCTTTTTTCTTCCTTTTTTTCTTTTCAATTTCATAGGGCCCAGTGGGCAGCAACCTGCAACTGAGTAAACAACACAATTTGATACTCTTGGAATGGGTCTAAAACTCAGTTTAAGAACAGGGAGAGGAAAATGGTGCTGCATACTGGAGTGGGTGAGAAGATCCGGGCTGGGAGACAGGGTGTGAGGCAGCCCAAGCCCGGCCTCTCACCCCCTACTAGTGTATAGGGGAATAAGGATGTTCCCATTTAGCCTTTTGAATAAACATTTTGGAGGCATAAAGGCACCTTTCTGCCAGCTGTCACTGTTGCCGATGCAGAAGCGATGTGCCTGGCGGTCCTTGCCCAGCAGCACAGGGCTGCGCTGCACGTGTGCCTGGGCTTCTGGTCAGGGTCAGCACAGATAGCGTGAGAGCACATTTGGAGACAGCTTTGGGAAGTGGAACAATTTTGATGCTGTGCTCCTTGTCTTGCCAGTCACCCATCTGCTTACCATTGCAGCAAGGACTGTGCATGATTAATGTATTTGCAAGCAAAACTCATTTTATCGTCTCTGGAGACCAGAGGGAGCTCTAGGACATTTCTAATGTTACTGATTTTTTTTTCGAGACTACAGGAAACAGTTCAGTGTCGAGCAACCAGAGTATTAAACTATATATTATTTAGCCTTTAGTGAATTCTGCACTATATTAAGTTAATTTTAGTAAAATCATTACTTCATAATACAAATTTGTGAAACATATCACATGGTTTGACCCCTTCTACTTGAAGTAGCTTATGTAAAATTAATAGGTTGAAATTTTTGCTACATTATGTTATATAAACCTCTATGTTATACAAGCCTCTTATGTAAAACCTGTTTTGGTAGATCAGTCTAAAGTTCAAAAGGGGCAGGGAATCTTATTGCTGCCTACGTGTACAAAGTTGGCTTTTGAGTTTGGAGGGTGAACAAGAGTGGAGCTTTCTTTGATTCCCTAAATGTGGCCCTTAATTGCTGCCACCACGCTCCCTCTCACCAGTACTTGGTGTGGCCATTCCCATGGATCTGTGAGCTCCTCAGGAGCTCCTCTATGCATTCCCTCTCAAGCTGCTTTTTCATATTATGGGAGCTATACCAAGAGACCTGAAGATCTGCTGGCTGGCTTGTGCAGAATTGCCATGAAGTATTATTATTTTTTAAGTCTATTTAAAAGATCTAATTACAGGAATTCTGTATTTTGTTGCAAATACTATTTTAGGGTACCAGCACTGTATTAAGTAGGAAAAGTCCCTGCAGGAAATGAGTTGAAAGATAATTGCTCGATAAGTTGGTAGGAAAGTCTAAATAATTAAGGAATGTTTAACACTGGCACGCAGCCTTAAGACTTGAGCAAAAGCTTTCCTGACAACCCTGATTCTTTTCCCCCTCTCGTCTTCTCCTGGTCACCTGTGTCCGTGTTACTGCAAGTTGCTCACCTGGCTGGTGTACACAGGGTCACCCTTTTGACTAAGGAAAGGGAAAACCCAAATCAGAGGGCAAAGAAAGATCTGGGGAATCACCAAGGAAGATGTAAAGGATTGAATGATTGTTTCAGAAGCATGTAGAGGATGGCAAAGCAGCAAGAAACAGTCAGGAGGGCTCTAGCATCCTGGCTTGGCAGGAAAAAAGACACCTCATATCAACTGAAGTCCTCATCTCACTGGATAAGTGGCCAAGAAAGAAACTGCTGTTGTGGCATATTATGAGCTTGATAAGGCTTTTGGCAGCAATCTGAAGTGCCCTCATATGTGAAGAGCCTTAAGATAAGTACAAAACCCACTGATTGTTGGCAGCTTATGATCAAACTGGTGAGACATATCAAATGGAGCCGCACAAGTCTGTCCTACGCCAGTTTTTCTCAAATTTGTGGTTGGAAATCGAATGGTGGACAAGAGCTATTGAGCCATGGGCTACACTGAGAGGGAACACAAGCACGTCCACTGATGGTTAAAAACTATGGAGACCAATTAGGAATCAAAGTACTGTAATAAAGTAAACAGGTGCAAAACACTTGAGGAGATCAAGCAGGGGCATAATCATGGACGGAGCAGGTGACCATGCCACAGAAAGGCTGGGGCACTAATGTGGGAACCGAATGAGTAGATGCCAGGGAAGGTGGGGAGGAGAAAATAATAAGAGGGAAAATCTCTTTGGGGGATTTATCTTTATCGTAGCACTGTGTATGAAGCACCCGGCATAGTTCTCCTCTCAGTCGTTCAGCTGTCATGAGCATGAATGTCTCAGCATGAATGAGACTTGGCTACAGTGCTTGAGTCTGTCACACTGACAAAAATGTGCTCAGGAGAATCACAGCTCAAGTGGAAGGTACAGCCTATAGGAAACGAGGAATTAGATTTTCTTTCCCCCCCCCCCCCCCCCAGAAAGCAGAAAGAGGGCACAGTTACAGTTTTCTAATATGCAGAAGAAATGGAGGGCAATGACCCAAGTCCTTCTCTTCCCCTTGAGGGTAGTGCAAGTAGCATAGAGTTCGGCAGCAGGTTTGTGTTGGATGCTTCAAAAAATGTTCCGGGTAATTAAGTAATGCAACATTCACTGGGTGTTTTAAAGAACAAGGAAGACTGACAAGTAAAAGCAGCTGTATGGGCAGGCTGCTGCAGAGCCTGGAGATGCAATAGCTGTTGTTTAAGTACCTTTCTAGGCTAAAAAATCAGCAGTCAGTGGATCAAAAAGACAACAAATTACAGACAGGATAGAAAAATCTTCTCTGGTAAGGTCCTATGCTTCAGTTTTACAACCGATGTCAGTGTTTAGAAATGGATTTAATTGTGCTTCTTACAATAAACAGCAAATGTGAGGTGCCAAGCTTTCATTGAGCTGTTAAGGTGCAGGCAGTACAGACTGTCCCTCCATAGCTCAGGCAGGGATCTGGCTGAACTCTGGGGCCGCAATGACTGGCTTTCATAGACACAAGGCAGAGGAAGCCATTAAACAATCTGTTTCAGTAGTAATTGAAGTAGTAGGAAACCACTGCCAAAAACTAATCCCCATGGGCCAAAGCCATAAGCCACATGGATGAACAGATTGCTCTGGTGAATGACTCTCAATGTTGGAGTTGGACTGCTTTGAGCCACATGGCCATGTCTCTCTCTCCAAGAGATGCAGAAAACAAACAGAAATGCCACCATAGCAATGAAGTGCTGAATGACCGAGTTTGTTCTGCAGTGTTACTCATTGAAAAAATGAAGTAAGATTTCCTAGCCCACAACCTGTTCCCAGAACAGTGCTTCTCTGGCGATGACCTTGGGCACACCCAGGACCACACCCTCAAAATACTTGGCTCATCTTGTGGGGTTTTCTTCCTCTTAAAAACAACTTTGTGTTCTATCCAGGCCAGAAAGGGCCACACTGGTCCCCTTTAAATTAGAGGTGTCAGTTGAATATGAGAAATGCTATCTAGGTAGTACTGGTGGTCGGTCACCCCTGAAGTCTGTCTCCAGCAGCAGCAGGAGGAGATGGCCTGGAACAGACACATGAGCTTGGCTGCTTTCTGCAGCACGTTTTCCTTCTAAGCCCCCAGCATCCCCAGCTGTTTAACAGAGGCGGTAGGAGACACGTCCACCCTTTATATGGCACCGTTGTCCATGAATCCATTCTGTGTCTTTGGAAATGTGTTGGTGTTGCTGGCTTCCACAGAATCCTGGGCGGGAAAGCCATGAGCATAGGTTCTTTGATAATGCTGGTTTGAATGTCTATAAAATCCTTTCTGAAAACCCAGCTATACTTCACCCACTGGCCTTTATCCACATGCTCTCTGACACCATCCCAAAAGACTATCAGGAGCCAAGGCAGGACTGCCCCTTACGGGAGTTGGGCTGACTGTCTCCCAGCTGATCAGGTGTATATATCACCTCACCAATCTTATCTTTAACATACTCCCTCCTGTATTGCCCAGGACCAGCACCATCCTGTGGTCCAGAGGACCACTCTGAAGCCAGTTCTGCAGTTGGGGGTGACACTGGCAGCCCACCGGCATGTCAGCACAGATGCCACCCAGCCCTTGCTCTGGGGTGGCCCAACTCAGCTCCCCAAGCCATCCTGGCTAGAGCAGACTCACTGACAAGGAGGCTTTCTCTTTGATCCAGTACTTACTTACTATTTACACTGCATTTTTCACCAAGAAGACTTGACCTTCCCCTTGCTGCCTTTGATGTATTTACTTCAAGACCTTTTGCTAAGAGTTCAAGAAACCCCACAAGGCATCGTCCAAACCTTTTTTCAGTACTTTTACCTTGTTTACATGTGACCTCCCCTGTTTTATGGCCTTTGTCACCAATTGTCACGTGGACAGGCTTTCCATTTCTTGAATAGTGGCCTGTTTTATATGACAGTCACATTAGCTTTTCCTCTGAGGGGGCAACACCTTGTTTCCTTCTTGAGTAGTGGCAACTTCTTAGTGTGGGCTTCTAGCATTGTATTTTTTAACAGTCTTCAGGATGCTTGCTGGCTTCTTTGGTTTGAAGCTGCTCCTCTCTTGCTGGAGACCATTGTTTCTAATGTTTGCCTCAGCTTATTTAATTGCCTTCCTTGAAACTAAATGCTCCCATACTGGCTGCATGTGGCCTGTTTTTTCCCATTTCAGCATTAAAAGTGATCATGTTGTGAGATTGTGATCTCAGAGCAGTCTCCCACTAACACTGCTTAAACAAAGTTCTTATACCACACTAGCATTTGTTTCTGTGGGTTCCTGGACTCTCTCTTCCTGGAAGCAGGGATTTATTGCAACCAAAAATTCTCCTTCTGCACCTCATGCTGACCAGACTTTGATCTAGCCTATATGCAGGCTCCCACTCGTACCATCATCCTGTATTTACTGCTCCTCTGGTTTCATTGACCACACTTGTTGTCCTCATAAAGATGAATAGTACAGTCCTACTACAGTATTTTTGTCAGTAGTGACTGAGATTTCCACCCACAGGTTTTTAGGGGTGTAGTATGTCCTGTAATATTTTTATGATGTTACACTTTTATTCTTCACATACGGCATCACTTCTCCACTTCTACATCCTACTCTGTCATTCCAACAAGGTCCAACACAAAAACCCCCCCGGACACTGTGCCTGTAACTCATTTTATTTAACCAACTAAGAAAATTGAGTATGATCACCTTCAAAACACTTCCCTTCTGAGTTGGTACACAGCTGCATACAATGCGGCCGACCTTCAAAGCAAATGTGCAGATTATTCTCTGGAAGGCTTTTGAGGTTCTCCATCATTTTTGCTTTCACATCTTCTACCGACAAAAAATTGGTTCCGTTGAGCACAGACTTGACCTTTGCAAAGAGGCAGAAATAGCAGGGAGTCAGGTCTGGCAAATAGGGTGGATGCTCAGTGATGTTGTTATTAGCTAAAACTGCTCCACAGACAAAGCATTGTGGTCTGTCATGTTGTCTTGATGTTAACTCACTGTTCACTCTTGCACTTCAACATTTTCTGACCGCGGGTAAGACAATGTCTATCAGAACACATATCCACTTGTACTGAGCAAAGCGATCGAATTGAGCTTTGCGTCACTGTGACAGGTTAGAACATGTTCTATAATCATCTATTTGTCTCTCCACTCTCACTCATGGTTCCTGAACTATAGGATTAGTCACGGGGGTCTTTTTGTGTTGTCTGGCATTGCTGTATCTCATTGTTTTTCTAGCCTCCACTAACTCTCTGAGATACCTGCTATCTCAGAGTTGTCATTCAGCACCAAAAATTTGAGTTGCCCTTGTTTGTTTTTCAAGCCTCTAGGAAACCTGCAGAAAGACTTTTATTGGTTAATACTGCACGTGCCAAACCCTTACCACTGTATTCTGTCTATTTTGTCTTTCTCATTTATTGTGATTGTGCTGTTTATTTCCCTCCTCTTTCTTTCAAAGGTAAACTGGATGTCAGCCATGTCCACCTTGTAGATCATGTCAGTCCAAATTGGGTAGCCTTCTGCATCTGTCGGCTTTCCCCTGCTTCTACTGGAAACACTCCTCTACAAGCTCTTTTCCAGTGTCACAGCCTGGAAACTGTTGCAGTTCAGGTGTAGTTTCCCCCTTCTAGGCTGCTCCTCCTGTCCATGACGGTTTGCTAGTTTCTCACTTGTCTCAACCACCTACAAGCCCTCGCATTTCTCCATGAGCCCATGGTGCAGCCTCGGGACAAGGGACCTGTGTCTCACCGAACCCAGAGCATCCCACCTCCCTGCCACAGGCTGGGGAGCCTTCCACAGCTTAAATAGGCTTAACTGCTTTGAGATCATATCAGCCTAATGTCTCCCCTAAAGGCCTAACCAGGATGGCTCATTTCTTACCCTACCCTTATTAAGCTAATTAGCAATAGAGACATGTTCAAAAGCAAGAAAAAAACTCACACAGTGAAGATGTAGGTGACCTGAGACTCTTTTGTGGCTTCACCCCACGTGCTGCCCTGCTGCAGCCCTCAGTCTCCCAGAAACACTTCATTTCCAAGAACTGGCAAGGTTTCTTGTCACAAGGAAAAAAAATGGTTTCATTTCTGTCCTTCAAATCAGCTTTCGTCTTATGTATTCCCTGCCTATTCAGCCACATCTCAGCTAAGTCAGATCAAGGAAGTGACAAAGTCCAGGAACGGATGTGTTCACAGGTACAGAAATCAGGAATATAGATTCCTGTCATAATAATAAAAATCCTGGCAGCATAGTTTTGTACCTTTTCCTTAGAAACAGAGACAATCTCTAACAAGACATCGACTGCATGCTTGAGCCACAGGGCCATATTATCCCACAGACATCTGCCCTACAACATTTAATTGCTGGAGACTTTTCTTCCCTCCTGACAGGCGCAGGTGAGAAGAGTAAAGAGTAGGCGGTACTGAATCTGATCCGGTGCCGTGCAGTCTGGCTTCTGGATAAACCAGAATCATAGAACGGTTTGGGCTGGAGGGGATCTCAGGGATCATCCAGTTCCAACCCCCCTGCCATGGCCAGGGGCACCTCCCACTACACCAGGCTGTTCAAGAAAGGCCCCATCCAACCTGGCCTTGAACATTTCCAGGGAGCAGGCATCCACGGCTTCCTTGGGCAAATTGTCTCTCCCATGTGACTGCTGTGACCAACGAAAAGCTGCCTACTGATAGTTTATGAATATTCTCCATTGACTGGATCATCATTGTCCTTGTTATGTGTACTATAGGTAGGTGTTATGCTCTTAGCACACACCCAAGCAGCAGCAGAAGACTCCGGTTGCTCTATACGTAGGCTGAGGAGCTTGCTGGGCTGTTGTGGCCAAAGGCTGATGGCCAGCTACTAGGGGCATCCCCTGGGGACTGATCCTGCAGGTACTTCTGTTTAGTGTCCTTAATACTCACATGGGACAGAATGTGCTCCCAGCAAGTTCATAAGTGCTTGGTGGGACAGAACTGCCTGTCAGAGGAATGGGGATGGGCTGGACAGGAATTTCATGAAATTCAAATACTGGTGCTGCCAGTTTCCAAACCTGGGGCAGAAAAGCCCCAAGCACCCCATGCTGGAAACCAGCCAGTTTGAAAACAGCTCTGCAGAGAAAGCCTGGGGATTCCTGGTGGACAACAAGTTGACAACAAGTGGGTAATGCACCCTTGCAACAAAGGCAACCAACAGCCTCCTGGGCTGCACTAGGAAAAGCATCACTGGCAGGTCCAAGGAAGTGGTCTCTCTCATCCACTTGGCAATTCTGTTAGCAGTGCGCCCAGGTAGCCAAGAAGGCCAATAGCATCTTGGCCTGTATCAGAAACAACGTGGCCATCAGGACCACGGAAGTGATTCTGCCCCTGTACTTGGCAGTGGTGAGGCCGCACCTTGAATACTGTGTTCAGTTTTGGGTCCCTCACTACAAGAAGGACATTGAGATCCTGGGGCACATCCAGAGAAGGGCAACGAAGCTGGTGAATGGGCTGGAGAACAAGTCTTATGAGGAGCAACTGAGGGAACTGAGGTTGTTTAGCCTGGAGAAAAGGAGGCTGAGGGGAGACCTTAATACTCTCGAAAACTATCTGAAAGGAGGTTGTAGTGAGGTGGGTGTTGGTCTCTTCTCCCAAGTGATAGGTGATAGGACAAGAGGAAATGGCCTCGAGTTGAGCCAGGGGAGGTTCAGATTAGACATTAGGAAAAATTTCTTCACTGAAAGGGTTCTCAGGCACTGGCAGAGGCTGCCCAGGGAGGTGGTTGAGTCGCCATCTCTGGAAGTATTTCAAAGACGGGTAGATGAGGATCAAAGGCAACAGTTGTATGTTGCAATAAGGCAAATGTGAACTTGATGAAAGAAAAGGGGTTTTTCACAAAAAAAAAATAAAATGGTGGGTGTTTAAGCACAGTATCAGGTTGCACAGAGGGGCTGAGGAATCTCCGTCCTGAGAAGTGTTCAGAACTTAACAGTGCAATGCCCTGAGAAACCCAATCTAACTTCAACGTTGGTATTGCTTTGAGCAAAGAGTTAGACTAAAGACCTCCCGAAGTTCTCTCCAACCTCAATCATGCTATCTTTCTGTGGCTCTGTGAAGATGTAGCCAGAGGGGTCAATGGAAAATGTAGATGTAATCTTTTCAGCACATGCGGTGAGAAGTGAGGAAGGAGCCACTTGCATGGATGCTGCACGGCTTGCTGAACAGAGGAGCACTCTGCACTGGCTCTGGGAGCACCATCATGGTGTAGGCATCACTTGTTCAAGGGCTGGGAAAGGGAATCAGCAAAACAGTGATAGCAACGCCCAAGACGTAATAGGCCTGGACTGGAATAGCTCAACCAGCATATTATGTGGCACTTCGGCATCTGTAGCCCTTCTTCTGCAAAGTTGAGCTATGCTTTTAGAGGTAAAGAAGCAAAGTTTTAAGGGGGCTGTTTTGAGCCATCTCATTCCTCCAACTGCAGACTACCAGGGAGAATAAACTGCGGGGCAGAGGAGAGCAGAGCAGGTAGGAAAGCTGGCACTGCAGTCCCAGCACGTGAGCACAAGCCCATAGGGAAGGTGAAATTGTGGGTGCTGAGAGGATTCTTGGAGAAGACAAAGAGAGGGCACAGAGAGAGGTTCAGTTAATCCAGTGACCACAGTGACCAGCTGAAAAAATTACTCAGTATTATTTGGCTTGCTTCAGCTAAAAGTGGAGGGAAATCCCCATCCTGCTATTCACTATTCATTATGAGCTACTTCTTCCGTGAGATTTTTGAGAAGTTATATCAAAATGTCAGTCTTCTTGAGCAATATGCCCGGTCCACAAGGCACTCCTCTGCCCTGGCATTGAACAATAAAGACAAAGCTGGGGGAGCAGCACAATGCTCCTTTCATCACAGCCAGCCTTGTGCAATGGCTCCTTCTTGTAAAGACACTGTCAGAAGTGGGATGAGACCCTATGAATCCACACCACCGAAGGAAATGGGGGCTTGCAAGGAAGCGCATTGGCAGAACCAGTCAGTCCCACCACTAATAAAACTGTGCCAAACAAACCCTCCTGCACTTTGCTTTATGCACCCTTTGGAGACCAACGACAGCCTCCAAAGCCACCAGTCAGACTCTCCTACCTGCAGCAGGCGATACTTTTCCCTCCACTGTGGTATTTTTAGCATAGGAAATGGTGGGGAAAGGATTGTGAGTGTGCAGAAACATAGGTGGGGAGTGAAGGGAGGGAGATGTATCTTGAGGGCAGACACAGAGCTTGGTGAAAGGAGGCAAGGGGCTCCAAGACCCTCTGACTGTAGGCAAATAAATCCTTGCTAATGCGCTGCTGGTATCCTTAGCCTTAGTATCTGTCCAGAGGTGGCAAACGCAGTTTCAGTGATTGGAAATGCCTGGCTTACTATGCTCCCCCTACTCACAAGCAGGTGTACACCAGAAACCTCTCCCCCCACAGCAGAGAGAAATGTTGAGGCTTTTGGGAACTGATGTAATCTTAAATTTGACACTTTGAATAATGAGTTTGGTTAACATTAGTAGCTGATTTGCCTAGCATGAGCAGCTGGATTGCTGAAGCCTTAGGCTGCAAGCAACAAAGTGAGCTTGGGCTGAACTCTCTTAATCCAAAAATTACTCTGATATATTGTGACTTAACTAACATAGCAAAATTGTATAAGCAATATTAATTAAGACATTATGCTTAGCAATATGAAGTAGAGTAACTTGAAATCGAAGAAAAAGGAACTATAACTCATGCAAATGAAGAAAGAGGCCGTTCTACCTGGAGAAGAATTTCTTCATTTTGAGAGTGGTGAGGCACTGGCACAGGTTGCCCAGGGAAGCTGTGGATGCCCCCTCCCTGGAGGTCTTCAAGGCCAGGTTGGATGGGGCCTTGGGCAGCCTGATCTGGTGGGAGATGTCCCTGCCCATGGCAGGGGGGTTGGAACTACATGATCTTTAAGGTCCCTTCCAACCCAAACTATTCTACGAGTCTATAATTCTATAATTCTATGATTCTACGAATCAGCAGAAGGCAAATGAATTTTAGGTACAGATAGTGAAGAAGGAGGCCATTCTACTTGGAGTCAGCAGAAGATAGATGAGATCCAGGTGCAGATGAAAGAAAAGATAATGAAACTGTTTAAGAAGCTAAAAGCACCTGTGCCAAAATTCCAGTCATTGAAGAAGACAACTAACAATTAAACAATCTGACTGGACAAAAGAGACACACTTGCCATGTGAACACATACACAAATAGCTTATATAGTAGGTTGTGAGTCTTTAAAAAAATGACTTGCATCATTAAAAGCTCTGATGACTACAATAAAAAAGCTGAAATGACAGGGTATAATTTTTTTTTTTTGCTGACAAGTGATGTCAGGCAAGCACGCTGTCACAGGACCAGGGAGGTGATTCTTCCCCTGTACTTGGCATTGGTGATGCCACGCTTGGATATTGTGTTCACTTTTGGGCCCTTCACTACAAGAAAGACATTGATGTGCTGGAGCGTGTGCAAAGAAGGGCAGTAAAGCTGGAGAAGGGAACTGAGGTTGTTTAGCCTGGAGCAAAGGAGGCTGAGGGGCAACCTTACCACTGTCTACAGCTGCCTGAAAGGAGGTTGTAGCAAGGTGGGTGTTGATTTCTACTCCCAAGTAACAAATGATAGGTCAAGAGGAAATAGCCTCAAGGCGCAGCAGGGGAGGTTTAGACTGGATATTAGGAAACATTTTTTCATTGAAAGGGTTGTCAAGCACTGGAACAAGTTGCCTAGGAAAGTGGTTGACTCATCATCCTTGGGGGTGTTTAAAAGAAGATGTGGTGTTTACGGACATGGTTGGTGGTGGAGTTGGCAGTGTTAGGATTATGGTTGGTGGTGGAGTTGGCAGTGTTAGGATTATGGTTGGACTTGACCTTATAGGTCTTTTCCAACCTAAACAATTCTGTGATTCTGGGAGCACCCCTTCCGGGTAGGAGAAGATGGGCCACCAGCATGGACATAGCCAGTCTCTCAGGAGAGTTCTACCCCACGCAGTAGGGCTGGATGTCCCCCCATGCCATGTAGTTGACAGCCTAGGGTCAGTCCTAGCTCTCTTTTCTTGAGCAGGAGGGACACAGTCCAGGATGCAGGGATGGGCCTGGGGCAAACACTTGCAGAACAGCTAAATACTTGGTCTTTAGCTCAGATTTTCCAGGAATAGGATGTGAAATATAAGATACAGATAGAGAGACACACAGAGAAGAATTGGGTGTGGGTTTTTCCCTTTGGAAATCCGGGAAATCCCACTGCTGAGAACATACTTGATGCCATGCCAATGTCTACAGTGCAACAGGTTCTGTTTACATAAGAAAAAAGTGCTGTTAAGTCTCACAAAATCACAGCCCACTACATTTCATCACAGTCTCAGATTACCGCTGAACAGAAGGTAGCTTCCCCTATAAATATATTAAACTTTCCCAAAACTCAGTCCTGTGCCAGAAGCTGAGCTGTGGACAAGCAGGTAAGATACCACCACTCAGGGCAGGAGCTCTTCTCATTCCCTTCAGCAGTACCATCTCCTCGGCAGCCCAGGGGCTGCAGCAAGAGATTTCTGCTTGAATAAGTATACCGAGATTTGTTCTGTAGTTCAGGACTTAGGTCATGTGAGTTTAGATGGCTCTCATCCATAGGTAAGTCTGTCTCCCTAGACTCCCCTCACAGCCGGTGAGGGAAACAGATGCTCCCAGAGCATAACTCTGAAGCAGACAGCCACAATGATTTAGACAGCTTGCATCTTGAAATTGCAAATTTCTGAGTATAAAGACCCAGGAGATTCAGGCAAAGCTCTCCAGTGTAGCAAAGGTGGTTTGTATACAGAATATGAGCAGTGAATAAGGGGCACTCATGGTGGGACTGCAGAAGCACAGGGCACTGAAAATTACTAAGCTTTATTTTCTCTGAATTAAATATTGAGATTTGGAGGAAGTTACCAAGATGTTGTAGAAGGTGTGGGTTTGAAATACCAGCAGAAGTGAGGCATCACAAGTCTCTTATGAACAGCTGCAGCCTGGTTTGCGCCAGAGCAAATGAGCTGCCGTTAGGGTCTATTAGTATAAGAGATGTGACTCCATTTGTGTATTGCCTCGCTTATCCACCCAAGAGGAATACCCCACCAGCTCAGAAAGAATTTCTTCATATTTATTGAGCAAGCAGCGAGATGTATTCACGTCTTCATGCGCGCTAATGCTGACTGATTGATTTTTCAGGCTGCTCTACGTGCTCAGGAAGAACCACTCCATGTACCCAATGCTTGTGCTGCTGGGGCTCACTGCCCTCCTGGGTAAGTCTGGCATCCCTCGCTGCCAAAGACAAGCTCCCAAGGCTGGGAAGCAGGAGACATTGATACACCTCTTCCCCACCTCCTTGAAATCTTGATTGCCACTAAAGTCTGTCAGAGGACAGAGCGCTCAGGTCCCCCTGTGAGACTTACAGAAGGAGGGGTGGCCTCTGAGGGGAGGGTGGGTGCATGGTGTAGAGTGCAGAGTGCAGGGCAGGACCTCACCTACTGTGCATCACAAAGAGCGACAGAGGCAGCCCCGTGCATCTCCCCTGCCCCGTAGCCTGTCCTTTCTGGGGTGCAGCCTCCCACTGGGTTTTACTTGCAGTCACAAAAAGTTTTTACTGCTTGAGCCTTTCCTTGTCACCTCTGCAGGTGCCTCCCAGGGCTACCCAGACTGCTATGGCAGCGTAAGCAGAATTAACACCCCTGGAGCTTCATGCAAAACTGCAAGAGCAGAGCGTTTATCCTACTGTGGTGAGTACCCCTTTTCTTCCAGACAGCTTCATTTCTCCATGGCACAATTACCCCAAATCCTTCATGTTTGCAAAGCACTGAACATGCTTTAGATGCTGAGCCTGCATAATATCCCTGATGACAATCATCTGCCTCCTCACAGCATCAAGACAAAAAACATTTTGATGTAATTCTGTCTGAATGAAAAAGAATAGAAGGAGAGAGGTGAGAGACAATTCTGAGTTTTAAAATTTATCAAGCAACCATCTTTACTTTTGATTTTTACTGCAGAAGTTAGAGCTTCAGAAAAGATTGCTGAACGGGACCTAGAAGCTATGAATCAATATAAAACACTCATTAAGAAAGTTGGTGAAAAACTGTGTATTGAACCAGCCCTGATTGCTGGTATCATCTCCCGGGAATCTCATGCTGGCAAAGTACTGAAGAATGGCTGGGGCGACAATGGAAATGGATTTGGTTTAATGCAGGTATTTGTCGATAGTCCATTAAAACCTGATAAACAAATATCATATAAAAAAAAAGTAAGCCCCCTAAACTTATCACCCATTACAGCAGGCAAATTACTTTTTTTTATTGTTTTGATATTTTTAGGTTGACAGAAACTCACATACACCTAGGGGACAATGGAACAGCGAAGCTCATCTTACCCAGGGCACAACCATACTTATAGAGATGATAAACAGAATACAGAAAAAGTTCCCAACCTGGACAAAGGATCAACAGCTGAAAGGTAAGATACAGGCCACAAGTTCTGTCCAGGAGAGAAGAAAAACTTCAGGATGAGAACATACTGAATGAGTTCCCATGTTCCTCGATGACCACATTTCTAACAAATGGTCACTTAGCTTTTCACATTGTATTTCACAAGCTTTTACAGTTCTGTGTTGGTTTTGCCTTTCCACAGTACGGCAGCCTCGCTGAATTTCCACCACCATGTAGCAAATATTTATATAGCTGAAATCTAGTCTATACAGGAGCTGAGCTTTCCTTACCTGACCATGAGGAGTCTCCTACAGCCATTTAAGTTAACAAATAACTCTGTGGTTTACTTGAATGGGGCCAGCAGTTCCATGTCTCTGTTAACAAAGGAGACGAGGTGTTTGCTCTCAAGGAATTGCAAAACTGTGCTGCGCAGCATGGAAAAGCTGTCTGCTTCAAAGCAGGCTGCACCAGTAACCATCTTGGACTCCTGGGGCACCAACACTAGGTTCATGTCAAGCCACCTCAAATACCTCTGCTTTTCAACACACGGAGTAGCATATATGCAGCTGTAAGACAAAGATAATGCAATGTGTAAGTGTTTTAACTCTCTCTTAAGAGCAGTAATTTTCAGGGATGAATGAGAAGATTAAAGGATCTTGGATATGATATGATATGATATGATATGATATGATACAGAATTATGGAATTGTTTAGGTTGGAAAAGGCTTTAAAGATCGAGTCCAACCATAAACATAACAGTTCCAAGCCCACCACTAAACCATCTTATTCTATTCTATTCTATTCTATTCTATTCTATTCTATTCTATTCTATTCTATTCTATTCTATTCTATTCTATTCTATTCTATTCCATTCCATTCTATTCTACTCTATTCCATTCCATTCCATTCCATTCCATTCCATTCCATTCTATTCTATTCTATTCTATTCTATTCTATTCTATTCTATTCTATTCTATTCTATTCCATTCCATTCCATTCCATTCCATTCCATCTCAGTGTAAATGAAGGGCTTGCACTGGGCTGAAAAAATGCTGCAAGTTCTCCAAGCTGCAAGTGTCTGTGAACACTTCAGCGTTCACACAGTTTCAAGTATCTTTCTGGTGCTTTTGTGGATTCAGGAATAACTGTAAGCTGTTTGCAGAGCCCCACTTAAGTCAGAGAGGCTCCGATAACACCACCTACACCCATTCTGAAGTCCCGATAAGTGAAAGCTTTCAAAACCAGTAAAGCAGATTAGAATCAGGCTAGAATTTTCCCTATTTTTTTAAGTCTGTCTGACTTTTTTTGTGATTCATTTCAGGTGGGATTTCAGCCTACAATGCTGGTGATAAGAATGTCCGAAGCTATGACAGGATGGACATCGGCACTACCAATGACGACTACTCAAATGATGTGGTTGCACGAGCCCAGTACTACAAGAAACATGGATTCTAGACTCGGGAATCACTATGGAACCACTTCCTCACTGTCACCTGCATGACACAGCTGAGGGAGCCAAGACACAAAGCAGCTTCTCCTGCAAATGTATACGAATACAAATGTACAGGAATTAATTACATGAATAAGAATTTGCACACTAAACCCCTGAATTTTTAAAACAATATTCAGTAAGAGACCAATCACATAGTTTCTTTGCAAGCAGTATGGTTTGGATTTGACGAAGGGAATATTACCAAAATATTAATAATTTTTTTCCGCTATCTACATATTTCTCCGAGCTATGAAGAGTAGTTTGTTTTGCTATTGAAAATTTGCTGCCTTCCAGATCTTAAAACACGTTTCTGCCAAAATCTGTCATTCTGTTAAGAAATCAAAAGGCAAAATACTTTCTTGGGTATTAGCTTCATGATTTATTTTTCCGAGGCTGCTCGAGATTTGTGTCACGTTGCAGAGCAGTCTTTTGGTTTTTTTCTTAATGCTAATTTTTCATATAAATGCACAGAATATTGGTGGATGTTTTCAGTCATACAGGAATAAGCAAACAGAAACTGAATAGAAGTCTTATTAGCAAATGAAGCAGGACTCTAATGTAAGCAGTGTCATGTCTGTTAGCAAAGTTTGGATGAATATGATGTCAATTCTAGGCAGACAGAGAAATTGAGAAGAAAATGGAATGAAATACATGTTTGTGCTTCATAAATTCTTTTCCCTCTCTGCTGCTTGTAGAAGAGTGACACTCAGGAAAACAACAGTCTTTAGGTTTGGCATATTTTGGTGCCACTATTCATTCTAGACCTGGAAATTAACTATTTCGGGAGTGGAAGGGTGAAAAAGCAAGGACAGAAGAGGGGAATGAGAAGCCCTCCAGGGCCAAAGGAAGAGTTGGTTTTGATTTGACAGCAAACAGTGCGAGCTATGCTTTTCTCACCAGCATCCACTTGCATGCTGGGGGAACTTCCTTTATTCTTCCACGATGTGCATACCCTTTTGGACTGGTAATAACTGTATGTTGAAATAATCAGAAAAAACCTTGCAGCAAACATCTTAAATAAACAGGGAAATGCAATCTGAAGTCATTAACAGTGCATAGAGTTATGATATGCATCCTTCCAGGAGCAAATAGAGACCATGCTGCGTGGATTTAAACAGGGTAAATAGTGCCCGGACAACATGTTTTCCTCCTGTGATGAGATGATTGGCTTTACGGAGAAGGGAAGAGGAGTGGATGTGGAATACCTTGATCTGGCAAGGCCTCTGTCCTAGCCTGTGGTAGTGTCCTTATAGCCTGACTGGTGGGACACAGACTGAATAGTTGAGTAGAAAATTGGCTAGAAAATTCCTAGGCTCAAAGCATGACAGCCAATGTCACAGGGTCCAGCTGGTGGCCAGTTGCTGGTGGCATCTCCTGGGGACAGATCCTACAGCCAGTACTGCTTCCTGTCTCCAGCAGAGACAGGGGCAGAGATCACTCCCAGCAAGTTCACAGATGGTACCAAACAGGTGGTCTTGGAGAGGCTGAGGATATGAGCTAACGGTAACCCCATGGACATCAATTAAAACAAAGGCAAGGGCCTACACCTGGGACAGAACAATTCCATGTATCAGTATGCGTGGTGGCCAACTGTCTAGAAAGTAAACTGTGTAAAAAGGGACCTGGGGGTCCTGGTGGACACCATGGACATTTGCAGGGACTGAGAACACCCTGATCTGAATTAGCAGAAGCCTAGTTAGCTGGTTGAGGAAAATGAACACTTCCCTCTCTTTCATGCCATTGAAACCATCCCTGGAATGTATTCCATTTGGGGCTGGTGTTACGTTTGGTGCTCCCTGATACATGAGGGACACTGAGGTTCAGGCTGGACATCAGGAAAAAAATTTTCACAGAAAGGGTCATTGGGCACTGGAATAGGCTGCCCAGGGAGGTGGTTGAGTCACCTTCCCTGGAGGTGTTTAAAGGACGGGTGGATGAGGTGCTGAGGAGCATGGTTTCGGGATTGTTAAGAATGGTTTGACTCAATGATCCAGTGGGTCCTTTCCAACCTGGTGATTCTATGATTCTATGACACACTGGAGTGAGTGCAGCAGAGGCCACCAAGCTGGTCTGGGGCTGGGGCTCAGGGACACATAAGGAGAGGTTGAGCAAGCTGAGTACGGTCTGCCTGAAGAAGAGCCAGCTTTGGGTCCACTATCCTGTCTGAGCTCTGACTGGACTGACAGGCTCTGCAGTCTCTCCCCACCTTCTCCCAAGAGTCCGACTGCCTGCACTGAAGGTCAGCTCTGATACTACACTATGAAGAGCTTCACCCGTTCCCCCCTCCCGTGCACCTTCTGCCTGCTGGCTCAGAAGCTGCATTTAAGGTCACAGCCTAGATCCTCACCTCAGCTGCACTTGGAAGTCAGGCTGCATCGGGCTTTGTAAGCTTACTGATTCTGATTTTACCTTACTGAGTTTCCTTCCTGGCTTGCTCTTCAACCTGTGTTGTAATTATGGACTTGTCCTAGCAAGTCGTCTCAGCTTGAAAAGACTTTGCTTGCCATCACAACAGCTGACATGGTGCTGTGCACAGCCTGCATGGGAAAGTAGGCTTGAAGGTGCCTGCCTTGTTGTTACCCTGGAGAAGCAGCTGTCTGACAGTATAAGTATAACCTTGGAAATCCAGGTCATTAACTTGATTTTTTAAATGCAGACTACACAGATCACCCAGATGTTCAACTCTCTTAGATAAACTCATTACTCCTGCAGATTGACTTTGATCAATCGTTTCTGCAGATACCTTATGCCACTAGTTCCCAGGACCAATACGGAGGGATGTCCCATGGCTCACCGATTCAACACACGCACTTTTAAGCTACTGTCTCTTATCTTATCTTGTACCATATTGCTCAGTAGTATATCTGAAGGCAAGGTCTTAGCACTGGTAATTTCCATACTGACTCCCACTGAGTCCATGCAGCCAATGTCAGGTGAGGTAAGGGCTGTCGTGAATTTTAATACAGTTAAATATGAGCACCTGGTATTTTCGACCTGGCAGCTGATGTAGCAGAATTTCCAGGTAGCCATATAATAAATGTGTCAAAAACATCCTGTCTTTTCGTTTCTTATTCAGAAAAACAAACAAACAAACAAAAAAACAACTCCAAAGCTTTGTAATTTGCCTGAACAACAATATAATTGGCTTACTATACATATATTCTCAAGATCAGTCTTCCTTACACACATGGGGATGTGGCTGCAAAACTCAGATGCTCACTGCAGATGTCCCTCTGTGTGGACATGCAGTGACTTCTCCTCCTCATCCACACCACTGAGGCAGGCTTCGTTACCCACACCAGGATTTGCCTCCCACAGCTATCGAGGGATTTTAGTCTGCAACATCCATGATTTCCTGCCCTCTAGCCCAGGAACTGACACTGCCAGCATCCCTAGTCCAGGGCCAGAGCAACGCAGTGGCGTGAAGATGGGAGTGGGGAGGGCAGAAATGTTGTGTTGTGGTGCAAAGGAACTGTCATGCTAGAAGGCACAACATACTGTACCTTCTGCAACACACGTGAAGACACCATGCTAATCAGCATCAGAAAAGCTTCAGCTAAGCATTGTGTCCTTTTTGGGTAGCTACAGCTCAGCAATGATGGGGACCAACTACAGAACCGCAAAACTGCAGCAACAGCCATGGTCGGAATTGGCGACAGTGTGGCCCAAAAAGATTGCAGACCTGGGATGGTTTAGGCAAGAAAAAAAAAGGCTGAGGACAGGTATATGTGTCTACAGCTACATAATAAACAGGGAAAGTGAAAGGGAAAGGAGTAAACAGGTTTGCCACGTCTGTGTGGACAGAGTACAAGAAGGCAATACATGTAAAGGCAGAAACACATGTAGTTTCCCTGTTTTGGCTTCCATTTCAATCAGCAATGAATACAAAGCATTTAAGTATTGCTTTTAAGTATTTACCTTGTAACATGAACTGCCTTTGCTGTGCTTAGGTGAGGTAATGAACAAGACTTCTGAGACACTCGAGGACTTATCTAAAGTCTCAGTTCATCTTTGTGAGACCTAAGGCTTGCAAAAATGGACTTACTAAAAGCGACACTGAAATCTGTGCAATTTGTGTAAACTTCACGTCTCCGTCCTGTGCACTCTACAGCACAGGACTTCACGTGTGATGATGGGACAAGTACGACTTCTGCAAAAACTACTGGGGATTTTTGGAGCCAAACCAACAAATACAACCAACAGGGTTTTGAAATGTACCATGCAGTTGTTCCGTGTAACAGCCACAACCACTTCTTTCCTTCTTTCAGTACTCTGATGGGACTACACTACCTAAAAATTACACAGGAAAAAGAAAAGATAAATTCCCCTTGTTCCAAGCCAGTTTAATCCCACTTCCAGCATCAAGAAGCCATGGGTACTTCTAAAACAAGTCCGCAGCAGTGAAACAAGTGAAGAATAATCCACTCAAAATTTTTATTACCATTCAGCTTATTTGATTCTTTATGAAATGCAGGAATGTCCTAAAAGCATGTTCTTTATTCTCCTTATGCATATATGATTAAACAATATTTTCTGCATAGGGCTCAAGGAACCGTGGGAGATCCACGTGCCTGCCACCATTACAGTGATGTAGAAGTAAACTATTACAAGCTTTATCGTTCCTCCCCAGCAATAAGGGAATGGTGGCACAGGCCATTTGGAGATCACTGGTTTGTGAATCATCTTCAGTGGTATTTTGAATTTTTTTTAATGTCACTTCTGTATGAAGTGACACTTCTGTACAAAGTCACTTCTGTATATCTGTTCTATTTTCCTCCCTGCCAGACATACTTCCCTCTCTCTCAGACTTCTTTAAACTCACTCGTGAATACAAAGAGTTTCATGCATTGGTTGCTGTGACTTTTTGCAGCAGGTTCTCTATGGGAGTTATCAACAGTACGGAGAAAACCTACAGAATCTGATCTTTCAACACAATGACAAGGATGAATTCCCTCACTTAAAATGTGAAAGAGCTCATAAAAGAGCGAAACAGCATTTCACCCTCACAAAATTTACCGAGGGGGAGAAGTATGTCAGGATGGATTAGCAGTGACGGGGAGGTCTGCTGTCCAGTGGCTTTGTTCCTTACTGCGGAACAGCTATACCAGATTTGAATCATGCTGCCTGCTAATATGGGTTTGCGCCTTCACCTTTGTTGAAGAAGGGATAACAAGACAGGATAACAACAGGGAACTGGCATAGTCTCTGTATACCCAAATTCTCAGCAGCTGCAGCTGTGGCTCATGTTATTGCTGCAGGGTGCTTGCCTGCAAAACTTTGTTATATCTGAAAGTGCAGGTTCCTGTTCCCCTATTGGCAGCACCTTTATCCCTCTCAACAATGAAAGGGGGGGGAAGTTGTTTTCAGATGAGCCTCTTCCTAGTTCCAAACTGTCAGCAATGGGGTTTTAAAGTAAATTTAAAGGTATTTCATTTTCAAAATCGTAATTGTGTTCATGCTGCAGAGCAGAAACCTTGGAGCAGAAACCCTGTTGTGTTTGAGTGGACACACAAGAAGTTGTTAGGCATTTCCATTTCCTGGAATAGGAGCAGCATGCGGGAAATGCACAGTCAGCTGCTCCAATCAGATAAAAACCCCGTTTGACTCCAGGAAGCGTGGCAAGAAGGTGAGGAGATGTCCTGCAGCAAACATGTCAGGTCTGTGATGTTTGTCTAATATTCTTGTAAATAATTCACTGTATCAAAGTCTGCTTTCCATTAACTGCTGGGCTTAGCTTAGTATTGCCCCTCTCAGTTGCTGTTCATGTTTTCCCTTCTTCAACAGCATGTTTAGACAAAAGATAAATGCAGATAAATTGCAAATCAAACAAGCTGCAAGTCAGATAAATTGCAATGGATGTAGTGGAAGGATGTTTCTCTTTGATTTTTTCTTGTTGACAGTAGCTATGGAAAAGCAAGCTGGAGCCAGTAAGTAGTGTAGGATTTATTTTGACTCTCATAGATTATTTTTTTATTTTGGAATAGAAAAACTGCCTTTGGAGGTGCCTTTCTCCATTGACTATGGGGGCATCCCAAGTCACAAGCTAAGATGAGACAGTTTTAGGTAAGCTAAAACTAGGGGAGATGAATTATGCATAAAGCACAAGTTCACCTCACAAGCTACACTGCGGCTTTATGCTAGCACAACTGAGAGGTAATCCTTTCCAGAGCATACGATACCACAACCACATCTGCTAGCACAAATGCCTGCACTGGTATTGAAATGAAGCTAGGAGTTTCAGGCATGGATCTGAATATATTTTAACGGCATGTATCTCACACTGTGCTGGCCTGACATCTGGCTGTAAATACTGCTCTTAGGCCGTTACGGGAATATACTGAACGTTGACACAACTGGAGCTTCAGAGGCAACTGCAAGACCCGAAGGACTGAGCTATGCAGGTAGGCACTAATTCAGTTGTTCATCCCCTCTTACATCCATGCACAAGCACATCCCTGTCATGGATCCTGGCTGTCAGTCATCGCCATGTGAGTAGATTTTTCCACAACCATCAAAGACCTCGCTAGGGCACATAAGTTTATGTTTGGAATAGTGTTGCCTTTGAGATGATATTCAAAAGCATCACCCAGAAAATGCAGGGTCTGCTGGGTGCACCCAGCCCCTGCCATCAAGCCTGTTTTTCTCTCTCCCTTTAGAGGGTTTCCCTCATGACCTAAGTTTTTAAATGGTTCCCCATTATGGTTCTAAACCAAAAGGAACTGAATCTGGGACTAATCCACCCAAAGGCTTAGATTTTAAACAAGAAGGTCTGCCTTTTATTCTGCATGCTAGAGAATTGCCCTTCGTATTTGTAAAAAACCATCTTTTATACCACCTGTGTGATATCTAGGGCAGTGACCCTTCACCAAAATTGGTCAATTCTATCACTTCTTCTCTCTGAATAGTTTCAGAAGGATTCAAAATGCCAGCTTAATCATAATGACTGTTAGAAAAACTTGTTTCTGATTTTTAAAATGAAAGTAAAAGTTGTGCACGTTGTGTTTTAGGAGTTGCTGCTTCAGAGAAGATTGCAGAAAAAGATCTGAGGAACATGGAGAAATATCGTGCCAAGATTACAAGAGTTGGCAACAGCAAGAATATTGATCCAGCTGTGATTGCTGGTATTATCTCTCGAGAGTCCCATGCTGGGACAGTGCTGGACGATGGCTGGGGTGACTATGGAAATGCATATGGTTTAATGCAGGTATGGTAAACCTTCTTAAAAAACACAAAACTCACCCTTCTTTTGAAGCAGAAAGTCGGAAGAGCAGCAGGGGGCCTGTTAAAAGGCAACCCCTAAACCTTTTCAGCCAACTCTTTGGCCAGAATGAAGTCATTGATTTATATCAGCTTCCAAAACCACAGAAAGACCCCGGTGAGTGGGAGAGCATGAGCAGTTGCTGCTGCACCGTGAAACCACTGCTTTCTTCCCAGTGCTCTCTTGGAAATTAAGAGATTAATTGTTCCTATTTCATATGTTAAATAATAAGTCTTGTTTCCAAAAGCACTTTTTTAACAAAGCATGAAGACCTGTAGGCTTCAGCTACATAGAGTCAGGTTATGCACCACAGGGGCCCGGCTAGTGGGACATCTTGCTTCATTATTACAGGCTGAGAGAGTTGGGCTTGTTCAGCCTGGAGAAGAGAAGGTTCAGAGGGGATCTTATAGCGACCTTCCTGTACCTGAAGGGGCTACAAGAAAGCTGGGGAGGGGCTATTCACAAATGCTTGTGGTGACAGGACGAAAGGAATGGGTACAAGCTGGAGAGGGGCAGATTTAGACTAGACATTAGGAAGAACTTCCTTACCATGAGAGCGGTGAGATACTGGCACAGGTTGCCAAAGGAAGCTGTGGATGCTCCATCCCTGGAGGTGTTCAAGGCCAGGTTGGATGGGATCTTGGGCAGCCTGATTTAGTGGGAGATGTCCCTGCCCATGGCCAGGGGGTTGGAACTAGATGATCTTCAAGGTCTTTTCCAACCCTAACTATTCTATGATTCTATGATTATTAGAATAGTTTCCCACCCTTGATATAGCTGTGGAGGAGAGGAGCAGTCATCTCGCAGCTGGAAAAGTTTAAGCAGCAATAAACCTGCTTTCTGCCTCCTGTCACCTTTCCAGCAGCAGCTGTACTGGGTTTTTAAGGCTCTGATAGATAAGGAGGTGGGGCAGGCATTCCTCTTCAGTGCCCCAACAGTCTGCTATTCATGCATCTGCTCACTTTGCCTTCACCTTCAGCTAAATTTGTTTCCTATCCATAACATTACAAAAGAGGTAAATAATGAGAGTAAAAATCAGAATTAATATGAGCAGCCTGTAAACAATTAAGAGCTTTGGACAAACTCAGGCTTTCTGATGTGCTGATATTGTTGTCTCACTTTCAGGTTGACAAGCGATACCATAAGATTGTCGGGTCATGGGACAGTGAAGAGCATTTAGCACAAGGCACAGAGATTCTACGTGGGATGATAGAGGAAATCCAGAAAAAATTCCCAAGGTGGACAAAGGAACAACAGCTCAAAGGTAGAGTTTTGCCAGCTTTAAAATGTCAGCTTTAAAACACTTCACACACAAAAGTCAAGAACAACACTCTAATGCTGAGCACTTCAGAAAACTAAATGCATCTGGTTCTCCCTGCTCATTTTATTGAGAGTCATAGAACTGGTTGGTTGGAAAAGACCTTTGAGATCATTAAGGGGGAAGGACTGTTCACAAAGGCTTGTAGTGATAGGATGAGGGATAATGAGTATAAACTGGAGAGGGGCAGATTTAGGCTGGACATAAGGAGGAATTTCTTCACGATGAGAGTGGTGAGACACTGGCACAGGTTGCCCAGGAAAGCTGTGGCTGGCCCATCCCTGGGGGTGTCCAAGGCCAGGTTGGATGGGGCCTTGGGCAGCCTTATCTAGTGGGACACGTCCCTTCCCATGGCACGGGGGTTGGAACTGGATGATCTTCATGGTCCCTTCCAACTCAAACCATTCTGTGATTCTAAGTCCATCTGTACCTGTCCACTACTAAACCATATCCCTGAGCACCTCATCTACCAGTCTTTTAAATACCTCCAGGGATGGTGACAACCACTTCCCCAGGCACCTGTGCCAGTGCTGAGAACCGTTTTGGTGAAGAAATTTTTCCTAATACCCGAACCTCCCCTGATGCAGCTTGAGGACATTTCCTCACGTGCTATCACTTGTTACTTGGGAGAAGAGACCAAAACTCTCATCTCTATGACCTGCTTTCAGGTGGCTGTAGAGAGCAATAGCGTTTCTCCTCAGCCTTCTTCTCTCTACGCTAAACAATCTCAGTTCCCTCAGCTGTTCCTCCTAAGACTTGTGCTCCAGACCTTTTGCCAGCTTCATCGCCCTTCTCTGGACACCATCCAGTGCCTCAATGCCCTTCTTGTAGTGAGGGGACCAAAATGGAACACAGTACTGGAGGTGCAGCCACATCAATGCTGAGCACAGAGGAAAGATGACTTCACTGCTCCTGCTGGCCATCCTGTTTCTGATACAGGGCAAAAGAATGTGTTACACAACTGAAGATGATCCATTAGCAAAATACAGTAAGGGGACAATGATCATCAAGTCTGGATGTAAAGGAGGAAGTTATGGTTTCTTCACAAAGTTAAAACACAAAAGGAACACCTCAGTGGCAAAATTAGCTGGAAATGTTAATCAGATACTGGTGAAAATAGAGCTGCAAACTAAAGCAACACATTCAAGTTGTGGGTTTCATTTGTTTGCTTATTTACTGTTGAAGTATTACCTCTGTTTATGTGTTTCTTTGCACTCTCATTTCAGGTGGGATTTCAGCCTATAATGCAGGACCTAACAACGTCCAGACCTATAACGAAATGGATGTTGGCACAACACACAATGACTACGCCAATGATGTGGTTGCCAGAGCCAAGCTTTTTAAGAAAAATGGATACTGAGATACCTGAATGATGATTAGATTTGAGTCACTGATTGCATACTTAGCTTCTAATTAAAAAAAAAATAATCCTAATTTCTCCTTCAGAAAGAGTAAAAATGGTGTAGAGCAATGAAGCCGGAAACAAGTACAAACTTTAAATGTTTTGGGATTTTTTTTTTTTTTTCAGCTAAGGCTGAAGCACTTCAAAAGAGAACACTGCTGATAATCCAAACTGCAACCTATCTTTTGCCATTTATGTTTTATCTCACTTCACGAGAATAGTCAAGCAGTTTTCACCTGTGCTTGCAGTTTCTCAAGCAGCAGATTAATGCCACAGGAAAGCTGTAACACTGCTTAATAAGATTTTATCCACCTTAGGTTTTATCTGTCAATACACATGTTTAGCAGCAGTCCAAAGTTGATAACAATCTGCAGTTTTGGAATTGAATATTTGCAATAAATATTGCGTATGTCTAATCTACCAGAAAAGTGTATCTCAGTGTATCATATCCTTTCAGAATAATTGCTCTTAACTTGAATGCTGGGACCCCAAAGTGGCTCTTTCTTGTGACAGGAGGGAAAATACTAAGCTGTTCTTAACTTTTCTTTTGCCCTTGATACTACTTCATCCTAGCCTTTGCAGTTGTCAACAATCTGTAAAACTCAAGCTGCTGTAATGAATGCTTCTATTGAAGCTATAAATTAGCTTCAATGCAGGGTCTGGAGCAGGAATATGCACATTCCATCATGTTTTTTAAATGGTGTGTAGATTATAAAATCTGATGCAAGCTCATGCACAATAAACATCCTTATAATCACTCATATAGTAAAGCTTTCGGGGAGCCTTAGCGTCAGAGCTGTTGGGTTCTTTCAGCCACTTTGAGACACAGGGGAGAAAAGTAAGTGTTTTAGGAAGGTTAAAAAAACCCTCAAGCATATTACTGAGGGGCTAAAGGAGAAATAGCAAAGAGCACACGTTGGGGGGTAGGTGGGTGGTTAAATATGGTGCATTTTTTATTGCTAGTATTTTGTACATATGACTAGAAGTATCCTGATGTGATTATTAGAATTGTATTGATCTACTCACGCTACAGTATTAATTACCAAATCTGAAACAATAAGTGAATGTGCAGCAGAGCAATAGCACAGAAATGGAAATTTACTCTTAAAATAGTACATTTCTACACTGCTACCAGATATGGCACCAAGGATTTGTTTGAATATATTTTAAATTCTAGAGCAGGTAGACATGGCAGATGGTTCTTACCCAGGAGGCAAGCTCAGTGTGAGCCAGGCATATGCCCAAGCAGCAGAGGCAGCTAAAGGTACCCTGGGCTGTATGAACAGAAGCACAGCTTGCCCAAGGGAAGGGATTACATGCCTCTACTAAGCCCTTATTAGACCACATCTAGAGTAGTGCCCGGTTTTGGGACCCCTGACACAGTAAAGCAATGTCAGCGGAAAGCCACCAAGGTGGTTGAGGCTGGAGCACTTGCCCCATCAGATGGACCCAGGCTGACTCTTCCCTGTAGTGCAAAGTGAGAAGAGTAGTGACCACAGACATAAGCTGTAAGAATAAAAGTTCTGACTGGATACAAGACTGTACTCTGCATATAACTTTTCACCATGAGGCCAGCCACGCAGCAGAGCAGGCTGCCCAGAGAGGCTGAGCTGTCTCTGCCCTCAGAGGTTTTCAAGACCCAGAGGGACAAAGTCCTGAGCAACCTGGTCTGACCTCAGTGCTGGCCCTGCCTTGAGTACAAAGTTGGACTAGAGAGATGCAAAGTACTTTCCAACTGGAGTTTTGCTATCATCTTAAGTTATCCTGTTTTTCCCCTGCACAAAGAGGCAGTGTCTCTTACCTGTGCTTCCTGAAGAATTAAATGAAGCTTTTACAATTCCCCATTAATGAAAGAATGTTGACACACACTGCATTTGCGCACCCTGTTGGATCAGGTTTTAGACCTGAGAGCAAATCTTTAGAGAAAGCATGCTTATACAGAGAAGGTCTGAGATAGCAGATGGACTCTGTGACAGTTGTGATTTTGGAGGAAACATCATTTCAGAAACACCCCAACCTACACATCTATTAAAAAGATCAAGAAAATACAATTTCATTTTTCAGTAAAACTGCCAGCTTGTCAATTAAAGACAGTTGTAAACATCTCTTGTAACTGAATCTTAACCAGAAATAACAGCTACCACTTAAAGCATTTTCCCTTCTCTGTACTTGGCAAGAAGTTATTAGCTTTGCTTTAACGCAGGTAGTTGATCACACACTTTAAGTTGTGCACAGTACCAAGCAAGCCTGTAAGTTAACACATTCCTTCTAGTTTACATTGCAGTGCTTTTGAGGGTTGTAGCATCTGTATAGTGTAATGAATAGGAGATCCATATTCATACACGTACGTATACAACAGAACTGGCAGTGCCCCCTCTGTTGGAGATTCACCACGCTGCAGTGCCAGGGACACATCCTGAACATGCTTGGCAAGGCTGAGTGATTCTGGCTTTGGTGCTGTGGGCCACTAAGCCTGGGACAAAGCTAATATTTGCCTAATTTTATGAGCCCTCGTACTTGTGTCATCTCTTTTAAGCATGCCCTATACTTTGGAAGCACTACACACCTCCTTCAGAAGGGCTGAAATTTCACCTTTCTTAACTATATGTTGACCTTTGGGAACATGGTCAATACCCCAGTGACTGCAGTCATAACACATCACAGTGCAAGATGTTATACAGACACTGTAAGGAAAGAAGGAAGGAGGGAAGAAAAGCAACATTCATTTACATGCTTCACTTTTCCCTTGCTATTCTATATACTTTAGACTGAAACCAGTATTTTCTGAGTCCTACAGCCTGTAGCATGTTGAGAAATTGAGTTTTTTCAGCTCAATTTCACATTTATGCCTTCATTCAGTCTGTAGGAGCCACTGCGCTCTCCAATGCCACTACCATAGCCTATCCTTTTTCTTCCGAACACAGCATCTCCAGCTTTCATATCCCTCTACTGGGACAGAAAGTATTACTTTGAACTCCTACTGGTGTTTATTCTTCTCTGCAAGCACACAGAAAGGATAAACATTCAATTCCAGCAACCATATCCCTCTGATCTTCTCACAACACAGTCATTAAGATTAACTCCTCTACAGCATGTCTAGCGTGGGAGACGCTCACAGTGTGTTACAGTATGGAACGTATGCCTGCTGGAATGAAAACTACTTTATCATTTGATACTGCAGCAGCTTCCTAACTTTGGCCACGATTCTTGAAACTGTAAATAAAAATACGTGCCCAGTACTATTCAGGATCCTCCAGTAAAAGGTGTTCTTTTATGATTCGCAGCCCGTAACAACTAACTCACATCAGAGAGGTATGCTTCAGGGCCTCCAGATTTCTAAAGCTGGCAATTATAGAACAGGAAAAGCATCAGTTTTCACATAGATGGCAGCTCTGAGGCTACTATTAAACACTCGGGATCAAGAAATGTTTATTAAGTGAGATAGGAAGTTTCCCAACAGACAAATAATACAACCCACCAAGATATGAATCACTCCCTCTGTTACTCCCAAACGGGGAGTTCAGGTACTTTTTAAGCTACAGAGAAGGCCAGAGGAGAAACTGTTTAACATCTGGATGATGAAGACAAGTCACCCAAATGCCTGCCTCAAACAAATGACACTCTTGGTGGATAGTCAGTTGATTCTTGTGTAACTGCTAAACAGACAGCTTTTCAATTTCAGCTCCGTCCTTCGCGCAGTAAAGGGGAAACCAAGAACCACCATAATGGCTATAAACTGGAGAGGGGCAGATTTAGACTAGACATAAAGCAGCCTGATCTTGTGGGAGGTGTCCCTGCCCATCACAGGAGGTTGGAACCGGGTGTTCTTTAGGATCCCTTACAACCCAAACCAGTCTGATTCTGTCATTGTAAACCTTTACTGTTAGCTGGGAAATGTCCTCAGCATCATTAGTTAGATCTATTCTACTTCCTTCCCTGCTTATCTGACTTTATAAATACAAAAGTTCTCTAATAGCCAGCCATGAAGTGCAGTAATCTAGCCATGAAATTAAAACACAAGTACTATCATTCATTTAATATTTCAGGCAAACATTACCAATATCAAATTTTATATTTGTACACACACAATCCTTTCTTACAGCATCACTATCACCTTCGCCACTCATACCAGACAGGGCAAGAATTAAGCTTACATTTCATACACAAATTATTAACTCGGGAGTTAAATTATTTATTTTATAAAATATAAATCCAACCAGCAAACCTTATGATTTAATTTCTTTCTGCTCCCCAGATTTCAGATGCCGTTTAATGATAAGCTCTCCCTTGCTCGTGAGATAGGTGTCCGACATTTCCTCTTCCGTTGGCAACCCATAAGGTAGTTTCAGTGGCTGTATTCTACAGGCAAAAAAGTTTGCTTAGTAAACCCTTCTGACCAGAAGAACGTTACATTAAGTGTTTCAAATTAATCAATTAACAAACCTTATCAGATGTTTAATAACTTTCAGCTTGGAATTCACAGAAGGGATATTTTTGTGCAGTCTTGGCTGATGAGCCTATATAAAAGATAGAAGAGGTTTTACAAATGCATTCCCAACCCCAAATGTCTGTTCAGTGAATCTTTTGCACTAGCAGTAAAAAATATAAACTGCATTTGCAAATACCAGATTTAGAGAAATAAGTTATGTGTCAAGCACAGAAAAATACAAAATCAAAACTCGACCAAACTACCGATTCCAATAAAACAATAAATTTAGCTTTACTCCCATTACATTATCAATACACTCAAATTTCTTTCAACTTTTAAAGATACTAAAAATGTAAATACAGTAGAACAGGAGTAAGATTGCTTGCTTAAGTTAGATCTGATCAAGCAAATAGTGTTACTTTGTAATGTAACACTGACTAGAAAAATTTTTCAGAAGTGTGC
This sequence comes from Cuculus canorus, assembly GCF_017976375.1. Taxonomy (NCBI): domain Eukaryota; kingdom Metazoa; phylum Chordata; class Aves; order Cuculiformes; family Cuculidae; genus Cuculus; species Cuculus canorus. The sequence goes on from NC_071401.1 coordinate 68,262,267, forward strand.
ATAAAGCCTAAAAAATTTGGATAAATTCACCTTTGACACAAACTCTTAAGAACCTATTTGAAAGTGTATCATCCCTTTTGGATTTGGAAGCCTTTTCATTAATAAGTGAGCCTTATTTGCCTACCTGAAATAAGTGAATAACATGACTTACAGAGAAAACTGACTTAAATTAATTTACAAATCTATTTTTACTATTTAGGAGAATTCTCAAGGCCAGTTTCTCTTGAGGCATGCACAGCAATACCATACAGTGATATTCTGAATTCTGACTAAATGGGCATTCGTCATTAATGTTCCTCTCAGCTCTTAAAAAAATCACCAGTTTCTCAGTTACATCTAGAGCAGCTCTAAAGCAATCAAGTTTTGTTATTGCAAAACTGAGGTCCTTAAAAAAAAAACCATCACCTTAATTCTACCCTGTTTCTACATTTATGTTGTAGACAATAAGTATAAAGAACAACAGCCATACTTTAACCAGTCCAAGATCACGTACTATCTTCTTTTCCCAATACGGGCGACCAATTACGCTCTTTATTCTAGTAACAACGTGGATTTTGTGGGGCTGCTCAGGGTCACCTCCATACTTTTCATGATCTCCAGGCCGTGGCTGAAATACCTAGAATAAGAAGTTCACAAAAAATGGATTTTTCCTAAATATTTGCATTATTACTAGTACAGTTAAGAAAATAACTCTGTAAAACATACTTCAACCTCGCTAAAAATTCTTACGTGTTTATCTACCTTTCTTTTCAGAAGGTCAAAACATTAACAAGTCACTTGAAATTTAGCTTTTATAACATTGTCGAGGGTATTTTTATAATGTTTTGCTTATGAATACATTAAATCTTGAGTTTGACTATAGAGCTGCATAAAAACACATGGACAATACTCTGTACCAACACAGCACTTAATTCGCATACATACCATTCAGGGGCTAGGCAGAGATCATTCAATGAGAAGTTTTTCCACAGGCTTTAGGAATGATTTTTAGGATCGACTGAAACTAGATGGTATCTTGCAAAAAGATAATCTAAAAACCTAAACCCATAATATGCAAGTAAAATATCACATCGTTTTGCTTAATTATTGAATAGACTATTTCAGTTGGAGGGGACCTACAACTATCACTTTGTCCAATTGCCTGAGCATTTCAGCGCTGACCAACTTAAAGCATGTGGTTAAGGGTGTTGGCAAAACACCTCCTAAACACTGACAGGTTTGGAACATCAACCACTTCTCTAGCAAGTCTGTTCCAGGGTCTGACCAGCCTCTCAATAAAGAAACGCTTCCTAATGCAAAGTCTAAACCTCTCCTGGCACAGCCTGGAGCCATTCCCACACATCGTATCACTGGATCCCAGGGAAGAGCTCAGGAGCTCCCTCTCCTCTTCGCCTCCTCAGGAAGGTGTAGAGAGCAATGAGGTTGCCCCTCAGCCTCCTTCCCTCCAAACCAGACAAGCCTGGAGTCCTCAGCCACTCCTCGTGGGACATCATTGCTTCCAGCCCTTTCACCAGCTTTGTTGCCCTCCTCTGGATGCATTCAAATACTTTTTAACATCTTTTCTTAAACGGTGGAGCCTAGAACTGCACACAGTGCTCAAGACAAGACTGCACCGATGCTGAATACGGTGGGATAATCCCATCTTTTGGCTGGTGGCTGGTCATGCAGTCTTTGATGTCCCCAGGCGACAGTTTGCCCTCATGGCTGCCAGGGCGCACTGCTGACTTCTGTTGAACCTTCCGTCGACCAGCATCTCCAGATCCCTTCCTCCAGGGCTGCTCTCCAGCCACATCTCTCCCAGTTTATACTTGTGCCTGGCACTACTCCATCCTACATGCAGAATCCAGCATTTGTTCTTGCTAGATTTCATGCCATGGATGACCGCTCAATGTTCCATTCTACCTAGATCCCTCTGCAAGGCCTCTCATCCCTTGAGAGAGGCACAGAATCATAGAATTACAGAACTGTTTGGCCAATTGATATCGAGACCAACCATACCTGTGCACTCCTAAACCATAACCCCGAGTGCCTCATCTACCCATCTTCTAAATATTTCCAGGGATGGTGACTCAACCACCTCCCTGGGCAGCTGTGCCAGTGCCTGAGAACCCTTTTGGTGAAGAAATTTTTCCTGATATCTAATCAACAGCACCTCCCAGATTGGCATCATCAGCACACTTGCTAATGGTGCATTCAATTCCTGCATCTGGATCATTGACAAATACACTGAATAGGACAGGCGCTAGGACTGAACACTGAGGAATGCTGCTGGTGACTGGTCACCAGCCAGACAAAGCCCCATTCCCTACAATCCTTCAGACTGTGCCCTACTGCCAGTTCTTCACCCAGTGCACTGTATACCTGCTTATCCCCCAAGTCTCTAGAAACCTCCCAGACCACAGAAAGCACCAAATGAAGTGGGCTAATATTGATTAAGCGGGCTAATATCGATTTTTTTTCAGCTTCTGAACCGCTGCAGCACATACCGACTCTGGAATTCTTGACCTGGTAAAGAGACAGCGAGCCCAGGCCGTGGATGCCAGGCCCTCCATCCTCTGCAGCATCTGCAAAACAGAGCAGGTCACAACTTGTCTATACTCTCCTTGTAGCTCCCAGCATTTACAAGCAGATCTCGGGGCTCAGGCCGGTAGAGCACGTATCCTGCGTTCATTGAACAGGCTGTGCTGGCGCTGTGAGCCCACAGCCTTGTCCCTTGTTCCACCGCCCGGGCCCCGCCGTCCCAAAGGGGATGAGGGGCGTCCGATGGGGGGCGCGAAGCGCGCAGCCCCACGACACTCATCCCCTCACGGCACCTGTAGCCTCCCTCCCAGCCTCAAACCCCAAACGGAGCCGCCGCCACCTTCCAAGCCGCCGCGGGACCCCGGCGGGCCAAGCCCGCCATCTCGGTGCGCACGTTCCGGGTGGGAACCGACGCCGCGGCACCTCGGTTCCGCGCCGGCGCGGCGGAAGCAAAAGGGTGCAGCGCAGCCCACCCCACCCCCGTCCCCTCTCCAGTTTCGTTTCCCGGCTGAGGCGTTCATCCCTTTCCTCCCACCCCCCCGTTCCCGTCCCGGTGCCGATGTCGCGGGCGAGTGGCGACGGCACCGCCGCGTTGGAGCGGGCCGGGGCAGAGACGGTGAAGCGGGCGGTGGAGCTGGACCGAGCGTCCCGGTTTCAGGAGTCGCTGGTGTGTTATCAGGAGGGCATCGACCTCCTGCTGCAGGTGGTGAAAGGTACCGGGATAGGGGCGGGGGTGGGGGGACGTGTGTGTGCTACAGCTGGCGGGGCGCTGAGGGGCTAAATCCCACCCGCATCCGTCGGAGGCGGCCAGACCAGAGTGGCTGGGAGCAGGCAGCAGATGTGCTTGGCGCCGAGGGCTCACCTGTGTCCCCGTCCCAGCGCCTCTCCGTACCCCTGCCCTGTCCTTTGCTCTGTCCCCGTCATTGACCCCTCACTGTGTCCCTGCCTCTCTCCCGACCCCTCTCCATGCCTCTGCCCTGGACACAACCCCTGTCCCGATCCCGGTCCCTGCACCTACCTTGGCACCGGCCTGGTCCGTGCCCAGGCCCTGTCCCTGCCCCAGGTCCGTGTCCTGGCCCCAGTCCCTGTCTCTGCCCCAATCATAGAATCATAGAATAGTTTGGGTTGGAAGAAACCTTAAAGATCATCCAGTTCCAACCTCCCTGGCCATGGGCAGGACACCTCCCACTAAATCAGGCTGCCCAAGGCCCCATCCAACCTGGCCTTGAACACTTCCAGGGATGGGGCATCCACAACTTCCCTGGGCAGCCTGTGCCAGTCCTCACAAGTCTCATTGTGAAGAAATTCTTCCTAATGCCTGGTCTAAATCTGTCCCTTTCCAGTTTATACCCGTTCCCCCTCGTCCTATCATCACAAGCCTTTATGAATAGTCCCTCTCCAGCTTTCTTGTAGCCCCTTCAGGTACTGGAAGGTTGCTGTAAGGTCTCCTCAGAGCTTTCTCTTCTCCAGGCTGAACAAGCCCAACTCTCTCAGCCTGACCTCATATAGGAAGTGCTCCAGCCCTCTGATCATCTTTGTAGCCTTCCTCTGGACCTGTTCCAACAGCTCCATATCCTTCTTACCTTGAGGATTCCAGAATTCAACACAGTACACAATCCCTGTCTCTGCCCCAGCCCCTGTCCTGGCCTCAGCCCCAGTCCCAGTGCCAGTCCCAAACCCCCCGCCTTGCATGGTGAGGAACGGAGGGAAAAAATTGCAGTGTCTCCCCAGGGGCTGGACAGGGCTCAGCCCTCTCCCATGCACTCCCCATCTCCAGGAGAGTGGGTCTATCTGCTTCTGATCCACAGCCACGAAAGATGAGGCAAAAAAGCACCGTTACCGTCAGAAAATATCCGAGTACATGACCAGAGCTGAAGACATTAAAAGACACATTGAAAAAGAGAAGCAAGGTAAGGAGCTGCAATGTACCTATTGGTGTTTAAATACCAGTTGTTATGTGGACATTTTATGGGCGAGGTGGTTAACATAGGAATTGTGTTCTGATCTTTTTTATTCAGATGGCAAATACCATAAACAAATCAGGATAGAGGAAAATGCAACAGGTTTTGGCTATGAGAAGCTTTTCCAAGAGTACCTCACTGAGATTGTTTCTGAAGTTTGGGTAGAGGACCCGTACATTAGGCATGTTCATCAGGCAAGTAGGTATTCCTTGTAACTGATACAGATGTGACTGCTAAAAAAATTCCAAGTTACTAAATCAAATAAACCTTTTTACAGTTGTATAACTTCCTACGATTCTGCGAGATGCTAGTTAAGGGGCCGTGCAAAGTGAAAACAATCCACCTCCTCACTTCCTATGATGAAGTAAGTGTCACAGTTTTGGTTTCTATTTCCTTGTACTCAGGTGGTACCACATACAAATACATACTGACGTGCATACGTATTTATTTTTAAACATAGATCTATTCTTACTTAACAGTACTTGTTAGACTGAGGCTCTGACACTTTCAGCGGAAAACACAGATGAAGAGCCAAATAAAAATACGAGAGCTGAACAGAAGTAATTTCATGGCTTCAGAGTTTCCTGATGTGGAAAAATGACAAAAAAAGGGGGAATGAGAACCCCAGGTTTTCCCAAACCTTCCCCAAGGTTCAGTGTACTGTAATATTAAAGCAAAATACAATTGCCACTCCCAGGAAAGGAATGTGGTTGCCATGGAAGAGGCCTGTTCTGGCTAAGTGGAATGTTCTGCCACAATGGAGTAGAGAACAGGTTGTTGATATAAGGTGGCACAGCCAGGCTCTGTTACCAGGATGGACATGAAACTGTGAAAATAACCACATGGCTGCTATCAGGGGAGATGGATCGCAACTGCTGTTATAGCAACCATAGCGAAATCATGTCCTTTAGCGGAACTTTGCTCACTATAATGTCATTATAATACCAAAGGATACCCAACTCCAAGGGACAACCACTCCCAGCTGGGCATGTGCTCCAAATTTTATTGACTATACCTTTAAATGTGAAGCAAGAGACTATTTACACTAATCAGGAATAAAAGAATGTATGACTAAAGTCACTCAAGCTCCACCTAAAAGTAAAGAAACCTTATAAAAATGAAATACAAATGAGGAAGTTTAGGGAAGACCTCCATCAGAACATCTGGGATCAGTTGATGGAATGAACCCTATCTTCCCCTCCCATAGTGACTCTTACTGGGTAAGAACTGTGTTACGTGCATTTATCTACTAACATGCTGCTAGCGCATATCAGTGGTCAGTGTTGTGACTCTGTATCACTTCAGACCTGTTTTCACAGTCAGTATCTTATCACCAGTCAGTATCTTATACTATCAAATCCTTATCCTGTCACAAATCTGTATAATAAAATTTGTTTTCATACATATACAAGTTTCCAGAAACTTTAATAACTGATATAAGGGATTTACAGTATTTGTCCCAGTGATTTTGTTAGCACGATCCTGACAGGCCCTGTGAAGGACCTGAGGTTGTCCCTCCTTCTATGAGGGATTTGTCTTAGTGGTGCCGTCAGTGAGATCCTGGGAGGCCGGTCAGGTTCTAAAGAATCTGAGGAGATTCCTCTGTTTTCCATTACTCTAACAAAACGTGACATCCGATAACTGAAAAATTCTTGGTAAGCAGACTCTTAAATGGAAAAGGTATTTTTGTGAAAGCTTTATTGTGGAAAATGTAATCAAAACTGAAGCATCTGTTGAGATAAGGTGTTTTTTTCTCTTCCAACGTCTGTATATAGTGGTCATTTTAGAAGCTGTGATGAGCTAAAACCTCTCAGCCTATCACTGCATGTATTTTGGCTCAAATATTAACACATACCTAGTTCGAAGGGGATGAGAGCGAGCTCCTCCTCTGCATCCCTCAGCAAGTGTTACTGTAATCTGTCTGCTTTTTATCCTGTCTTCGAAACCTTCACCCAAGTGACTTCGTTTGGGTTTAAGTTATTACTAGAAAGGTTTTGTTGGTGAGTTTGAGGAAGAAGTGACAAAAAGTAAAATATATGGTAAAAAAAAACCCCAACATTTCACGTTATTTTTACTTTCAACAGGGCAGCGGGAAGACTCAACAGATAAATGGCTTGGAAGAAATACAACAATCATTGAGGAATTATGGAGTAACGCTGGATATTGCATTTTCCTCTTCAATACATGATCGAGAAATTAGGTGGGCAAATGACAGTTGTTTGAAATCAAACTACTTAGCCCTAACTTTTGAGACGATTTCAAATTACAGCTGTGGTTAACAAAATGGAAGGCAGCGGCCCTCACTCTGTAAAATCAGTCCTCTGTAGTTTCATGTGTTCTGACTGTGAACATAGAATCATGGAATGGTTTGGGTTGGAAGGGACCTTAAAGATCATCCAGTTCCAATCCCCCTGCCATGGACAGGGACACCTCCCACCGGATCAGGCTTCTCAAGACCCCATCCAAGCTGGCCTTGAACACCTCCAGGGAAGGGGCATCTATAACAGTAGATTTTTCTTTGTGTCTTCCGTGCTTCATACAGGTATCAGCAACACTAGGAAATAAATGTGGGCTTGTGCATCCTGTGGATGTGACTATTTATTTCTTTTTTCAATATACTTATGGTTTTCGTATTTGTGATTTTTTTAAAACAGATTCAACAATGGATGGATGATTAAGATTGGAAGGGGTCTTGATTATTTTAAGAAACCACAGGTAAGAATGTGTTGATGTCTTTAATTAACACTGTAGTAGAGCTCTTTCTATGTTCACTGTGTCGATTCTGTTAATTTCTGCAGGGTCGTTTCAGCATTGGATACTGTGACTTTGACTTACGACCTTGTCATGAAACAACAGTGGATGTCTTTCATACTAAACATACAAAGAAAATGTGATCAGATATGACTGCTTTTAATGGGTGTTTTTATAAGCATAAAAATCTAAGACTAGAAGATGCTGCTGCTGTCCATCCTCCAAAGCAACTCCTCCGAGTAATTAGTCCAGCACAGGTTTTATAATCTGTAGGTTTACGAATATGTGTGATTCTTCAACCTGAGAAAACACAACTCTACACCTTCACTGTACTTCTCCCATAGTCTTAATTAAGACAAACCATGTCTAAATTTTATCTTGATTTCGTAACAGCCTCCCAATACTGTCTCAAAGGCCTTTTTACTCCCTTTTCTATTTTTATTATTAATTTTATCTTGAGCAAATTTTTTTCTTTATGTGTTTAATTGACCACCTCACAGGCATTTGAAGCTGGGCTGCCACGTGCCCTCTTTTATAAGCAGCCTCATGTATTTCCTGTAATTCCTGTATTATATTCATGACTACTGTTTTGCTGCGTTTTGATCAATCCCGTAATACCCAATTTCACAGACTTTACTAGGAACTCCAAATCTAACATTTCATTTTCCAAGCTCCTTGGGTACAAACATTGTACCGTTCAATATACAGATACTTTAGGGTTGTCTTATGTGTTTCTGCATGATGAATTTTGGGCTGGAAAGGGTGCACTAGCTGTATTATTTTTCCTGGCATTCCTATATGTTCTTTTATTCCATGACGTACGATCATATACCCGATTTCTATCCTTTGCATTAGGAGTGGAAAGGTTGTATGATCCTCTCCCAGTCTTTTTTTCCCTGACTTGTAAGTTTGATGTCCTTCCAGCTAGTCATTCCAGTCTGAACTACAGCGAGCTATTTTCCTGCTATTGAGATAGTGCCCTAAAAATAATAATTGATTTTTAAATTCTTTTAGAAGTTGGATACCTTGGAACTTTCTTGTTAATAATGATTCTAAGGAATATGTTAATTGAAAAAAAAAAAAAGACAAAAATCTTTTCTTGTTTTCCCTTCATCCACAATTTTCCCTTCTGGAAAGCAGAAGGTATCACCTGAGATGCTACTTCTTTTTCTGCTAATACAAGAGTTCTTGATCATTGTCAGCAAGAATTCAGTACAGTCATATATTCTGACATGAAGAACAGGCAGTGGCCTCTTTTGCTAATCCCATCAGACTTTTCAGCCTCAAGACTCATATATGCCTTACGCTTTCTGCATCTTATAATACAATATGCCTCCAAATTCTAGTAGCATGTTCATCGCTAGAACTCTTTTTCCTGTGTTTCATTTCCGGGATGGCTGGTGCATTCCATTTTCCTTTTTTTATTGCTTGCTTTATTCTTCTTTCACTTTCATCCAATGCTGCTATTCTTTTAGTCTTGCCTGTAATATAACAAATCCATTCCACAACTATCCAGAAGAAACAAAGCTGGTCTTTGTCTTGTTCTCTGGGTCACAATTTACCAGTGGTTTGCCCTCTTTATCCTTTTGCATAATGTCTCGGCTTTTCAGTGTTAACGTCAGCAAAAAGAAGAACATACATGCTGCAGAAGCTATGTGCTACCAGCTCGTCCCCTCAAACATTCCATAGGAGCTCCCTGGCTTGCTGCTGTGATACTTGGTTTCTGGTCATCATTTTTTTTCAGTTGTGTATAATATGTGCCTATTTTTAATGGAAATAAAGGTTATTTTTGATTCTTTGTAGATTTAGTCATGTTTGAGTTCTTCTGTGAACTACATAGGGTAATTCAGGAAAGCTGGATAATGCCTTATACATCAGCCTTGTTTGGGAGGTTTGCTGTAAATACAGGAAGTTTCCCAAATGCGAAGCTATGTACCTTTTAACCCAGTCCAATGATTTCAAACATACTTGGGCAAAATAAAAAGTCACCTTAAATATTTAGATAAACTTGAAATCCTGATATTTAGTTGGAAATCAAAATAATTTTATGCTTTCTGCATCTTGTAATACAATGTGCCTCTCTTTTCTAGCAGTAAGCCCCTATGATGTGGTCCTCTACAAATACCACAGAAGGCAAGCATGGTCTTCCCTTTCTTGCCTCTTCTTTGCTAAAACTTTCTGTTTTCTAATTCGACTATAATTCAGTAGCTAAGGCTATGGCTTTCCTTGCAGACCTTGTGGATATGCAATGTCTGTACATACGTACAACCAAGCCTTCAGTGACATACGAGTTGGGGCTGCACCACACTTGCTACCTGTAAGCCCTTTGTCTCTGAATTGTTCTTTTCACTGTTGCCAGGAACATCATGTATGAAGAGGAATGGGCATCAATGAATGGGGAAAACAAATTATCAGAGCAATCTAAGAGTACAGTTCCACAATCATTTTATTGACGGCAGGCCCTGTTCTTCTGTGCTGGCATTTGCACTTAGGTAGTCAGGTCATCACCTGGATTATGCAGCCAGGACTATGCCTCCTGGCATTGTCTGTGATGAGCTGGACGTCAGCTTAAGCCACCTTCCCAGCTGGAGTCTGCTGAGTGTCCTTGAGCCCTACAGTGTGACTGCCAGTCTTAGCCAAGGGCTGGATTTGCCCCAGTTGACTGCTCTCCTTAACTAAAGGTAGGTCACCTCTGCTGCACAGTTTCCTCCTACTGAGTGCTGGCCAACCAGCCATCTTTTAGAAGTGTCAGTGTGGAAGTACCACAGTAACACATCTCAGGCCTCTGCTGGCATCGTTTGTTAAGAACTGTATGCAGTGAACAGTCTCGTCTGGTCAGCATGATTTAATTAACAAAGGAGGGAAGTATTCATGAAAGGATATACTGCCTAGGGCTTCCTAATCTGGCTAGAGTCTCCTTAATTGAAGAATTTCAGACACTGCTATTACAGGCTTTCTGCTTGTCTGGTAGTTTGGTGAAGAACCAAGTGTATAATTTAGCAGTATATAAGCTTTGTAACTGCCTCACTTGAGCAGAATTCACATCAGCAGAGGCTGTCTCTGCTGCTGTGCTTCATCTCCCATAGCAGTAAACTGCTGCTGTTCTGACCTGATCAAAATTGCATTCCAGTTATTCCGTGACAGAATTTGGTGCCATGACTTGGATTCACGTGTCCTGCTTCACCTGGGACAACCACAGATTAAACCCCCTTGGTGTGACTTCTAAAGGTAAGAGACCTTCTGAAACCCATACTGGAGTTTCAGCTGAGGGTCATCTATATGGACAACAAGGACACTGGAAGTCAGAATATCCTTACAGGCCTAATTGTGAGTCCTTTAAGTCCAGCAGGATTCAGTCACCCTTCAGTCTCTTCCTTCATATGACAGCCTCAGAAATGTACAGCCTCAAGGATGTAAACATCATTGCTCCTCTACTTTCTTTAGACCAGACTGGTCCTTATTTATTCTGCCCTATCAACAGCAGTATTGTTTCTTGCCCGATTGGTTTGGTGTTTCTCAATGCACTCTAAGTGTCTCTGATTTTCCTGCAGTTCCCTTATCTTCAGAAGCTGTAAATGGTGTTGGTATTCCAGAACCACCCAGTAACAAGCCCTTTGTAATTCTTCGTCTCATTTCTGGATACCAGGCTTTCCTTTTAAGTCCTACCACTCTAGTTAACCCTCTGGTAAAAAAGACTCATGTAAATTGGGTTGTGCTATAATACACCCTGAATAGAACTTACCTTGATGTACTCACATCTTTTTCCTTGGCTGTTCCGCTTGCTGAACCTCTTACAAATTAACTAACTCTACTATTCAAGGGCAGTTTGGTGAAGAAAGAGTTGTTTAACATATAGGTATGTAAACTCTGTAATAGCCTTATTTGGGCAGAGTTCAACATCAGCGGAGGCTGTCACTGCTGCGCTGGGTTCTCTCCTACAGCTACAGCAATAAATTGCTTCTGTTCAGACCTGATCAAAATTGTATTCTGCTTATTTGGCAAAAACAGTGCAATACCTCTTGACCCTTTCTTCCATGATGTTACTTTATATTGAGCTATTATTTTTATTTAACATGAAAACTGTTATTTTCAGTTCACTGTTGCTTTTCATTAGCAATTTTTCTCCTATTTGGTAACATAAGGAACCCGTTTCTCCTAGATGTGTATTTGCAAGTGTATTCTCCAATGTAGAAATGTACCCACTTTTAGTAGATACCATTGCCTGTGGCAGCAGTGTACTCCCAGCTTTGTGCCAGGCAGTGCAGTATGAAGGAGGCACACGTGGCCTCCGTCCCAGTTAGCCTCTCCTGCCCTCATTGCATAAACCCCAATGAACATCCTAATCCTTCCCCGACTTTTGCACAAGCGTGGACAAAAGCTGTAATCCAGGGTGGAACTGTTGGGTTGATCCACTACACAATGCGAAGCTTTCCACCTACCCCATCCCATCCATGTCAGCTACAGAGACAGTTTGAGATGCCTCCACCATTTCCCTGGTTTAAGCAGTGATGATACCTGTCAGCATGGAGTGATATAGGGCCGCAGCCAATTACAGTGGCTTATGTCCTATGGTTTGGGAACCTTGGGTGCAGGCAGTGTGAAGTCTAATTGCTAGTAGGGAATATTAAGCAAAAGCACAAGACTAAACAGCTTTAATGACTAATAAAAGAGAAAAATCAGCTTGTAGAAATTGTTTTAATTTTGCCTTCAATAAATAGAAAAGCAGCAGGAGTTGAACTTATATTTTCAAAATGCAAGTCACATTAACATTATCATATTTTTACATAGCAGGTTCCACCTGCTGTGCAACTCATCATCTTGTGGACACCCTCTTAGTAACGCTGTTGCTAGCGTAGTGGTCTCGTCTGGGCAAAACTTACTGCCAGCAAGATTCTTCACCAGCTCACTGCACAGTGCTGGTGGCAGCCACTGCTCCGGCAGATCAATGTTACAGGCTTCGATCCTTCCATGCTTTACATCCATATCAACTTTAACGTCAAGAACAGAATCTTTATAGACCATGTTAAAACAAGTGCTAACGCTGAACTTTGGTGTCTTTCCATACAGCCATTCCCAGGTTTGTAGTTCTTTAGTTTTATTATTAATTCCAGGAAGCACAGTCTCATCAGCTGGATTTATTAAGGTGATATGATGATCTACTTGGTGTTGCATGGCATATTCTTCAGCAATGGCATTCAGGAGCATCTCATAAGTTAAACTAGGATCTTCTTCAAAGAGATTTTTCACTGAGGCAGAGACGCTAGGAGTGGCATTGCTTTTTATCCCTTTATAAGGACTCTTTAGCACAGAAGATAAGACAAACGTATCTGCTTTACAAAGCAAAGTACAGTGGTGATAAGCAGTTGCCCTTCCCAGCTTGGCGGCAGTACCTGAGATTTTGTATTGCCTGTCTAGCAAGATATCGTATCTGTCAGTGACGTGTACCTCTAACTGGGGGCGCAAAGCCTTCAGTGCCTTCACGACTAGTTTCAGGTTTGCCATTCGTTCGTATTTTTTTCTGGTTGTAAAGAAAGTCAAATTGATATTGCCCAAGTCATGGTAAACTGTCCCTCCCCCACTCCTCCTCCTAGCAAGTTTTATATTCTTTTGCCTCATTAGCCTGAGGTTGCATTCCTGCCAGGGATTCTGATGTCTTCCTATTACCACAGCAGGAGAATTTCTCCAAAGGAAAAGGACCTGTTGGTTCTCTAAATCCATGTGGTCGTGGATCCAGTCTTCCACAGCTAGATTTTGGTAAACATCATTTGAAACGGACTGGATAATGAGGCCTCCACTAGTTGTGCTTCTGAAGCCAGCCTTTGGAGTCCTGAGGATGCAGGATAGCTGAAGGCAGTTCTTTAATAATGACGGGAGTACCATGTTGTTAATAACTGGGCAGAAGACAGAAGGATTATTGGTAATTGCCCTGGTAAAGCAGAATATGGCAAGTGGACAACCTGCTGCTGCTACAGAAGCGAGTTGCTGGCAGTTGTCATGACGCAGTCATGCTCCTCCTGGAGTAACAAGGCTCTTGAACTGATGTGAGGTACAAGGCACCTTCATCCTCTCAAACCTGCCGTTCAAACCTTGGTGCGTTCTTAACATCAAGGTTGGGGTTGTCAGAGTAGCTTCTCCTCAGTCCTTGGTGCCTAAAAGACCAGAGGTAGAAATGGAATTAAACTGTGTATTTTCCTCTCATTCAATACAGTCTTGTCAATACTTTGTGTATTTTCACAGGATCATAGAATGGTTTAGTTTGGAAGAGACCTTAAGGATCATCTCCAATCCTCCTTCCATGGGCAGGGACACAGGTGGCGCAGAGCCTCATCCAGACTGGTCTTGAACACCTCCACGGATGGGGCTTCCACAACTTACCTGGGCAACCTGTGCCAGTGTCTTACCACCCTCACAGTAAACAATTTCTTCCTATTGTCTAATCTAAATCTTCCCCCTTCTGATTTAAAGCCATTCCCCCTCATCCTGTCATTATATGCCCTTGTAAAAAGTCCCTCCCCAGCTTTCCTGTAGGCTCCCTTTAAGTACTGGAAGGCTGTTATAAGGTGTCCCTGGAGCCTTCTCTTCTCTAGGCTGAACAACCCCAAATCTCATGGCCTGTCCTCATATGGGAGATGCTCCTGCCTTCTGATCATTTTTGTGGCCCTTCCCTGGACTTGTTCCAACAGATCCATGTCTCCTGTGATGAGGACTCCAGAACTGAAAGCAGGACTCCAGGTGAAGTCTCACGAGAGCAGCGTAGAGGGACAGAATCACCTCCCTCAACCTGCTGGTCACACTTCTTCTGGCGAAGCCCAGGATATGGTTGGTGTTCTGGGCTGCAAGTGCACATTGCTGGCTCATATTGAGCTTAATTAATCTTGCTAAAATTAGTTTTAGCATTCCAGTTTTATTAGGCGTTTTTCCATTGAGCTGCTAAGAAAACACAGGACCAACACCTTCACAGGCACAGGGCTGGCTTCCCTGCAGCCCACAGCACCCTTCCCAAAGGCAAGCTGAGCCCTGCAGAGCCACAGGTGCTGGTCCCCGCGCTTCCATCCAGGCCATCCTGTTGCTGTGGGTGCGGGTGTTCCCTCCGCCACAGCGGCTCCTCCATTGCAAGCAGTAGTGCCAGAGCAATTCCCCTCACACTGCACAGTCACACACAGTGACACCCCTATCCACGCGGCAGCAGGTCTTGTCCCCATGCAGGGCTGCACCAAGGCGCAGCATCCCTGAGACAAGTAGTTACTACTACAGAAAGGGGAATATTTGATTTAAGCTGAAGTGGAGTTTTGTCTTTGTATTTCTTTGAAAGTTAGACAGAATGTCCCTCTGATAGCGTGGGTTTTTTTCAGCGTTTTTCCTGATACTGTTGATTCCTTGGACATGATACTGTCTTGTGTGCAGTGTGATCTGTGCTGAGCAGGTATCTCTTCTGTGATTGCCTCTGCAGCCTTTCCCCATCTCAAATGCAAGGTCAGAGAGCTGGAGCCAGCTCCAAATTAGCAAGAGATGTGACTGTTGCAAAGTTCATAATAACATTTAGAGGGGCAGATTTAGACTAGATGTTAAGAAGAATTTCTTCACCATGAGAGTGGTGAGGCACTGGCACAGGTTGCCAAGGGGAGTTGTGGATGCTCCATCCCTGGAGGTGTTCAAGGCCAGGTTGGATGGGGCCTTGGGCAGCCTGATCTGGTGGGAGGTGTCCCTGCCCATGGCAGGAGGGGTTGGAACTGGATGATCTTTAAGGTCCCATCCAACCCAAACTATTGTATGATTCTAGGATTTAGGCACTGGCAGAGGCTGCCCAGGGAGGTGGTTGAGTCCCCATCCCTGGAGGTATTTAAAAGATGGGTAGACGAGGTGCTCAGGGACATGGTTCAGTGGCAGACAGGAATGGTTGGACTCGGTGATCTAAGAGGTCTTTTCCAACCTGGTGATTCTATGATTCTATTAAAAGTGGACCTTGGAAAGTAATAGAATACGCATAAGATTTCTGGGGAAATTTATCCACAGGCATGTAAGTGGGCAATCCATCCTGTCCAGCTCCTGTCTCGCTGCACACGACTAACGGAGATCGCTCCCGCATGTTGCCCAGGCCTGATAAAAGGATGTTCCCTTCCTAAAACTACAAAACGAGTCTCAAAAGAGCTGATCTGCCGGCCTTTCCGGTGTCAACCCCGTCCCCGCCCGCCCCGGCGCCGGTGGCTACTCACGGCGGCGACGCGACTCGCAGCGCCTTCCGCTTCCCCGGTCAGAGCGCGGGGCGGGATGGAGCCGAGGAGGGAGGCAGGGAAACCCAGCGCCGCGCTGAGGACTGGAGGGCGAACAACCCTGCGGCCCGGGATGGAGCTGGAGAGGAGGGAAGAGGGAGAAGGAGAGGTAGAGAATTAATTGATAACTTTTGCTGCATCTGTTTTGTATGTTTAATTATCTCATCATATAAATCTGTCTTGTAAGATGTAGCTGTTTTAGGCTAAGAGATAGCCTGTCTTAGGCTGTAAGAATGTATCAATATGCTTAGTTGCCTTGTAAGATGCGGCTGTTGTTAGCAGATAATCTAAAGGGAGTCTCCAGACATGGTTGGATAATCCAAAGAAATAATGAGCGTTCCTTGAAGATTTATATGGTTATTTGCCTAAAATTAGCATATATACCCACTGCCTTTATAAGATGGGATGCTGTTTTTAGAAGGGCATCCAATTCAGTGCTGAATTGTAAAATAAACATACTATTGCCTTTGCTTCGAAGACTTTATCCTTTTCAATGTTTTAGCAGTGAATGAATATTTCTCACAAGAGAGGGAGGGAGAGGGAGAGGGAGAGGGAGAGGGAGAGGGAGAGGGAGAGGGAAAATTCAGCACCCCACTGTGAATGGGCAGGCAGGCAGCCCTTCTGATATGGGACGAAGCCCAGGAGAGGAGGGAGGGAGATGGAAAATCCAGCAGGTTGGGTATGGGGAGTTCATATGTTTGCTTTACCAATAAAGAAAACTGTTCATGATGGGGCCTGAATTGCCTTTACCTTCTGATTGAAGAAAGAGGACTAGAATAGCTGTGTTCCCTGAAAGGTGAAGGAGAAAAGAAGACTGATGATGGGTGAAAGGCTTCAGAGGTTCAAGATGTGAGCTTGGGGTTGTTTCCTACTGAAGAACTGGATCATTAAGAGCATGACAGTTCCTTACCAAACTCTTAAAAAGAATGTGTGGGCATAATAGGGCAAGTAAAAAGTAACAAAGCATCATCACGTGGGCTGGTGGTGATTAGTGGAAGGAACAGATTAAAAGGAGCCTGAAGTGATGTGTCCCAGCGGATTGTTTTAGCACATAAAATGAAAAACCAAGTTGGTAATTATTTTAAGCAGTTTGACACAGGCATAACTTGTTGCTAAACTAGACCAATGGTAACTTTTCACTGGTGTGAACTGTTCTGTAATGTATAGGATAAAAAGCATGTGTATTTTGTCTGTACAAATGCATTGATGTATTGTTCCAAAATATTGGAAGACCAGCTTTTGAGGCAGTTGGCAGAATGCAAAAGAGAACTTGGGCACTGTGACACTGCTCAGAGGAAGTGAGATGCATCTCATGGGATGGTTAATAAAAAAAACCAAAACATGCAGGACTGTTTGTTTCTGGTTTGGCACTTAGAAATTAGTAATGTGTCTTTCCTTCTTTTTTGCCACGAGGTGTCACTAAAAACATATTTTGAGCTGTTACAGTCTGTTTTTCAGCTTGAAAACGGCCGAACCAAGGCAAGTATCTGCTCCTTTAATCAGAACCAGAATTTACTAAAACTGTAAAGTGTGCAGGGTACAAGTTAAAAACGCTGTGGCTTTATTTCTAATGCAGCGATAAATACCTTTCCTGAAAAGTAGCTGTTGTTGAAGACAAACTCAGCAAGGCAATTAGAAATAGTCTGGCAATAAGCAAAAAGAATGAATTTATAAACAGGATGATGCCAGCCAAAGATTCTGAGAAGGACACAGAAAATCCCAGAATATAGAGTTATCCCATGGTAGAATCCAGCAAAAAGTGCCTTAGTGACACTTAGTCTGGTATTTCTCTCAGGAATGCAACTCTGGGTTCAACCTCTGTGTGCAGTAATCCCAAAACCATTGGGCTACTCTCCTGTGATGGAAGTCTGAGGCAAACGTCTGTTTGCATAACAGATGTTCACTTTCACAGACTCTCGGGTGGCAGCCTGAAAAGTATTTATTACTTTCTTCATTTGTTCTAGCTGGAGCTGAATTATGCATGAAAATGTTACTCTTCAAGTGTGGTTCATTGTGCCCATCTCATGGAGCAGTCTGAACCTCGCTAGGATGCAGCTCCTCAGACTTTGTCATGCCTTCCCACTGCTCATCCCTGACTAGCCTGCTATTGCCCCTTTCCCCCCATCAAATCTAGTGTAAAGCCCTATCAATCAGCCCCACCAGCTCTCGAGCAAAAACCCTTTTCCCCTTCTGTGAGAGGTGCATGCCAAGAGACGCCAGTAGACCTGACGATTAATAGACCATCCCACGGTTGAAAAACCCAAAAGTCTGCTGGTAACACCAACCTCAGAGCCATGTGTTGACCAGCTGGGTCTGCCTGCTGAACTCGATATTCTTCCCTGCTACTAAAAGACCGAAGAAAGTACCACCTGCACACCTGACCCTTTAACGAACTGTTGCAAGGTTTGAAAATCACTTCTGATTGCTTTAGGATTTCTCTGCTCTTTTCACTGCCTACATGGAAAACCACTAGTGGGTAGTAGTCTAAGGGTGTTATCAGATTAGGGAGTTTTCTGCTTCTCTCTCTTACCCTGGCCCTGGGGAGGCAGCAGACTTCCCTGTGGCTTAGGTCTGGTCTGCATATCAGACACTCTGCTCCCCTCAGAACGGAGTCACCTATGACAACTACTCTTCTTTTTGCCTTTACATGAGTGGTGGAGATGCAGGGGCTTTACTGCCTAGATGACTCCTACATCCTAGAAGGACCTATGCCTGCATCAAGGTGTTTGCCCATCCAGTTTCAGGGCCTTATATCTGTTGTGTATAGGCACCTGGGAAGATGAGGCAGGCTGAGAATGGCTACACCTCCCACCCTGAGCAGTAACCTTTTTCCACCCTTCCCCATCTCCTGAGCCTCCTGCATCTACCTGATGGTGGGACAAGGGTGGGGACCCCTTTGTCTCCTGTGCCAGAGAGGGGAGGAAGGCTTGTGTTAGCAGAAGAGAGGTTGAACAAAGTCATAACAGTGCCATCTTCTTCCCTGTGGATATGACTAATATCTCTAGATTTGGCTTTAAATGTCCAGTTTGCCAGTTGGACTGCCACAGTAGGCTGTATTTTGGTCACCTTAGCTCTGCTGTTCTAACCATAAATCTTAAACTTTCAAAAGTCTTCAAAAATACAGCATTCTCCCAAGACATTCTAGAGATACTTTCCCCATTTTCTGAGAAGCCTTAGAACATTGCAACAATTGGAGGTCTTTGTTTTCCATTGGTCAGTAAATAAGCCAGACTTAGGCCACTGCTCTGGTTCCAGGTCTTAGGGACCAGCTCCCCCAGAAGCACTTCTGCGTTTATATTTTACTGCGTTCACATCCCTATCAATGTTAAACTGCTTGCAATTCCCACTGACCAGCTCTAATAATGAGGTCAAAATAATGATTTTTTTTCTTGGCTGGAAACACGGGAAAGGGGCAAGTCTTATCAAATTAACTTCAACATAAGAAACACCTCTGCCATGTGCAGCCCTGCAGAGAAGGATTTGGGGGTGCTGGTTGATAGGAAGTTGGACATAAGCCAACAATGTGCGCTCACAGCCCAGAAGGCAAACTGTATCCTGGGCTGCATCAAAAGCAGCAGGGCGAAGGGAGGGGATTCTGTCCTTCTGTTCCTCTCTTGTGAGACCTCATCTGGAGTACTGTGTCCAGTTCTGGAATCCTCAACATAAGAATATGGAGCTGTTGGAACAGGTCCAGAGGAGGGCTACAAGGATGATGAGAGGGCTGGAGCACCTCCTGTACAAAGACAGGATGAGAGAGTTGGGCTTGTTCAGCCTGGAGAAGGCTCTGAGGAGATCTTATAGCAGCCTTGCAGCACCTGGATGATCTTTAAGGTCCCTTCCAACCTGTTCTGTGATTCTATGATTCTATGGGACAGTTGAACAGTGTTCTTGCAGTTGTCATTATTTCCAGCACCCTCTCCCGTTATATTCTTAATGCCATACTCTATCGACCACAATCAGCCTCCCACGACATCCAAGTCGCACATGGAGGTATTTATCATATTTTGGCAGGTCCCTCAGCGCTTCCCGGGGCCGAGGCGCCTCGCGGGCAGCCGAACGGCAGCGCGCGGCACTTCGTTACCGGGGCGCGCGGGCGTACGCGACCGTTGCGACGGGGCGCCCTCGCGCTCCCTTCCCTCCGCTCCTCCCGCTGGCCGGAACGGCGGGAGCGACGGCGGGAGGTGAGCACGCACGGCGGCGGCGGGGCAGCCACCAGCTGAGTGAGCGCGGGGGGAGCGTGGGTGGTGTGGGGGTGAGGGCGCGCGGAGCAGGCGGGAGCGGCGCGGGCTGAGCGCGCGGGGCGTGGGGCGACCGGGGTTCAGCGCGCGGGGCAGGTGAGCGCGCGCGGCGCGGGTGGTGTGGCGTGAGCGCGCGCGGGGCAGGAGGGCAGCGCGCCGGCCGCTGGGTGAGGGCGCGGGGGGCGTGAGGTCAACGCGCGGGGCGGGTGGGAGCTGTGAGGGAGCGCGGGCGCGCGGGTGGTGTGGGGTGAGGGCGCGCCGGGCAGGGGGGCAGCGCACGAGCCCCCGCGTGAGGCGGGCGGGGGGCAACGGGGGAAGTTCGCGCGGCGTGGGGGAAGCGGGGGAGGAGCGCGCGTGGGAGCCTCCGGCGTGGTGGGCGCGGGCAGGTGTCGTCGTCGGGGGAGCGCGGGGGGCGCGGGCGCGGGTGCCTCCTCTGCCCCGTGAGCGGCCGGAGTTCCCTGGGGCTCTGGAGAGCGGGGGGGACGCCCCGAAGTACAGCCCCGCGGGCGGTGCGGGTGCCGCGGCTGCGGTCCCCGTGGAGAACGAGGAAAGGAGCGTCTAAGGCGGTTAATCTGTCGCCGGAGTGCTTGGAAAGTGACAGCAGTGCGGTGGTGTTGGGCTGGCCGTTGGACTGGGTGGTGTCGGAGGCCTTTCTTTAATAGGACGAGGGGTAGTGGTTTTCGATGAAAAGAGGAGAGGCGTAGACTCTATATTGGAAAGACATTTTTTATGCTGGGGGTGGTGAAGCACTGGAACAGCTTGCCCAGAGAGGTGGTCGATGCCCCATCCCTGGAAGTGTTCAATGTCAGGTTGGATGGGGCTCTGAGCAACCTGATCGAGCTGAAGGTGTCCCTGCTCGCTGCAGGGGGGGTTGGACTCGATGACCTTCATGGTCTTTTTCAACCCAGACTGTTCTATGATTCTTTTCCAACCTCGGTTATTGTATGATTCTGTGAGTTAATCGACCCAAGAAGCTCACTGACTGAATTCCTTTGGTCGTGCTATAGGGCCTACTGCAAGTGTCTGGTGTCTAGAGGAGTCCTGATTAGAAGCCTCATTCCACTTATGAGGTGGTTGCATTATTACAGCTCAGACTGTGGTGGCAAAATGTGTCAAATGCAGCAGTTAAATCTTACCACTTGATAGCAAGCATAACTATTAGTTTTTTTAGGATATATAAACAGTACTGTGTTTTTTCAGAGAGTGCTTTTCCACGGCTTGAGTAAAGGTAGTATTGTGAGTGAGCGAATACTGTGCATTCTATGTGTAATTTTGAGCATTTGGTGCTCAGTGAGGTGCTGAAGGTGCTGATTGCTTGCAAATTACTCTGATCTGTTCTCTTCCCTTCTCTTTCTGGAAAGAGTAGGGGAATACATATACCTGCAGGAAGTTATGAGTGCTTCTTTAAGAGAGAACAGAAAATAAGGATGAGATTCACCTCATCTGATTGGATGCATCAGTGGTGACGATGACTGTTTTGGAAACACCTAGGTTGTCTGTGTTGTCAGGGGTATTCCCAAGGCATGATTAATATTTGGATGAACGGCTAAATTTGATCACAGGAATGCCTCTTTGTAGTTACTCCAAATTAAGCCAGCTAACTCCTAAACAAAACTATCACTTATACTGGTGTTTCAGAACACCTTGAGGCTGATGGTCAGGCTGATAATTGGTGGTGGAGATTTGATTCAGGTGAGGCTGTATGTGATAGGGAAATAACTTGTCAAACCAGCTGCTCTAAATTTCCTTGAGATGCTTGTATCTGAGCATGGAGTGAAACTGTTGTGGTCATGCTGGTGGTGATAACTTCCTGGTGGCAGGTAACTGAATGTTCCTATTCTGCTGCTAGACCTGTGGGCTGCTTTCTGTATCCTAACAAGACCAGACTGTCAGGCGTTGAATAGCACTGTGAGGCACTGGTGTGCTTCCCGCTCACCTTGTTTCACTGTGGCTCTTTCCTCCTTCACTGAGGGACTCGTTCCAGCGATCCTACTTTGCCATAGTTACTCCGAGAAAGCTGCTAGAGAGCACTTTATCTTTCTCCTCCTTCATGTGTTTCAAAGTGTTCATGGATTTGTGAGGAAACATACAAGCGGTAGGACTATGAGTTGATGATAACTGGCTCCATGTCCCTATGTTCAGCTGAATTGAACAGAGTTTGAACACTGAGAAATGTTTCTGGTTGTGGCCTGTATTTGAGTGGATGCTAATAGATGGAGATAATTCGTAACTTAGGCCCTTGTTGCTTAGGATCTTGTATTTCCTCTGTTTTGATATAGTTAAAACACAGAAAGATGTTTTTCTGCATCTTGTGAGACCCCACCTGGAGTACTGTGTCCAGTTCTGGGCTCCCCAGCATAAGAAGGATATGGAACTGTTAGAGTGGATCCAGAGCAGGGCCTCAAAGGTGATCAGAGGGCTGGAGTACCTCCCATATGAGGACAGGGTGAGAGAGTTGGAGTTGTTTTGTGTGGAGAAGAGAAGGCTCCAGGGAGACCTTATAGCAACCTTCCGCTACCTGAAGAGGACTACAGGAAAGCTGGGGAGGGACTTTTTACAAGGGCTTATAATGATAGGATGAGAGGGAATGCCTTTAAATTGGAAGGGGGAAGATTTAGATTAGACAGCAGGAAGAAATTTTTTACAATGAGGGTGGTGAGGCACTGGCACAGGTTGCCCAGGGAAATTGTGGATGCTGCATCCCTGGAGGTGTTCAAGGCCAGGTTGAATGGGGCCTTGGGCAGCCTGGTCTAATGGGAGGTGTCCCTACCTATGAGTTACAGATGCTGTCTCTGCTGCCCTGGATGCTTTCTCTGGCGTTTTTTGTTTTCTTTTAAACTACTTTTCCACCCGACCAATCCATAATTATCACTTTTTAAGGTTTATAACTGTGCTTTGTTCTTAATTCAGTAGCATTAGCTGGATCAGGCTTGATGAAAACATAAAATTAGAATGAAAATAGATTCATAGCTTTTTCACTGACTCTCCTGATATATTTATGTACCCATTGAACAGCAGGAGTGGCAAAATTAACTACCACTGAATGTCAAAGGGCAGAGCCCACCTAGAAAGCTTTTTGTCATAAAGCGTCTTTCTAAATAATTCAAAGCTTATTTCTGTGCACTGCTTAGGAGTATCTGAAGAAAACTCTTCAACTGTTAGAATCAAGTGAACCTCGCAGAATTTGGTATTCAGCAGTACTGCTTTCTCCTGCATTACAGGATCAGCCTGTGTAAGCAATGGAGTTTCTGCATTGCATTGTATTTGTATCTTGATCAGGCTGGGATTTTGGAAATCTGAGGACTCAGAAAATGGAAAAGCTGTGAGGGGCAGTAATGCTCCTACTGACTGAGATGTTACAATAAGTTAATAGTACCAAACTAATTAGCAAATTCTGGTTTCTTCCAAAAATGCCATGAAATATTTTTTAAAAAGACAATATTGTTTCAGGGATATTATTAATCTTACACTGATTAATTGATGAATTACTATTAATACTTGATCTGGTACATTTCTGCTGGCCTTTGTGAAATTTGTGTGAAAGGTACAGGGCCAACTCAAAGAAGATGATTGAAGGATGTTTCTAGGATCAAACCATTAATGAATAAGGTTGAAACTTGAGACCAGGACTGGAGAAATATTTCCTTTCAAAGTATTATAACTGCAGTGGCAGCCCAGCTTTGAGACAGTTTTTAGCATAAACTTTAAGGATTATTTACTCTGTTGTCCAGAACCCTTCAAGATTAATCTGCTCAAAATGATGCTGATAGCCTACGTATTCTTCATTTGTGAATAATGTATGCCGATTAATTGTTTTAAACAGTAAATTACTTCTTTTCATGAAAAACTTTCTGCAGGTCGTTAGAGGTGAAGTGATCTACTTTCTTCCTCCTTGTCCTCCTAGACTGAAGATCTGAAGAAGATGAACTATGAGCTAAGGCAATGTGTTGTACGACTGCTTGATAAGAAGCAAGTGACTGGAAGTCAAGTGGATAGGTTCGACTGTAAAAATTATCATTTGCATAAAGAACTTGCTGCAATTGGCAAACTGTCTGAGGAGCTGTGAAAAAAATTACTGTTGAATAGTGCTGATAAGGAGCTTGAGGAAGCAGCGGTATCTATATATTGTGCAGTGATGTTTTAATTTTCTTGCTAATTTTATAGGGAAGAGTTTGTCGAGATGGGGGACATTGGACTTTTTGGGCTGCCTTTCTAGCTTTCATTTCTGCTTTGAAGTATATTTGCTGGGATGAAGGAGGAGTAGGTTCTGTCCTCTGTGGTATTTTTCAGGTGTAGAATGGCTCAAGGATTGAAATTGTGCTTGCAGTTGAAAAGAGTGTGATTTCAGTGCAAGTTGCTTTTGATTTCACAGGATTATAGAATACTGCATCCCATGCACGTACGATTACATGATTTAGTAGTAGTGGTGAGATGGGAGAAAGCATATTCTTTGTTTGCCATTAGTGTAACTACATAATTATTTCTTTAGCTCACAGGTACAGTTAGTCGGTTTCTATTTTAAAAACTAACAGTTCTGGGAAAACGTATCTGGTGATTTCTATTTCATTCACTCACCTGAGAGTAACTCAGCTGTTAATGTTTTTCCTAATCCTAGACTGCATCTGAAGATAACTCTTTTAATTGATTCCCTTCAAGATCAAGTCAATTTTTACTAAAAAGCATGTTTTCAGCCTAGTCAATCTAGAAAATGTACAAAATGCTCCGTTTTGGACTAGAACAATTGAGCTAGAATGCTGGATTTGCACTAATGATTATAAAAAAATAATGGGTCTCTTGTTCTTATTTTTTTTTTTCCCCATAGATTCCAATTCAGGACGAGCAGAACAAGATAAAGAAGCCGAAACATGCAGTGAAAACACTAAAAACTGTAAGCTAAACATGTATCCTTAATATATATGTTGCTATGAAATCAGATTGTTTCCACATGAAATTAATACTTGTACAAGTAAATTTCACTTTGTTTATCTTCACTGATAACAGGCAAGTTATAGAATGGATAAATATATCTGTTTTAGCGTGTAGTTTTTTGTCTGTAGGATAGGAATCTGTTTCTGTTTTGCAACTAGCCTGTAATGATTTTTCGTTTGAGAATCTTAATACTATTTTGAAGACTTTGTAAATCACTTGCAAAACAGAAAGAGGTAACATTGTTTCTTTACAATTGTTTTCTTATTATTCTGTCTT
Organism: Cuculus canorus; assembly: GCF_017976375.1. NCBI lineage: Eukaryota > Metazoa > Chordata > Aves > Cuculiformes > Cuculidae > Cuculus > Cuculus canorus. Next base: position 68,287,212 of record NC_071401.1, read on the forward strand.
CCTTAAGATGCTACAATGCTGTTGGAATGTTTCGAAATGTATGCAGTTTTATAATAGTAGAAATATTTGCCAGTGGTAAATCTAACTTAAATCAATAATTGAATTTATTAAGTGGTCTCATTCATAGAATCATTTGGTTGGATCTTGGAGATCGTCAAGTCCAACTGTACCTGTCCACTACTAAACTATCCCTGAGCACTTCATCTACCAGTCTTTTAAACACCTCTAGGGATGCTGTCTCAGCCACCTCCCTGGGCGGCCTGTACCAGTGCTTTAAAACCCTTTAGGTGAAGAAATTTTTCCTGATGTCTAATCTGAACCTCCCATGGTGCAACTTGAGGCTGTTTGCTCTTGTGCTGTCACTTGCTACTTAGGAGAGGAGACCAACACCCACCGCTCCACAACCTCTTTTCAGGCAGCTGTAGAGAGCAATAAGGTCTCCCCTCAGCCTCCGTTCCTCTAGGCTAAACGACTCCAGTTCCCTCAGTCGCTTCTCATAAGGCTTGTGTTCCAGCCTGTTCACCAGCTTCGTTGCTATTCTCTGGACACGCTCCAGCACATCAGTGTCCTTGTAGTGGGGGACCCAAAACTGCACACAGTATTTGAGGTGTGGCCTCACCAGTGCTGAGTACAGGGGCACAATCACTTCTCTGCTCCTGCTCGCCACACTTTCTGCTACATGCCAGGATGCTGTTGGCCTTCTTGGCCACCTGAGCACACTGCTGACTCATGTTTAGCCGGCTGTCACCCAGCACACCCAGGTCCTTCTCTTTCCAGCCACTCTTTCCCAAGCCTGTAGCATTGCATGGGGTTGTTGTGTCCTAAGTCAACGGCCCTTGGTCTTGTTGAACCTCATACCATTGGTCACAGCCCATTGATCCAGCCTGTTCAGATCCCTGCGTAGAGCATTCCTACCATCGAGCAGATCAACACTTCTGCCCAGAAGTGTTCACTTGTTTCCAATATAATTTGATAGGGATTTTTTTTTAGTGTGTTCAAGATAATAGTTTCTTTCTGTAATTTTAGATTTGAATGTCAAAAGCAGGGGAGGAGGGTTGTTTGCTTTTTTTTGTTTCCTGTACGTGAGCTTAAGCCACAATCCTGCAAAAAACTCCCTCTGGAAGAAAACCCACTCTGACCATGTAGACCTTACTGCTGAATTACTGTGGAAAGGTTCTGATCTTTCTGCCAGAAGGTTTTTGGGGTTTGAGAGCTAGATTCACTGAGAGATTTAGGTGATAAATTTGTAGTTTTCTGGTATTTAAAGACATACGTTTGCATGGGTGTTAACAAGAATAGTAAATTTGCAGAGTTTGGTGTTCCTTAGGTGTTTAAACTTTTGTGATTCCAGCTACTTGCAACAGATAGATCGTAACAGCGAGGGATTTAGTGTGCAGTTTTGAACTTTGGAATTGCAGTTCATGTTCAAACTCTGTTTTAAGCCCCTACGTGACTTCCTCAATTTCAACTATATTCATCTGTGTATTACAATCATAGAAAGTCCCGAGCTGGAAAGGACCCACAAGGATCACTGAGTCCAGCTCCTGTCCCTGCACAGGACCGCCCCAACATTCACCCCACGTGTCTGAGGCTGATGTCCCAATGCTTCTTGAATATTGTCAGGCTTGGCACCATGACTGCTTCCCTGGGGAGCCTGTGCTGGTGCTCCACCGCCCTCTGGGAGAACATCGTTTTCCTAACATCCGACATAACCCTCCCCTGGCACAGCTTCTTGCCATTCCCTTAGATCCTATCACTGGTCACCAGAGAGAAGAGATCAGCGCCTGCTCCTCCTCCTTCCCTTCTGAGGAAGCAGTAAACTACAGTGTCTCCCCTCAGTCTCCTCTTCTCCAAGCTGAACAGAAAAAGTGATTTTAGCTGCTCCTCTTCCCTTCTAAAGTATTCACCAACTTTGTGATCCTCCTCTGGGCACTTTGCAGTATCTTTATATCCTTTTTATACTGCGGCATCCAAAACTGCACACCACACTCGAGGTGGGGCCGCACCTGTGCGGCGTAGGGTAGGACAGTCACCTCCCTCGGAGAGCTGGCAGTGCTGTGCTTGGTGCACCCCGGGACATGGTTGTCCCTCTTGACTGCCAGGGCACACTGTTGGCTCATGTTCAACTTGACATCGACCGGAACTCCTAGATCCCTTTTTCCAGGATGGTTCTGCAGCCGTTTGCTCATAAGTCTGTATGTATAGCAATATTACTTTATTTGCATTTCAAAATTCACCTTTTATGGGCCTTAAGCAAACATGGTCGGCTAATTTCTCTCAGATTAAGAAAAAAATCTTGAAATAGTCCAATACAAATCTACTTAATTGTTCTCCTCAGTTTTGAACAGATATGTTGCATGTTATTTAACATTTAGCTTTTATGTCCAGTTGTGTCCTGTTGAATACCTTTTAGAAGGGCATTCAGACATATTCTGTGATATAACAAAAAAGAGAAAATAAAGACATTCAGAAGTTACTTTAAAGTATTAAATAGATATTTATTTTACTTAGGTGTCTGTTTCATCTTCAATTTGAAGACTATATTTACCTGTTTTACACTGAATTATCATTCATTACAGAAGTTTTATTTCAGTGAATAAATTTTATCAGTTTTGCATGTGCAGGGTATTTTACAAACAGAAGCTGAAATAAAGCAGAGGAAGTCACCTTTGGGGCTTGATACATTTATTAAGACTTTGGAAAAGGACAGAGACTACTATGGAAGTGCGACTGAGAATTTGCTGAAGGTATTTAGAAACAAATTTTCAAGTCCAAAGTGAATCTCTACTCGTGGCAACATGTCAAAAAAAATTTCATTCATCCAGGTGAGCTTGGAAAACACTTTGGAAGAGGAGGAATGCATTTTTTAAGTATTGGCTTGTCTTATGCTGAGTTATCAAAGCTATGATTACCAGGAAGAAAAATAATTTGACTCTAAATAGAGGGATGCATAAGATGGAAATGGTCTTTGTGTACTTAGCTGCTGTTACACTGCATGCATCTATCTCACTTTAAATGGTTACTGACAACTGCTTACATTTTGAGTAGTTATTAACAAGATTGTTGATCCCATTTGTGCTAGGTATTTGCTACTCAAAATAAATGTGTATTTTGGAAAATTGTATGTATATCCTGTCTCTGATACTAGCAAATACATATGTATAGTCTCGACTGTCTAGAGGTTACTAGAATTATGGAATTATAGAATAGTAGAATGCCAGGTTGGAATGGAGCTCAGGGATCTTCTGGTCCAACTTTTTAGGTGATACATAGTTTAAATGAGATGGTCCAGAACCCTGTCAGGCTGGGGCTTAGAAGTGTCCAATGTAGAGGAATCTATCACTTCTCTGGGGAGATTATTTCAATGATCAACTATTCTCATGGTGAAAAATTTTCTTTTGGAATTTCCGCAGGAGCAACCTATACCCATTACCTCTTGTCTTTTCCATGTGACTCCTTGTAAAAAGGGAGTCTCCATCCTCTTGGTAGACAGGCTTTATGTACTGGTACATGGTAGTCAGGTCACCCCTAAACCTTTTCTTCTCAAGGCTGAATAAACCCAGGTTGAAGACTTATTAAATCTTTTGTAGAAATTTCCAAACCAGATATTATAAGAAAATGTTTCAAGTTTTGTTTCTTCACTTTAGCCTTCTAACGCCTTGTTCTTTAAGGGACCGAGTTCTGATCCAGAAGTTTTGAAATTATGGAGAGAACGTGAAGAACTTAAGTCAGCACTGAAAAAACTTGAGCGCCATGTAGTAGAAATTCAGGGTAACTTCAAAGTTTTAACAGCTGAGAGAGACAATGCTGTCAGTCTTTATGAACAGGTAATTTTATTTATATTTGTATAAGTTAAACTAACAAAGCAATGTGCAAGAAAAATCTTTTTTTTTTTTTTTTTGTGTAAAAAATAAAAAAAAGCAGAGCATTTGTTTAAAAAACAGAAAAAACATTCTGGAAATTCTGAGATTTGGATCTGTCAGTTAAATACAAGCTTGTAAGTGCTGTCCTGAGTTAAGAATGCCTTCCCAAGTCAAAGAATATATGTACAAATTATTACTTCATCTTTGATATTGCACAGTTTCTGGGATGCTCTGCATTACCAGACATATACCAAAGTAATATTTTACATTATCTATTCCATAGTATTGTTACACTGCTGTTTTTAAAACCAGGCACAGGAAGAGATTTCCCGACTTCGTCAGGAACTTATCAAATGCGCCGGGACTACTAAAAGTGCTGTGACAGCTCATGCCGTATTAAAACATGTGGAGATAGAAAGGGATACAGCACTGTTAGATTTCCGAAGGATGGCTACAGAACGTGATAGCCTCAGGGAACAGTTAAAGGTTTGATTCTGCCCAACCTCCCCTGGTTATTTTAACATGAAAACTACTTAGTAGTATAATTAAAGTTAGTAAAGATTATATTCTAATCCTGAGGGTTAATTGCATTACATGTCTGTGGGGAGTTCAGGTTTGTTGTATATATGTTGTTGTTCTTGTTATTTGATACAGATTTCCCAAGAAATTGCATTTAATGAAAGGGCTCATTTGGAACAGAGAATTGAAGAGCTGGAAACTACCATTCAAAACGTAAGGGAAAACAATTATTTACAGAATTGTAAATGTAATACAGGTGATGTTCATGATTAATCTTGCAGGACCAGCCTGATTGCTTTCTGTCTGGAAACAACAGGTTGAGAGCAGTGAGTGTCATTTACCAATTTTGTATCCATGTTTGGATGTTCTGGTCTGGATGGGTGTGGAGCTAGATTGGGGAAAATTTCATTGGATGTTAGTCTTACCAGGTAACAGCTAATGAGTCATAGTTGGCCTGGAGAGGGTTAACATGGAGCACCGCAGGTTTTTGTTCTGAGACGTGTTCTGTTTAACATTTTCATCAGTGCCGTGGAGGAGGTAACAGAACGTGTGCTCATAAAGTTTGCAGGTGACACCAGATTAGGGGAAGCTGTTGATATACTCGAGCAGGGATATCATCCACAGGGTCCAAGGCAGGTAGGAAAAATGGACAACAGGAACCTTACAAAGTCCAACAAGGATGAATGTGAAGTTCTGAATTTGGGAAGAATAGCTGCTGGCACCAATACAAGTTGAGAACCAGTGGGTTTGGGAGCAGCTCTGCTGAAAAGGCCCTGGAGGCCCTGGTTACAGAAGGCTGTGCATAAGCCAGCAGTGTGCTGTGGTGGCAAAGGCAACCAAGAGTGTACTAGGCTGTATGAACAGGACACGGCCAGTAGCCCAATGGGAGTGATTGTACCCCTTTACTGAGCACTCATTAGACCATATCTGGAACCATGGTTCAAGAAAGACTTTGCCAGACTGGAGCAAGTTTAATGGAGGTCTCCCATGATACTTGGAGCTGGAACACTTTCTGTATGAGAGAAGAAGTTAGTGGAACTGGGCTTGTTCCACCAGGAGCAGAGGTGGCTTAAGGGGGAACCTAAGTTCTACCTTCTAGTACTTATCAAGAAGTCACAAACAGGCTTTTCACAGCAGTTCATGGTGGAAGGATGACCAAGAGTGGGCATCAGTTGAAATGAGAAGGGTTCAGGCTGAATACAAGGAAACAGTTCTCATGAGGACAATTGAGCAGTCTCCAGCCTTGGAGATTTTCAAGACTGATATAGACAAAGCCCTGAGCAACCTGACCTCAGACCATGTCCTGCTTTGAGTAGGAATTTAGACTAGAGACCTCCTGGACTCCATTCCAATGTGAATTACCTTATGATTGTACATTATTTAGAGCTGATGCTACAAATCCAAATGTAATTGTACTGTTCTGGCAAGTCCTATTTACTATGGTTTAAGTTAGTTGTGTGTGCAATTGTTTGCTAACATATGGTGCTAAAATAGAAAATGAAAACATTAATAAAATTATATAAATCTTAAATATATTTACAGTCTTGGTAGATCTTGTTTTTTAAATAGATTAACATTGGTTTCTGTAGTGTATCTTTCTCCTGGTTCTTGTGGTTATAAATTCTGGTTAATTTTCCCCACCAGCCTTTTAAGTCCTACCAAGCTTATAGGTATAGTTCTAAGGATTATAATGTTAAACTGAGTGCATTGGTGGTGAAGAATACACTGTAGGCTTGAAGAGCTCTGAATTCTCCCAAGTAGTAAATTAGCCTTAATCACATGCCTGACATATGATGTGTAGTCAATGTTTGGAATAGTCCTGTTTTAGGTACGTGATCTTATTTCTTCAGTTCATTTGATACTCTTTGAGGATAATACATCAATATGAAATTTGTAGCACTACTATTGAAAAAAGTTAGTGTACCAAAGGCTTACTGACTTGCTCTTTAGAGGTCTGGCCTTTGATTATAGTGACACAGAAATGAGTAGTGAAGGAGTCAATAAATGAGGACAGAGTTGAGGTGAGATTTTTTTACCTTAAAAGAGCTGTTTCAGATAATTTAGAAAGTTCTTTGAATCTTTAGTGTAAGCATTTTAGTAAGGAAACACAGTCTTTCTTCAAACTGAAGATCTCAAACCACCTTTACCACCTTTGCTGGAGCCTGGGCGAGAGGTTTTGGGCCTGTCCTTTTTCTAGATACAGACCTAAAGACTCCATGACGGTAACTTACTTATGTAGTGCTTTATGCAAGTGTTTTACAGTGACTTCTCTACCCAATTATCGGCATAACCTAGTAGACATCTAGAGCTGTCATAGGTAGTGTTGTATCCCAAAGTGGGATTTCTCCCTTCATACAATCACAATAATGATTTCTGTTGTTATTTTGCACTGAAAAGTTTTAATGTTGATCAGTGTCAAACATTATTGCCCTTGGGCATAATAACCAACCTATATTTACGTTAGTAAATCAAAATATTCCCAAAGATGTGAAAGGCAGGAAATTGGTCGTCCTTCAAAGGAACTGAAAATTACATTTTGGCTCTTTTCCAGCTTCATTCAGTAGATTTGGAGTCAGGCCCTGAGTAAATGAGGATACTTGGACATTTCTCTTTCAGTAAAAGATTTGTGATAAAAACAGTAAAATTTTAATTAATAGGAGACATTCTGTGTATAAATAGACTTTTTTTGGCTTTTAATGTTTAATTATATTTGTAGTTAGATAGTGAATGTTTAGAACAGATGACTAAAGTGGCGCTAATGAAAGACACCATTGATTCTCTGGAAACTGACATGAAAAGGTTGGCAAGAAGAGCACTGGACTCTGAAACTGAGCTGAGCCGACAGGAAGCTGAATATGTTTCACTTAGGTAAGTAAAAGTATTTAATTGCGTTAGCTTGACGAGTACATCAGCCTATATTCGTTTGTTTTCGTAGCTGTTATATGGCTCAGAGGGAAAGGAATTTACAATAGCTGTTCTTATAAGTCATCCTTCTTTTTGAAATGAAATTGTTTCCCTCGTTGCGTATTTATGCGTAAATGTTCTTGGCTTATTGGTATAGGCTGAAAACCATCTTCACTGGAAAAGTAAAATTCACTCAGAAGCTTTCTTTTAGAAGCTGTAGGGTTTGATGGTTTTGGTAAATTGTGTATGAATTAAAAAAATTGTTTGCATTTTTTATTGTTTTTATAGAGGCAAGCAAACATGCATAAACTAAAGAAAGTCACATGTAGTTAGTTTCAAATGTCCTTTTCTTAATCTTGGAGCTTTTTCATTAGAGGAAATAAAACTGAAGCCTTGTATATAGGGTTCATGGCCTGCTGCTCCGCTGGAGTTCCCAACCATGTTCAGTAGCATGTAGTGGGACTAGACTCAATCGAAGCCTTTAGGGAAGAAAGCAAAGGCCAGAGAATATAAAATAAAAAAAGATAGCTACTGACTGGAGGGAAAGATCAAGCACGTGTGAAGTTTGTGTGAAGAGAGGACTAGATCACAGACTGAACTAGGCTACAGAGTGAACAGACTGCAAAAGAAGATACTCCTTGTATTTCCTTAAATACAGTTCAGTTAGGCCAACACTGTCTTAAACTTGTGTGTCTTTACAAGTGACTGGTGTAGTTGATTTAGGGGTGTTGTAGTTTTTTTCTTTGATTTTGATTGGTGGAAATGCTGGGTCCTAGCGTGCACTATTGTGCTGGCCCACGGTACTTCTCTAAGGATACTGCGATTTCTAAAATAACAAACTGCTTTGTAAATCCAGTCTTGAGTTATTGCTGCTTTATAATAAGTTGTCAGATTTATGAATACTGTAAAAATCGTATTGTTAAAGATTAGTTGCTGCTACTAAAGTATCTTTTTCTTTCACCCTGAAACCAGGCTGATTTATAGTTGTCTTCAGTTTATTCAACAGTTTCAAAGCCATTAATATTACAACATGATTTCAATGTACGACGGGTAAAACTTGAAATAGGTCAGGCATTCCAATGTATGTCCCAAGGGATGGGTTTTATTTTAATAATTTTTTTACATCCACCTGTTGTAAAGAATCATTAATTTTCTATGATTCTTTACAGGAGTATTCAGATTTTGATATCCAGAGATTAAGGTTAAAATTAATAAATATACCCAATAGTCTAAAATATACAGAAGAATCTTGCTTTTTCTGAAGTTCTGCATTTTTAGTGATGTTTCAAAAAGGAAAAAAAATTCATACATAAACATCTGAATTCTTCTGTTTAATGCTTCTGCATTTGCAGTTTATTGAAGGAAAAGACAGAACAGAGTCTTTCAGAGGCTCAGCAAAACCTTGCTGAGAAAAATTATGAAATACAACTTACCCAAAATAAAATTATGCTTTTGGATGAAAAAATTGGTGAGTGACAGATACAAGTTTTGTAATAAAATTCAGTAGTATAATTGTTATAATATTGCTTTATTTCTTTCAACCCATAAGAAAAAAAAGAAGTGTAGAATGCAAATAAATATACTTTTGACTGTTTTAGCATTTCAAGTGCAAAATATGTTTTCTTTCATTGCTGGGAGGCTTTTGCATTTAAATATTATGTAATAAACTTCTGCAAGTTAAGTTTCAGTGACAGTACATACTGTCAGCTGAACAATGCGTGTCTAGATGGCATTTGAGTATGTTCAAGGAAGGAGACTATAACTTCTCTAGGGCAACCTGTTCCAGTATTTGGTCACCTTCACAGTGAAATCAAATGTTTCCTAATGTTCAGAGGGAACATCCTGTGTTTCAGTTTGTGCCCTTTGCCCCTGGTCCTGCCACTGGGCACCACTGAAAAAGGGCTAGCTTCATCCCCTTTGCACCCTCCCTTCAAGTATTTTTAGACATTTATAGCATCTCCCCCTGAGCCTTCTCTTCTCCAGGTTAAACAGTCCCAGCTCTCTCAGCTTTTCCTCATTTAAAGGATGCTCCATTCCCTTAGTCATCTTCATGGCCCTTCATTGGACTCTCTCCAGTATGTTCGTACCTCTCTTACTGAGGAGCCCAGAACTGGGCGCAGCCCTCCAAGTGTGTCTCACTAGTGCTGAGTAGAGGGGATACCATTAGCTTTCTTTGCAGAAAGGGCACATTGGTGGGTTATGTTCGACATGGCATCCACCAGGACTCGCAGGTTTCCTGCCAAACTGCTTTCCAGCTTATGTATGGGTGCCTGAGGTTGTTTGTCCCCAGGTGCAGGACTTTGCACTTCCCTTTGTAGAACTTCATGAGGTTCCAGTCAGCCCCTTTCTCCAGTCTGCCTCTGTGGATGGCAGCATGACCCCCTGGTCTATTAGCCACTCTCCCAGTTTTGCATCATCAGGAAAATTCCTGATGGTACACTCTGCCCTATGATCCAGATCATCAATGAAGATATAAAACAGGATTGAGCATGGTATTAACCTCTGGGTTAACACTTCTAGTTGCCAGCCTACAACTAGACTTGTGACAGTGTCACCACTGTCTGGGCCTGGCCATTCAGTGGGTTTTCAATCCACCTCACTGCTCATGCAGTCTATAGGTCAACAGTTCCTCTAGAAGTATCTTATGGGACACAGTGTCAAAGGCCTTGCTGAACTCAAGGTAAACAACATCCACTGCTCTCGCCTTAACCACCAGGCCAGTCATCATACAAGTCTGTCAAGTTGATGAGCCTGACTTCCCCAGGGTGAAGCCATGCTAACCTCTACTGATGTTTTTCTTGTCCTTAATGTGCATGGAAATTGTTTCCAGGATTGGCTGCTCCATCAGAATTTTCTTTAGAGCCAGGTCTGAACACTGTCTTAGCAGGCTCCAGAGCCATGCATCCAAAAATACGAGTGGAAATTTGCGTGTCTTTCATCTTGTCATTTGAAATAGGGAGAATCAGAATCATAGAATCATTTAGGTTGGGAAAGACCTCTGAGATCATAAAGTCCAACTGTGACCCTAACACCACCGTGCCTACTAAAGCATGTCCTGAAGTGCCATGTCTACATGCTTTTTGAACATCTCCAGGGATGGTGACTCCACCACTGTCCTGGGCAGCCTGTCACAGTGTTTCACCACTCTTTCAGTAAAGAATTTTTTCCTAATATCCAATCTAAACCTTCCCTTGGCTTGACCATCCTGCCAGATTTTTTTACCCAGGGGAGAGTACACCCATCTAAGCCATGAGTCACCAGCTTCTTTAGGAAAATTGCTGTGGGAGACAGTGTCAAAGACTCTACTGAAGCCCAGACAGACAACATCCACAGCCTTTCCCCTGTCCACTAGTGAGTCACTTGGTTGTAGAAGGAGATCAAGTTGTTTAAGCAGGACCTGTCTGTCATAAACCCATGCTGGCTGGGCCTGATACCAATGTGATTCAATGGAAAAAAACAGAATGTGAAGATGTGCTATGGTGTCCCTGAAAGACTGAGCTACAAGTCCTTTTACTTTGAATGTTTTATCTCCTGAAAGTGGTTAACAAGTATCATTCAGTAAGCCAAATTACAGTGATATTTAAAGAGTAATTTGCAGCCTGCATGGGTTTTGAGAGACTAAGGTTCACTCTTAGAAGAGTTTCTGTGGTTCTTTTCTGCAAATGCAATGTATATAGATCATTTAAGGATTGATTTTCTGAGTACTTAAAGGTAAATGTAGTGTGTAACACCTTATTAGCTGAGTGAAGACAGGGAGAGACATCTTTTAGAGTTTGATTTTGTAATGAGTAGATTGCTTTTTCTGTTACTGTCTTCGCAATTTTTAAGTGGTGTCGAATCTTATAAATGCATTTCTCTTACTATTACATAAAGTTCATTTAAATAAATTATTTCAGAAAAAAACTGGTTAATATCAAGTTATCAACCTCGTGTTTAATCAGTCATTACATGCTGTAGACTACATATAGGTTCTGAGTATTGTTTAAGACTTTATTGTTATAATACTCGAGGAAGTTATTTTTAATGATGTAAACATTTGCTGTTTAAAGATAAATTTGTTTTGAGCCAAGTAATGCAAGGCCTTCATCTGAGGAAGAATGCAGTTCTATAAGAATTAGTCAGATTATTTATACATTCTGAAAAGGTACTTGCTTCATTGTTTTCTTGAAGGGGAGCTTTTGCTGTGTTCTTTTACACTTTAGAAACATATGAAAAGAATTTTTATTTCAAATGGGTTGAATTAACAAAATGAGACCTTTCTGATTGTGACCAGATAACTTTTCAAGACAAAATTTTGTACAACAAGAGGAGATCTGTACTTTGAAAGAAGCAATTGCACAACTTGGCAAAGAGAAGGCATCTTTGCAAGACCGTCTGGAAGAAGGAAGAGAGAAGATTGCTACTTTTGAGGAAAGCCTGGCAGTTAAAGTACGTTCCAACACGTAAACAGTCACATAGTCACAAAAGGTAAATAGGGGAAGGATCTGTTAGGTCAGATGTGTTGAGCTTCTCATGTTTGGTGGTTTGTATGTTTTATATTTATCAAGAGAGGAGACTTCAAGTACTTTCCTGAAGTGGAGAAGAGTAAATTAGCCAATTAAATAGTTTTTTTTTTAATCATAAAATTTAGTCTAAATTCTTTCTTAGGGTCCACTAATGTTAAAGATGCAGGGTGCCAAATAATATTGCCTTTGTTGCCGTTGAAGAAGCATCTGATTCTTTTTGCCTTAGGGTATATTGCACAGCATGATTTCAAACTATATAATGAAGCTCTTTAGTTCTGAGTTCTGAAACTTTATTTTTCACTTCAGCTTAAGTCATCTGGATATTTATTTAGGATAATCTAAAGAAGATATGTTTTAATTGTTGTGGTTGTTAACAATTTGCATTGATTATTAACATAATCTTAAAGAAAAGCTATTGGAGGACAAGCTGAAGTCATCTGGCCATAAACACTGACTTCACAATTTTAAAACTGTAAATTGTAAAAGGGGGTCCATTTGAATGAAGAGATGGCTGTCTCTTCTCTGTCTTCCGTCTCCAGCGGAAGACATTTCTTTAGCCTATCTATGCTTCTTTTGTGTCTAAAGACAAAAGAGTAAAGGAGTATACTTGTGATGGAATTCTTGTTTTATCAGTTACAAACTAGCAGACTCTGGAGTTTATTCAGTGTAGAAGAGCTGTAATAACTTATCTAATAAACAGAAGACATCATTTAGTTTTTGGAGTTTGAACCAAACACTACCTTTAGAATGACAAAGGATTAAAAAAAATTAATTAAAATTATTGTATTCTGCAGAAGATAAGATCTATTTCTTTATTTGCCAAATTAGTTTATCAGAATTTTCAGCTCTAAACAGTACATAATGAAACCTGGAAAACCACAATACATTTTGCATTAAATAGTTCAATTAATCAGCTAGCTTAATAAAAGGAAAGTATAAATAATCATTTTTTTCCCCCATTTATACTGAGGAGTAGTGAGAAGTTTATTTTAATTTTGTATTTCTTTTCAAGGAGAAAACGATTTCAGATTTCAGGATTCTTACTTCTGAGCTGAAGCGTTCCACAAAGTAAGGATGAAATGTCAAGATCGTTATTAATTTTTGATTAATTTATAACATTAACTCGAAAGTGGAATCGTAGGATGTACTAATATATAAATATTCTTTTACTTCATTAAATATTAAAATGTTACACGTTTGTTTCATGAATTGAAACTTAACTACTGTAAAATCTGTCATTTTATAAGGTTGGGCAGTTTGTCATACCTGAAGTATTTTTCATTTGCTACACAGAAAATGTGCTGAAGCACTGTGTGCCCATGAGAAAGATATTGCCAGTTTGCATCAACAGCTACAGAATGCCAACGAAGAACTTGCACAGGCTAACAAGGACAGAGAATCATTAGCTCAGGAGAATGGCAGGTTGCAAGAGCACCTTTCTAATATTAAGCAAGAAAATCAGGTATATTTGGATGGAGAACCATTGACTAAAAAGAAAAACTGTATTTTTCAAGTAATGCATAGCATTGTTGGGTCCTCATCTGAAGTAAGTCTGCAAACTAGTTTTTAAGCTCATTTTTCAAATTCCGATTTTTCCCTTATTGCTCAGCTCAGTTGTATAAAGAGGACCAGCCATACTATTGTAATGATTTGGATGTTTATCTTGAGGAACAGCTAATTAATGTTTTTTGTTTGTTTGTTTTCTGATCTTCCTGTAAAAGCACTGTGGCAGTTATAGCTATTGCTCATATGGAAAAGTGCTGTAAAGGAGGCAGTATTTCTTGTGCTGTGCTGTGACTGGCCCACAGCACTTACAAGCTTATGAATTTGACTTGCTGATAATTTAAGATTAAGTACATGTTTTGATAAGATTCAAAATTTTATTACTATGTTATATTTATGTGCCTTTAAAGTGGCTTTGGATAAAAGATGCTGGGAACGTTTGATTGTAATACGATAATAATGTACAACATTCATTGTCTACTGTGTTATTTATCTGTGTGCCATTACTAATGAAAGTAGTTAAAACATTTAAAAGTAAAGTGTCATCTCATGCATGCACAATGTTCATGCATCAGTGTGTTTTCCATGCAGCTAGAAATCAAGCTTAATACTTGTCATAGTTCATCACTGGGCAATGTTCTGTTTTTTCTTTTTGTTCAACTTCTTGCTTCCATTTAGATTTTCTGATCTAAATGGAAGATCTCTGCACTTATTCTACTGCTTAGGATATCATTGTGTTTTAAAATACTTTCTACTCTCTTAGCTTCCTTTTCCTCTAGAAGTGCTACCCAGTTTTGAAGGAGTGGATTAATGTTACCTGATTTTAGCTGAATAAAAGTTTTCAGGCAGTAAGGCTCTCACATGAAAAAGAAGGAGACTCATCCCATCCCAGTTTTTAAAGTCATTAATTTCACTTCTCTCCGTTCATTACAGAGGAAGCATAGCTAACTAGTTTAGATCAGGTGCCTAATTCTGTGCTGCAAAAATGAGGTGAGACAATTCTCAGTCTAATAACACTTCTCTCGAACATGCTATTTTTTTCTCTTTAGCATCATTTTTGGGTATCTTAGAAAAGTCAAGGTCCGTAGTAGCTTTAACTGCCAAAAGTAGGTAGGGAGTGTCACTAGAAACATGGATTACTAGAAGAGATTACTTTTCAGGGAATCATTATTCCAAACCTTCTCTCGGGACCATAGTCAATACTGATGAGGACAGTTGGCACAAACACAGTCTCTTATTACATCTAACTACTTTCAAAAGCTTTGTGGTTTTCCCTGGATGCTTGTAGAAGCAGTTAGAAACAAGAAGTCTTAGCCTCACAGGATTTGTCTGTATAATATGCATTGGTTCCTCTGGCTTCTTCCATTAATTTAAGTGATACTAAAAATATTTAAAGTACCATTCTCACTCCTTCACTTGGGCTTACTGGGAAAGTTCAGACATTTCCAGAGCACCTTTTTCAGCAACTCTCAGCCTTTTCACAACAGGAACAAGGGTTTCTTCATAGCCTCCTCCACACCCCTCCTCCCAGTTCTTGCAGCTGAGCGTTCTGCTAGTAATTCTGTAAGAAAGGAAGAGTTTCTGAACAAGGCAGTTCAAGACGGCCTTTCTGCAGGTTTTTTTCCTCATTCTGTTCTCTTTCTCAAGCAATAGTTGCCAAAAATTCTATGCATTCTCCTAATATTTGTGGCATGATTTCTCCTGATTAGAAGATAACCACTTAATTGGTTCATTTGATTTTTCAGCTGTCTTCTGCTTTTTTAAAGGTGGGCTTTTTAGAGACCGTAACATGTAAAAAATAGGAAGCTGACTCTGAGCTCTTCTCAAATGGGGCGGGCTATTTTATTATCACCATCTAGCTGCTAAATAAACCATCTGTTCTTTTCTTCTTAACTGCTACATTCTGTTATTGACATTTTTCTTCTATTTAAGAAGATTTAGCACGGTTTGTAAATCAAACAAGATATTTTTGAGAAATTTGAATTGTTTTTAATAGAAATGTACATGTTTTACATTTAATATAGCCTTTAGGTAATGAGTTAATAAAGCCATTGGTACTAGATATGTACTAATTCTAGTTTTTTTGTAGTTACAAACAGTATATTTTACCCTTATGAAGCAAATCTTTCTTCATAGGTACTACATCAAAAAGTAGCAAAGTACCAAAATGAGCTTGATGACATGAAGTTAAAAGCCCAGAATTTAAATATGGATATTGCCAGCCTGAAGGGTGTATTGAACTCAAAAGTGAGTATATGAATTAAACCTGTTAGTAAAAGCTGTTGTTTTAACTAAAATTGAAATTTTAACCAAGTTTTCATGGAAGAATTTGCTTCCTCAGTGAAACTTATTTACATCCTACTAGTATGTTTTTAATATTTTGTGCATATTATCTATTTTTGCAGCACACAAGAAATTAACTATATTTTGTGGTTTTATGTATATACAGACACGTATATAATACATACACACACGTATATGTTTATTAAACTTAAAAATTCAGACAGCGAATAATACACAGGCTTGGGACTCTCATCTTTACTACTGTATGGAATTAATGCTGAAGAATTTTTCTATGCTTTGCTATACCTTGTGTTTGTAATGTTAATCTAGCCATTTTTAGCAGATGTCTTTTGAGAAGTAAAACGTGGCCATCTTGAACAAGATACTTGTTCTGGAGAAGTCTCTCAGTGTTTTGGCTAAATGACAAAAGTGTTCAGGAAGGGAACATCCAATACCATATCATACCTGTAGATCTACAGATAACCTTGTTTTGTGAAGCCTACTGTGAGTTATTAAACAAGCAAGCTTATGTGTTAGGAGAGAGAAAACTGCAAGCTTTTGAAGAATTACCACAGAGCCCGTGAACATGGAGAAAGCTGGGAAGCAAAATGGCATCAAGCAGAAGCAGATTGTAGCACTGTTAGACTGGCACTGATCACTGCGGAGTCTGAGAACCGCATGTTGAAAGAGAAAATTGAGTCCCTTGAAACAGAGGTGGAGCAAGTAAGTTGTAAGCATTCTTTCCATAGTTCACCCTTGAAATGGTCTGGTAGTATTTTAAGCCTGCAACTTAAATCATGTAGGCTACTGAGGATTACCCATGCATGTTAGCCTCTCAAGAGGAATTGAGCTGCTGCTGTTCTAGAAATGGATAAGAATGCTAGCAAAACACAGCAGGAAGATTGCTTGGCAGATTTTGACATTTTTTGAGCGTAATAAAACTGGTACATAGTCCTAGTTTGTCCAGTCAGCCTCAAACAGATAGAGATTTCATCCTTCTAATTCATCCCCACATGCCTGCTATTAAGTGCAGCAATAAATGGGCTTCTTCATGTGTCAACAAATTTTTGGAGTCAAAATTCCAAATAGATATCATGTTCAGGTTCATAGCAGTGACATGCACACTGAGTGAATTTATAATTCTGACACAAGATTTTGACTAAGGGCAAATATGACACATACTGGAGTGAGGGCAACCTTTGGTCATTTATCCCAGACTTCCTTTTTTTGTTTTTCTCCCTCCAGCTTTTTTTTAAAAGTTTACCATTAATAGATGCTTTATAAGCTTAGCAGACATCCATCCAAAATTTAAAATCTTTGTTTAGCTGCAGAGGGAATGTGAGTCATCCCATTCTGAAATAGAACTGCTCAGAAAACAACTGGAAAATGAAGGAGCATCTAAGAAAAGATTGGAATCTTTGTTTGTGTCCAGTCATGAGAAAGAATTTCAGTCACAGCTAGCAAAGCAAGGAAAAGACTCTGAAATTCAGTTTCTCAAGGAACAGCTTTCTGTAGCGGAAAATAAACTGTGAGTATACGTCCAGGAGAATACTACAGGTTTTTTTATTCTTCTCAAGTGTGTGTACGCACAGATGGTTTATAGCTAGCTGCATTTTCAAATGTTTGATGTACTATGGTTACCTGAGCAGCAGAAGAGACCGAAAACCTCCTTCTGATTCCTCAACTATACGCTAATAGACTTTTCTGTGTAGTGTTATATTTTACTCAAAAAAAGTGTTCTTAATCTCATTTGTATATAAGAGCTGCCCTCTTTATTTTGGATAATGTTATTTGGTAGCATACTTGGAGGATTATAGTTGCTATCTAATTAAAGCGTGTGGACTTTACAGTGCTGCACAGAGTCAAAATCTTACTCAGCTCAGAAACAGAGCAGCTCAGCTAGAATCGGAACTGAATATCGCCAAAAGACAGCTGGAGACAGAGCGTTTCGAAAGGCAAGTATATGCACTTCCTGCATTGTATTACGCTTTCTGCGTCCTACTGGGGTGAAAGGCAATATAGTGCTAGGATAAACAGCAAAATTTGGGTTTGCTTTTCTGTACATCTCCAGTGTGCTTGGAGGCTATTCATATCACTGAATTTAGTCTGTGTAGCTGTTATATATGCTATCTCAATTAGTTGCCTAGGTTTCCTTTATAGCTAATGGAAGGAGGCAGCGAGGTAAACAGCCCTCTGAATTGCCTCTTTCAGGATGGGATGGATCACTTTCTTGAATATGCTTGTCTGTCTTCACTCATTTACAGTGATGCCTGTTTTGATCTGTAGTGAGAGTCTGGGTGACTAGATGGCTAGAAAAGTGATTTATAGACTAAGTTCTGCAATTTGAATGGTTGTCTTTTGGCTAAACTTGTATTAGCGAGCTAAATCAGGTCAGAGCATTGACTTGAGGAGTCCACACAACTGTGTATTTGTCCAAACTGTTTATTAGCATGCACTGTGAAATTCTTTTAGCCTATACCAGCCTGCATTCTCCCAATTACTGCTTGGGGCACAGAAGGTGCTAGGGATGTGGTTCCCAAATGACAGTATGGTAAAAGTAAATTTTTTTTTTTTTTTTTTTTTTTTTGTGGGAAGAAAGTTTACCAGTATGTATAAGCTGTTTCATGTGATTTGGCCACAGTATCAGTAAACGGACCCTGGTCTGCTTCGTGAGTTAGTTTATCTACATAGTTGTGGTGTCTTAAATAGCTTACTTATCTATAAACCAACAATACTTCTCTATTTCATGGGTGTAATGAGGATACATGAGGACACATATAGGGTCAGGCATTATTTGGAGTATGTAAAAGAGATGGCTAAAAGAAGATAAGTGGTGTGATTATAGCACAGGTTTGAGAATCAAGTGTGTTGTTTAATTTTAGTAAATTACTTTGTTGATACTCTGTTCTCTCATAAGTAAGGATGAAGGTTTTGGAGGGAGGACTTCTACACCTGAGGGTTACGTCTTTTAAAGATGGTTTTCTTAAATGTCTCAGTGTATGTTTCAGACTGTTCTTCACCCTGAAATCATTGCAAAAACCTGCAAAACTTAAAGGTTAGATATGCGAGTCAATTTAAAAGGTGGCACCATTTGTGCTTCTTCAGCTGCCTACAATAAGCCAGACTGAATGCTAATACATGAGTGCCTTTGCTTTAAATGAAATGCTGTCTTCTTCAGTCTGTTTTTAATCTACTCGCCTTGTGTGAGCGCATCCACTCATGGCTTATGGGTACTCCCTGGCAGGGACTGCAAGTGTTTCTTCCTGAAGTGTTCATTGGCAGAAAGTTGAATCAGCCTCCATACTTAATATCTTCTCCTATTTAGGGATAATTTGATACTCACATGATGGTTTGTAGTTGCAATAATATAAACCCTCAGCATACAATTGGTTAGCAAAACAGCTAACAGAGTGAACCTATGCTCAGACAAAGATCACCAGTTCTCGTTCTTAAAGAGAATTTCTTTTTTACTTCAAGAGAGTTGCAAACATCATTATCTGAGTTGTTTTGGAAAGAACCACACTAGCTTCCTTTATGCAGTCTGTGAGTTAGTTGCAAAAACAGTATGGAGGAATCTTAGGTAGCAAAGTCTGAAATGCTCTCATACCAAAATCTGGGGCTGACATTAGCTTTATCTGTCTTTGAAAGGCTTGAGGTTTTTTCTTTTTTTTTTTTTTTGCTTTCTCATAAAATCAAACCAGTATTGCTTCAATGTCTTGCAAAGGTTACAGGAATTCTATTTATTTTCTTTTTTTGTCCTCAGAAAGTCATGCTTTACAAGAGCAGGTATCTTTCTCTCTTGCTTGTAGGGAGAGGGATTAAAGCTCCAAGTTGGCTTCTTACAGTCAATCTATTTTTCTAGTACTGGCAAATGGAAAACAGAAAATTAGCCAGAGACGAAAAATACTATCATTAAAGTCAGTATCACAGTAGCATATAATGGGAGCAGCAGATATGAGTACTGACTGTTTTTTTTTTTTCTTGTCAATTTAAAAAAGTATGTAGATGGTATCCTTGTTCTAATGCTGACTTAGCTAGTTGTATTGGTTTACTGCCTCGGTGCAGAATGAAATAATGCTTGAAATTAGGATGTGGAAAGTGCCAATGCTGTCAGGCCTTGAATGAGCACCAACACAGTGATACTAGGAAGCTTAGTCCATCTGTCTGGGTTTTCCTTTACCAGTCAGGAAAAGTACTTTCTCATCCCTCCTTTTTTTCCTGACTGTAGAAACAGTTTGGGCTTGTGTGGAGGTTTGATTTGTTGTCCTGTTCTGACTCTGGTGACCAAGTGCAGGGACTTACTGTCAGGTGCTTCTGGACATCCCCGCTTGTACGACTTGCATATCTTTTTAGCCCTTTCTGTTTCTCAACCGTCTGTTTTACTACCTTTGTACCTCCCTTTTTCTACCTCTGTCTTCTCCCGAATAAAAAATTTCCCTGTAATTACTTTTTCCTGTTGGTCATGGTTTTGCTGCATTCATACCCAAACTCGGTATTCTACAGGCTAATGTCACCTGTGAGAGGAGCAAGGAGCTGCACTCTGACTTCCCACCATTCCCAGCACTGTCTTGACCATTTAAAGACAGTACAGCATGTGCATAGTAAAGCCATTGAAAGCTTTAAGGTTATGGATGTTGGTCGCTAGGTGGAAGGCTGTGATGTCTCACTTGCCTGTAGATTCTGATCCATGAGCTGGTGCTGGGTCTCATCCCTTTCCTGCAGGTTTTGGTGATCTCTTTCAGTGGTCCACTTCATAGGTAGGTCTCTGGTAGTGGCTAAGTCACCCTGGGGTCAGTTCCAGTTCAATGCTATACAGGCCGTCCTTGTTACACCTTCATTTGCAAGGTTTTGGGCAATTTGGAGTCCTCTTCTCCAGCCTGGGTCAGTGCTATCCTCCCAAAGTACCCATTCATTTATAATGAACTGCTGTCCAGGTTTTACTTGGATTTTACACTGAAACTCGGGGGTTGTTGTAGCCACCCGTCGTAGTAGTTTTCCAATCCAACCCTGGCTAGAATATCCTCACATAAACAACTGTCAGGCTGAAACCAGGATCCCAGATGAGTATGCACCTCAGATTTTCGTGTGTATTATCTAATCCCATGCACTTTCTCCTCATACACCCAGTTGCAGGAGTTTTAGGTTGATGCAGTATCCAGGCCCCATTGGTTGCAGTCAAAGTGATGAGAATACCATTTTACAACTTTCCCATGGGGAAGTCCAGCATCTCTTAAATATCCATCAGTTTTAGGGCACTTCAGGTAGACTCCAGTCCACTGGCCTTGCCAACTCAAACAACACAAGGATGCCACAAGCAACACTGTTCTTGCATTGATATCATTACTGATTGTCCTTATGTGGCAGACTTGGGAATAACCTTAAAATTAGGCTCTTTCTCCCATGAGATTTTTACAATTTTTAGAGTTTAACTTGCAGCAACCATGGCCATCTTCTGACTTTTAGGGAAAATAGTGACAATGGATACATGGAACTACAGCTGAGTAAAGGAGTAGTACAGAGAGAGTCACTAATCTGTCTTTCAGAGACATATACAATGAACACCACATCTCTCTTTAAAATAAAATAAAACAAAAAAACCTGACAATCTTAAAGAGAACATTATGATAATTACTATGAGTGCATTTTGATGATTTTTGAAACATGCTTAGTCTCACTGTAAAATAATGTTTACTTAGGGAACGTGCTGTACGGGAGCTTCGACACCAGAGTCGTACAGTCTCATATCAGTTAAGCTCTACGTTAAGATCACTGTCACCCGAACGTTCCCATCATGAACCTCCTGACTGGTCTCTGGATTGTTCTCAGGAAGGGTAAGTGGTACAACAACACTTAAATTCCAAACACTGAGGGGAAAATAAAAATAAAAGAATGAACTCTGATATTTCTTGTTGAAATATTGACTGAGTGTCATGGAATTACATTGCTCCAAGAAAAGTTACAAGAAGATTCAGGACCACAATCATTCGAAGATACTCATTCTATTTTGTTTTACTGAGCTGTACCATTTCTATATGGTTAATAGCAACTACTTGCACGGAGATGCTATAGTGAAAAATTCTTGAAAAGGTAATAGAAATAATGCTACAGAAAATCTCTATGTGATTTCCCACATTCTGTGCAGGTGTAGATGTAAATATTTTCATCTTTCCTACATAAAAACTCCTAGCTATCCAGCCTTTCTTCTTCTAGAAGTTTTCAAATAGTTTTTACTCTATATACATGTATTTTTTACAAGAAACATAAATGCATTCTAAAAGACGTCTGATACTTGTAACCCTGGAGAGGAGCAAGCCCAGCTTCCCTTCTAACAATCAGAGAAATGGACCCTCCATGATACGCCGCTGCTCCCCTGTCAGCTTTAGTCTCAGCTTAGTTTCACACTTGGTAGCTGCATGCTTGTGGTATCGCACTTTTTTGGTAGAGTGAGGGCGGCATGCATTAAGAAAACCTGCCACTTGAGGGGGAAAAAGTCTCAATTCATGACTTGCAGGAAATCACATCTGCTTTTGAAATGGTTATGTTCTTCCAAGAATAATTTTGTTAATACTTTGTTAACTGAGATTGTTACCTTTGGCACTTGATTCATTTTTGTTACCAAAGGCTCCTCTAACTACATAGGTCCTAAGAGTATGAGACAGGTTCCCTCGGGTCAATGAGCTGTTGCTGCTGCCCTGGATAGGGAAACACAACTGCGCAAGACAGGGATTTTGCACCTATTGCCAGTCCTTGATAGCAAGTACAGAGAGTCTTCATTCCTCCGATAGAACTGCATCTAGTCATCCTTAGTCTGAGTACAGCATAGCTCTTATATTTGTTGAAATAAGCATTGTATCACTTGGCATGGTTTAATTTACTTTTAATTACCGTAACACTTTCTTCTGATTTTGGCACTGTATAAAGAAAAGAGGGATCAATCTATGTAGTCGCCACACTGGTACTAATGATTGTGGTGCTTATTCTGTTTGTACCACTCCCTTTTCAGGGTGATAGAATTCCTCTCTAATTGATAAAGTTCTGGCTAAATACCAAATCAAGACTAATCTTCTACAAACCAGATTATGAATCCAACTCTTTTCTTGTTTAGTTCCTGGGCTTTGAGGGGGGAGAGTTTGTTCGGGTTTTTTGTTTTCTCCTGTCTGGCCTTACATGGCATGATCTGCTTCTGCACATTCCTAGGAAACAATGAATTTAAGTAAGGACTAAAACCAAAATATATGAGCCAGACATAAATACTTTGGTTAAAATCTTCAGCTGGTTTAAAATAAGTCTTTCTCAATTACATCAACGTAGCTTTTGGCTGCAAATGAACTCATTTTTTTTTTTTTCTACTTAATTATTTTCCATTTTTGAGTGCTCAAGATAATACTATAATTCATAACTTTTTTCATCATCCAGCTCTTTGTTACGCTTTTCTGATTAAATGGGAAGAACTAGGGTTGCTCCAGACTGACTGACTTTATTTATTTATACTATGAGAATGATTGTTCTCATTAAAACAATCCATGCAATACAAACTGAAACTTTGGCAGTCTGTGCTATGTTTTAAGAGCTTAACTGTAAAGAATTTATCAGGTTTGTATATTGTTGCGATACAGTGATGAATAAAATAGCCTGTTTCGTAAGGGTCACCTGACATTGAAGGATCTGAATCTGGATCTGTCCACTTCATAGAAGTGCATTATAGCACTTTTGAACAGTAAAATCTAATCATTGAAATGATCTGAATTGAGTGTGGAAGAGATTGAGAAGCCTGCTCAAAGAGCTTTCAGGATCAAAAGCCTTAAAATTTTCCACATGGAAACATCAGAATGTATTTCTGTATGTCCTGAATGTGAAACAAATGAGATTTCTTTTCCTTTTCTTTCTAGGAATTCTTGTTCCAAGGACTCATAATATATTACATTCACAATGGCTCTTGAAGACTCTGCATACCACCTGGAGAGTCAGAGTTCAAGTTTAATGCTCAATTAATTATCATTTTTCCCTGCTGAATGCCAAATTCATTAAATCTATTTCACAAATGCTTTCACAGGTTTTTCATCATGCTTCATGTTGTTCGGTGGAAAGAAACCTGTCTAGACAGCTTGCTCTCCCACCCCTCTCCCAGCTTGTGTATTATTGGGCTCATCTCGGTAAACACAATAAACCCCCTTGCAAGTTCCATCAACTATACTGATAGTATCCTTTTCATTTAAAAGGGTACATAATTTTAAAAGGCTATTGATATAACTGAAGAAAGGAGAAGAAAATGACAATATGAAACTTGAGGGAAAAAGTGTCTAAATTAAGGTGTTACGATTTGGATGTATATTTGCTGAACTGTGTGAGTATTATGCTTGAGAGAATGATGCGCCACCTCAAGACAGAAAGAGTTTGGGTTCCCCCCACCTTCAGACCTGACTGTCATATTAATTTGGATAACTAAGATAGTAAAGCCAGCAAATGCCAGTGTTTTGATATTCATCTATGAAGATAGATGTATATTTTTTATTGAATCATGGAATGGTTTGGGTTGGAAGGGACCTTAAAGACTATCCAGTTCCAGCCCCCTGCCATGGGCAGGGACACCTCCCACCAGACCAGGCTGCCCAAGGCCCCATCCAACCTGACCTTGAACACCTCCAGGGAGGGGGTATCCACGGCTTCCCTGGGCAACCTGTGCCAGTGTCATGTTTTCAAACATACTGGAGGTATGTTCAACTTCTAAGAGTTTTATTAGAACTGCAAAAGTCTCTACTTCAGTTTCTTTCATATGAGTGGGTACTGCTCGGTGGTAATTACTGGCACATAAATTTGCTTAGAATTGCTGTACTTTACGTCATAACATTTGTCTACCTTCTATAATTCTCACACATTAAATGCAAGAGAAAATGTAAAATTCTGTCCTGTAAGTCATCTGAGACATCTATACTTCTGTATTAGAAAAGTAATTCCTCTTAAATTCATTTAAATTTATCAATTTTTTTTAATAGATTCACCCTTCTTGCTATCTTTATAAAGGAATTTTAAAAAGGTCTCCAGTTTATTTTTGAAAGCAGAGTCACATTGATTGTGGTAATGGGTCAAACATACATCTTGCATGTTCCTTCCTATGAATTTGGTTTGTGAGAACCTGACTACTAAACATTAATATTTGAGTAATGATTAAATGCAGCATAACCCGTATGAATGCTCCTTTTAAAACCTATTGATAGGAGCTGTAGATAAGATTTTATGTTGCTTTTTAGGAACAGGTAGATTTAAAAAGCCTGTAAAAGTATTTTGAGGAATAATGTAAGAAAAAAAAAAGGTAAAATATACATAGATGCATGTAACATAAATTCTAGGATTATCTTCCATAAAAGCAACAATAGTTTGTCAGTACAAGTGACTTGATTTTGATTTGTAGGTCCCAATTCTTCATTCTTTATTTGACAGATAGCCACAGATGTCATTTCAGCAGTCTCCAGAGTTAGTGGGACTACTTGCAGATGATAAAGACTGTAGGATGAAACATAATGATATTAACCATTTCCACGTTGTGCAGCTGTTAAAGGCACAGTGTATGCTTTTCCCAGATGAGAGAAGATGGTTACCTCATCATCCCAGGAGATAAGAAAGTTGTTTTGCAATCATGTTGCCATATTGAAGTTTTTTAGAAGATGATCAACAAAAAAGTTTGAGAAACATAATCCTAAGCTATAAAACTCATACCCTGTCATTTAGAAGATCAGAAGGAGAGATTAGGTAAACAAAAAATAGATAAAACTGGGTTATTTTTAGGTGCACAGACACAGTGCAGAGGCCCATGTTCTAGGGTGCAATTCCTTAGTTGCAGTAATGGTATACAAGATCTCAAAGAAGCCAGTGATGAGGTGCTCCCTAACCAAGTAAAAGGGCAAGATTCTTAAAGATTTGGACTTCAAAATTCTTAAGTAGAGAGGGTTAAGGGAATATGAGATTATAAATATCAAGATGTAATAAACTTGCATTTTGTAGAGTACACTGATAAAGTAATAGCCTTTATTCTAGGGGTAGCCTTTGTTTAGAAGATGTTACAGAAATTAGAACCTTATTTTTCTGCAGGCAAATTGCAGAGACCATCAGATTGTGGAAGGAAGTTTTCTCAATGGTGATGAGTTGTAGACTTCAAGGGACTTCTGCCAGCAATTAATTGCTATGTAATTACTGCTGGTTAAAAACAAAAAGAAATCATTCAAGTGAGTATATTCAGAGAGCAATATTGCCATAGTGGCAACCCCCATGCATCTGTCCTAACGCAAAGTCAGAAACTGAAAGAAATTAAAAATGAAAGAAGTCATTGAATTCGCTGAAGTTTGCAAATAATACCTTTTAGTTTAACAAAAAAAGCTGCTTGTTGGCAACGTCTCTAGTAATAACCCAAGAGGACCTGAACAGTGTTTCCTGGTTGGGAATTGTACGTATCAGCCCAATAGTATATTCTAAAAACCTTCCGATCATTGCTGAATATGAAACCTTGCTTCACCCTTAAGTAAAGATAGATAATGAGCTCAAACAGAGTATCTACAGTTCTTTACTTTTTGTTGCAATCTCTCTAATCTATAACACGCCTTAATTGTTTTAAAACCCAGGAAGGAAGTACTCCTGCTGAATGCCCAAACTGAAAGGTGTAACACATTTCGTGATAGTACGCATTTCCTTGCAATGTGGGTTACTCATGGAAGGGTGATTTTCTTGTGGTTGCTTTGATACAGTACTTTGGTTAGAAAGAAACATACATGTTTGTTTGACTTTGTGACGCTTATTTGCGACTGTGAACAATGTTATTCTTGTTTTTTATACATTTTTAAATTGCCTTTTACCACAATATTTTTACATAGGCAAACCCGAAAATACCATTTGTGCTCTTATATGAAATAAGAGCATGTTAAACTTGTTCTCAGCCACTCTGTGATGACCTGAAATTATCTGTTTTGCTTTACAAAGAATCCCTTACTGTTTCAAAAAGTATTCATGCTTTTCTACAGCAATACTTTTCTAAGTTTTAGCTACTGGTTATGGAGTTGTTTTCAACAGAGTTTGTGTACACGTGGCAATGGGAAGTGTCACCATTAAGCAGTACAAGGTATTTTACTTGAGCATAACTGGTTTACAGGGTTTGTAGAAGAAAGAATTCAGTGCCTCTGGTATCCTTCCACGTTAGTCTCTTTTTCTTCATAGTGGAAGAAACAGGAGCTACTAAGAATACCAAACAGTCTCTCCGTTACCAGTATAGTCCCACCAACAAGGAAGAATTCATTGTATGTTGCTGGGTAGAAGTATTTAGCTGTATTTTTGTAAAATCTAAGCAAGCAATCTGTCAGCAGCATTTGGAACCAAGTATCTATGTGATTTACCCTGCTGTTTCCACTCAAAGAAAATCAGGTATTTTTTTCTTTTCAGTAGCCAATAAAGCTTGAACTGTAGCAACATGTAACCGGAGTTAAGATTCTGATGTTAGTTTTAAAAGAAGTAGGTTTAGTCTTTGACCAGGAAGAACGTTCATGGTATTGGGTACTCTTAGGTAGCGATGGAGATATGGGTTTTATTTTATGCCCTTCTTTCTTCTGAGAGCAACTAAGTTGGTATCAGTGTAGGCTGTGGAGTATTAGCCACATGGCTACTGGCATCAGATACACTTTAGCGGCTCTGTTACTCACTTGCTTTTGTGTATTTATTTAATCTGACTTTGATATTAGCTGATCTTAAATGACACTGTAACACACATATAAATGTTTTCCCGTATTCCACGTTGGCACTTTACGTGCAATATATGCACGTGCTGTGACTTTTATTAACACTGGACCTTAGGCAGATTTGGAAACTGCTCATGGAGCTGCAGGTTTAGAAATATGAAAGTAAGATTATTCTCTGCCTTGGTTTCTGTCGAAATACATGAAGTTTATTCCTACTGCAGGATGAACATAAAATGAAGGACTTTATAATCAGAATTCAAAGGCTGTTTTTCATTATATAAGATATTTTGGGGTCTTCCTTCTTAGTTTGTGTTAACTTAGGCCTCGGACTGACTCTTGAACCCAAACTCCATATCCTGATCATCTACCATACTTCAGTCTTGGTTTTTGCATTTCTGCTGATCTCTGAATTAAGTCTGTCGGAGTTAATAAGGAATATTTAACTGGTTAATGTATTTGCATTAGATCTTCTTTCCACATTATAATGCTTTCAGTATGAATAGCCTTGCAACAAAGACTACGAGTTGTTTTACTGGTACAGACTGAAGTGGCTGTAAAGAAGTGTGATCTTTCCATAAAAGAAGCAAGAGGGTTTTTTTTTTTTAACATCTGTGGCACCCTTAATGATCTTTCCCCTGATCCGCTGAACCCTCACCTCCATTTCCAGCAGAGGGAGCATGTGAAATGAAGCTGAATGAATCATACATAGCTGTTGTAGTATTAACATACACAGTTATCTGAACAGAGGGAAAGACATTTCACAATTGGTTTTATATTTTGGATGCTTTCCACACAAAGGAAAAGCAGCTTGATAAGAAGGATATAACTTTCATGTGATTTGCCTTCATTGACTACATAAAAATATGTATTTTTATTTCATGAAAGGGATCAGATTTTTTTATTAGTAGTCTTTGAAAAAACAAAGTTTGCTTGTAATGGAAACATTATTTATAAGAGGTGGCCTGAAACAATGTTTCTATCCAATGGATTTTTTTGACCTGACTCCCTTACATAGAGCAATTCGTTTCTTCTCTAGGCTGTTCCACATTTGACGTTTATTAAAACCCCTGAAGCAGTTTAATCATTTATTTCAGCAGATGCAGAAGTCCAAGCTTAGTTTTAAGTTTCCTACCTTGTGCTTGTCATCCACATTGTATTTTCAGTGTTTCTATTTCCTGAGGTGGGAGAAGAACAAACTTTTTTTTTATCTTGAATGCAGCCTACACCCAAGCAATTACATAGAGTACACAAAGCAGAAAACTTCTTTGTTGTCAGAGCTGCAGTATAACCTAGGAGGTGAACAATGCGCTTCTCAGATTTACTTGACAGAAGGGTATGTCTTTCCTGCACGCAGTAATATTTTATAAAATCACTGGTGCGTACACATTTTAAAAACAAAGCTACCTAACAGAAATAGAACCTATAATTGAAATTTCTTTTTTGACCCACAGCGGCTGCTCTAGAAGTAGTGTAGTGAAATGAGTTCTTATTCTAAGAATGAGTGAGTGTGCACTAGTTTTCCATTTTTATTTCTGCTCTCCTAACCACTGCCCTAAACAACAAGCAAGCTCAACAGCATTTTTTATTCTAACATTTTTACCTCGTATTGTGATGCAATGTAGTGTGATGTTCTTTTTTCTCAGGCAACACCCGTATTTTCTATGCAAGGCTGCTGTCCTCTGATTCACTGACTGTAAACCAGAGAGACTCTGTAGAGACATAGATGCTTGTGCTGAAACTAGAACTCACAAGTTCAAGAGAAATTTATTGGCCTAGATTGATGCCAAAGTGGGAAACTACTCTGTTGATGGGTTTTTTTGTTAATTCTTCCAGCCAGTTCCTACAGCCTTTCTATCGCACCTCTTGCATGGAAACAAAATTTCCAATGCACTATTTGAATACCCGAATGTCACTGCTATTCACTGCAGCAAGCAACGTCAGCTGGAGTCTTTCAGTCTGATATCACTGTAAGGATCTTGACTGATTTCTAATATGAGTCTGATCTGCTTTAGCACGTGTACCTGCTGACTGTAGCCACACACTACAGTTACCCCACCAATTCCAAGAGTCTTCAACTCACTTGAGAAAATTATAGAGTCATGCAATCATTAAGGCTGGAAAAGACCTTTAAGATCCAGTCCAACCACCATCCTAAAGCTTCCATTCCTACTTAACAATATCCTCAAGTGCCACGTCTATGTCATTTTTTTCACACCTCTGGGGATGGTGACACCACTACTTCCCTGGGCAGCCTCCTCCAATACTTCACCACTTACTCACAGAATCACAGAATCACAAGGTTGGAAAGGACCCATTGGATCGAGTCCAACCATTCCTAACACTCCCTAAACCATGTCCCTCAGCACTTCATCCACCTGTTCCTTAAACACCTCCAGGGAAGGCGACTCGACCACCTCCCTGGGCAGCCTGTTCCAGTGCCCAATGACTCTTACTGTGAAGAATTTTTTTCTGGTATCCAACCTGAACCTCCCCTGGTGGAGCTTCAGGCTATTCCCTCTTGTCCTGTCCCCTGTCACTTGGGAGAAGACGCCAGCTCCCTCCTCTCCACAGCCTCCTTTCAGGTAGTTGTAGAGAGCAATAAGGTCTCCCCTCAGCCTCCTCTTCTCCAGGCTAAAAAACCCCAGCTCTCTCAGCCGCTCCTCGTACGACTTGTTCTCCAGCCCCTTCACCAGCTTCGTTGCTCTTCTCTGGACACGCTCCAGAGCTTCAACATCCTTCTTGTGGTGAGGGGTCCAGAACTGAACACAGTACTCGAGGTGCGGTCTCACCAGTGCCAAGTACAGAGGGAGAATAACCTCCCTGGACCTGCTGGTGACCCCATTTCTGATACAAGCCCAGATGCCGTTGGCCTTCTTGGCCACCTGGGCACACTACTGGATCATGTTCAGTTGGCTGTCAACCAGCACCCCCAGGTCCTTCTCTTCCGTGCAGCTCTCCAGCCATTCTTCCCCCAGTCTGTAGCACTGCATAGGGTTGTTGTGCCCCAAGTGCAGGAAAGGAACTCGGAAAGGAATGTTTTCTAATATCCAGTCTGGACCTGCTCTGGCACAACTTGAGGCCATTTCCTGTTCTATCACTTGTTATGTGGGAGAAAAGACCAACACCTACCTCGCTACAACCTCCTTTCAGGGAGCTGTGGAGGGCCATAAGGTCTCCCTTCAGCCTCTTCCAGGCTGAACAACCCCAGTTTTCCCATCTCCTCTTCTTAAACGTTCTTCTCTAGACCCTTCACTAGCCTTGTTCTCTGGACGTGCTCCAGCATGCCAATGTCTTTCTTTGTACTGAGGGGACCCTAAACCGCACACAGGATTCGAGGTGCGCCCTCACCAGCGCTGAGGACGAGGGCACAACCACTTCCCTGCTCCTGCTGGCCACGCCAATTTGATCCCAGCCAGGACGCTGTCGGCCACCCGGGCAGGCTGCTGGCTCACGTTCAGCCGGCTGTCAGACCTGGAGATGGCCGCTTGTTTCCTTCAGCCACTAAGGGTGGGCGAAGGAGAGAAGAGACCGAAGTTAGAGCGCGCGAGCGGGGCCACAGCTCCGTCCCCGCGGCCGCTCCGGGGCCACTCCCGGCCGCGCCTTTGCCCCGCGGCGGCGGGCGGGTCCCGGGGCGGGGAGCGGCGCCGGGAGCGGGCAGGTGGCTGCCGGTGAGCTGCGCTCGGCGGAGCTGCGGTGAGTGCGGGCGGCGGAGGGAGCGCGGGGGGTCGCGGCTTCGCCATCGGCCCCGCACCTGCGAGGGGGCAGCGCCGCCCCGGGGCTCCCGGCGGCCCCTCGACAGCGCCGGCGGGTCCCTGTCACCTCGCCACCTCTCCGTCTGTGGGGTCCCTGTCACCCCTCTGCCTGAGGGGTTCCTGTCACCCCGTCACCCCTCCGCCTGAGGGGTCCCTGTTACCCTGCCACCCTCCGCCTGAGGGGTCCCTGTCACCCTGCCACTGTCACCCTGCCACCCCTCTGTCTGCGGGGTCCCTGTCACCCTGCCACCCCTCCACCTGGAGGGTCCCTGTCACACTGTCACCGTGTCACCCCTCCACCTGCCGGAGTCTCTGTCATCCAGTCACCCCTCCTCTCCACCTGCGGAGTCGCTGTCACTCCCTCACCTCTGCCTGGGAGGTCCCTGTCTCCCTACCACCCTCTGCCTGGAGGGTCCCTGTCACCGTGCCACCCCCTCCCCTCCGCCTGCCAGGATCACTGTCACCCTGCTAACCCCCTCGCCTCCTCCGGTGGGATCCGTGTCGCCCTGTCCTCGCTCCCCTCTGCCTGCGGGGTCCCTGTCACTGTGTCTCCCCTCTGCCTGCGGGATCCCTATCACCCTGTCACCCCTCGGTCCCCGCGGTGGCAGCCATCGAGGCGCGCGGTGCTGGCAGCCCCGGTGGGTGCGAAGGGCTCTGCTCTCGGTGTGCCCTTCCCGGGCTGTTTTCCAGGGAGCACAGTCAAGGGAGAGGCTTAATCTGAATCAAAATAGGCGTTTAATTAGGGGCTGACGGCAGATACGGGCACCTGTTTCCACATACACAAAGGTCTCCTCCGTCATCGTGTTTCCAGGTTTATCCAAGGTGTGAGTAAGATGCAGGTGAACAGGCTCACACTTCCACCAGCTGAAACCCACTTGGGAAGCCCTGTGTCGCTTGCAGGGCTGTTGTCTGCTTTCCCTGTCCTGTTCCTTAGTCACCTCACACAATGCCAACCGATCCCATGGCCTGGAATGATCCCTAAATGTTGTGACTTCTCCTCTTTAATACAGTTTTGGACATGAGAACATGAGAACTGAAATACCATGAATCAATCTTGTTATATTAGCTTCTATTGTTGACAAGCTTTACTGTCAATAGTACATTTAGCACATTGAATTTTAATAGCTACTGATGGGTCTTGGGTTGATGTGTGGGAATCTTTTCAGCCGGAAAAACTTTAACAGTGCGATGAAATTTATTTTGCTTGTGAAGACATCGTCTTACCAGTTTTGCCATTCAATTAACTGGAAAAAAAAGAGTATATTTAATACCAGTATAAATCATCATCAAAAGAAGTGGCACCAGCAGGGCGAGGGAGGTGATTCTGCCCCTCTATTCCTCTCCTGTGAGACCTCATCTGGAGTACTGTGCCCAGTTCTGGAACCCTCAACAGAAGGATATGGAACTGTTGGAATGGGTCCAGAGGAAGGCTACAAAGATGATCAGAGGGCTGGAGAACCTCCCATAAGAGGACAGGCTGAGAGAGTTGGGCTTGTTCAGCCTGGAGAAGAGAAGACTCTGAGGAGATCTTATAGTGACCTTCCAGTACCTGAAGGGGCTACAAGAAAGCTCGGGAGGGACTGTTCACAAAGGCTTGTGGGGATAGGACAAGGGGGAATGGGTATAAACTGGAAAGGGGCAGATTTAGACTAAACGTATGCAAGAAGTTCTTCATGATGAGAGCGGTGAGGTACTGGCACAGGTTGCCAAAGGAAGTTGTGGATGCCCCATCCCTGGGTGTTCAAGGCCAGGTTGGATGGGGCCTTGGGCAGACTGATCTAGTGGGAGGTGTCCCTGCCCATGGCAGAGGGGCTGGAACTGAATGGGCTTTAAAGTCCCTTCCAACCCAACCCATCCTATGATTCTAAATACTAATTATTTGTATATTTTCACACTAGTTAAAAAAAACCAAACTAACTACCTTTTCTTCTATAGCTAGTTTAATTGTGTTTAATTTGCACAAAATCATGCATGTCTTAGGCTTTGTATTTATATAAAAATACAAAAGTGATATAAATATCAGCAAGCAGCGTGCTGTGGACTGTATACTACATCCTTTGTCTGAAAATAAGTTGTTATTCCAGGCTGACACTCACAAGATCTTCCAGAAATTTTTCCTCTTCTCCTGTCTTTCCATTGTGAATGTAACATACCATTATTAGCTGCTATTAATCTTTCTTCCTGGATGTCATGTTCTCTGCTCAGTGCTGTATATTCTCCCATATTTGTCATCACTAAACAGTTCATTTGCTTTATCACTCAGATATTATTAGCCTCCAAGAATAGTAACCATGCATCAAAGCCTGTTTGATGCCAATACAAGACCGTATATCATTTTTGCATCAGAGTAATTTCTCATTCGTTGTATCACAGTGCCAATAAACACCAGGGCACCGTTCCTTTTCCATGCAACACGATATGGATGGTTTTTATGTAAATTTTAAGTGGAAGTGAGCTCTCATCAGCAGTTTTTACAGGACAAAGATTAGATTACAGAAGGAAAAAATGTAACATGATTACTGGCACTTGCCGTGTAGCTCTTTAATCATTGAAAGAAGGCAGTTCCGTGGTAGGAGTTGGCTTATCATTAAATGAAAGGGAGCAGGTGCCTTTAGCTTCACCCAGTGATGAAGTAGGAACTTTCTGGGGTTGTAGTGATGGGTGATTAATTTGCTTATGTGCAGATGTCAGAGTTGATAGACATTAGAAGGTCTTGTTTCTTTGCTTTCACGACAACCTTGGAACTTTACTTCTACTGTGCTTTTAATGAAAAATGTTTTCTTTAGCATAAAGTACACTTGTGAATATAGAGAGTCTGATTCTTCTCTTGGAAAATAACCCTCTAACCAGTGCTGTAGTGACTGCAGCAGTGTTACTTCTAAGGCAGCGCACAGGAATATGAGTGCCTTCTGCCTGACACTGAGCCCTCCAAAGAAAAGGGCTTTGCTCACATGTGACCTGTGGTGGCACTGACATTCTCCGCTATCCCTTTGTGAGGGCTGTAAGTTACTTGGCTGGCAGGTTACATATTTATAGTCATGATGGAAGAGCACTAAAGAGGAGGAAAGAGTGAGCTGTGTAATAACAAGGACTAGCACTGAGCTGTTATTGAGGGACTGAAAATATGATTAAGCTATGGGAATGTCTCAGGCAAATATTTATTGCAGCAGCAAAGCTACATTTCAGATTCAGTAGGAATAAAGTGAAATCATCGATGTCCAATGACACAGAGACCAGTTCTCCCCGTGTTTGTGTGAAGATGTAATAAATGGTCATTGCCTCTTAGAGCATCTGGCCATTCTGCTCTTGGTTTCAGATGCGTGTTGCCAGCACAACCAGTCTCTGACTAGGGTGCTGCAACCACAACTCATTGTGGATAGGGACCTTGCAAAGCACTGGCTGTACAGAAAGAAAACGAGTCTCAGAAATCTGTCTGAGGCATTTATGGCTCTGTATTATTAAAGAGAAAAAAGAGACTATGCAAAAAGGTCAAGGAAGGAGACCATTTAGTTACCCATTTTGTTATAATATGAATATCCATTCATGGGCAAAGTTGTCCCTTGAGGAAGGTGGCTTTATCTGTACCAAAGTATTTTTGTGGATTGCTATTCATCCTGAATTCTGCAGAAGTCCCTCAAAATTATGTTTTTCCATCCTTCAACTTTGGGTTTGATAAGATCAAATTCTCCAGTTTATGTTTTTGAATCAGCCAGTACTGGCACTTGTCCCACTTCTGTGCCTCACTGGTGTAGTACTGGTGTAGTACTCTCACTCCATCACCTCATATGAAGGAGGCTAAGCTAAGATACGCTCATTAAATGTGTTATCTCATATAGTCATTAACAGAAAGGAATTTTTAATTCAGCATCAAATTAAATTAACATTTTGCAGATAGATGTGCATAAAGCAAACTGCAATGTAAGTGGCAAGAGAGTCTTTGGCTGCTCTTAAATACATGTAAAATGGAAGATTTTAAAATGAAATATAAAAGTGAAGAGTGCAATTAGTACCGTATTTCTGTAGTACTTTAATTTGTAGTACTTTAATTTTTGGTGTCTATGAAGTGTGAGCATTGTGTGTTGTAAAATGCCTACATCTGTTTGGTGACTTATAATAGGGTGAAGCTAAAAATCTTGGCAGTTCAAAACCAAGTAATTGTGTCTGTCGGCACTCAGGAAAATACAGACAATGGGCTGGGAGTAGAGCAGAAATGTACTAGTAGATGCTTCTGCAAAACCAATCAGCAGTGATGTTTTTAATGAAGCTGAGACTTAAATAATCGTTGTCTTGATTTCAAGGGTAACGTTTTATTGTTTTCCTAGCTCCTGGAAGTCCTGGTACTTCTCATGCCCATGTTCTGTATAGCCTCAGCTGGAGTCAATGCAGTTCTTCTTGGCAGTAGTAGCTTATCCGGTAGCTGTAGGAATTTAACAGAAAACTGTCTTAGAGCCCTTTAAACAGCAGATGGTGTATCTACCTTTGGAAAATGTATCTTGGGATCAAGTTTCACTGTATACACTGGTGATGCCTTAAATTCCGACAATTTTTCAAATAATTCAAGAGGAAAATTGAATCGATGATTTGCAGAAAAATGCATCAGAGCAGGTATGAGAGAGTCATCAGTAGGATTTTTTAGCAGCTTGTCACCATTGACTGTTGGTGACCTTGAAAGAGTCTAGCTAAGTGTAATTACAAGAGTATTTACTTAGGGCAATCAGCTTTTTATCCTGTCTGTTGGTGTTCAAAGAGAATGAGATAAAACGGGATACAGATTGCTTTGGTACTTCTTCCAGTACATCTTGTTTCCCAGAATTCACAGGCCTGCAGTTCTCCGTGCTGTCACCTGCAGACTTCACCAGTCTGCCCTGGGAGGATGAGAAACCCACATGTGTATAAGGTGCTATGTACCTTTGGTGGTGTCCGCTATCAGCTGGTTTTCTGATGAAGCCTGTTGCAAAGCTAAACCAGAAGTAGCTTTAAAAAGAAACCTCCAGGAAAAAATGTTGCCTGTATTGAAGCAGAGCTTTTTCTTTTGTAGCTACACTTATGGGCTAAGGTGTGTTGTACAAGTCTGAGTTTACAAGGGAGACACTCGAGAGTTCACCAAGTTGTAAAAAGTGCTTCAGCTTCTAACGTGAAGTTCCATAAACAGTTTATTATAGTCTATGGATAAAAATACACAATAGCTCTGCTTTTCTAAACAGCAAAAGAGTTTGGTTGTGTGTTTTGGTTAATTGTTTGGTTTTTTTTAAAGTTGATTTATTTTGAATGACATTGTTTAATATTGCCTCCCTGAAAGGCTTAAAAACTCAATGTGCTTTGGTTTTTGTTTTTTTTTTATCTGTAGCGCACGAAGGTACTGGGCAGTGAAGACAAGCTGCAGTTTTACCTCTTTGTATTGAAAAGTGATAAGCAAGATGGGAAGATTACCCAGTTTCTCTTTCTCCATGTCATTCTTCTTTTATCACACCAGCTTTGGCAACTCTGCTATTTAAAGAAAAATAGAATAACAAAGGAACAGTTTCATCTTCTAACTCATTGTCTAATACAATGCTATCAGCTGCCTGTATTTTAGAATTATGGGCTTTATTTGATTCTACACTTGATTAGATTTCTTTCCTTCTTAATGGAAGATATTCTAGACCTGAAGAAACAAGCTATAAATACAATGCCTATAACGGGAGCTTAAAGAAGGACTCAAGTGTGTAGATAACAGGGGACTGTATGTCATCAAAATTGGTAACTTATGAAATCTTACAGTTATGACATTCTTTCCTTAATACTGGGATCAGTATCACTAAGTTTTTTGCTTAATGTTTGGGGTTTGGGCAGAAGCAGGGGCTGCACTGCGTCAGCTGACCATGGAAACGTGCAAGAGAGGCATGGGTACTTGGACAAATTGGAGGTTAAGGAGGTACTGACATGCTTTCTGTACCTCTAACCACTTCCACTTCTAGAAGAATGAACTGCTAATTTCTGTACATACATGCCTTCTGAGTGTTTAATGTGTCACCACTGAGTTGACAGTTCCATAGCTGGGAATGCTGCGCCGGGCATCCATGTGACTTAGGTCTCTGCTTGTAAGACTACGAAGTGCAGAATTCTGAATTTATATCACTTTGTGTGCTGCTCTGCAGCAAAAAGGCATGCAGGGCTGGTCTCATCAAGATCCATTTTCTACTTGATGATATGTTAGCTTAAAACACCTATTGCAGATAAAAACATTGGTAGAGGAAGAAAATTGATGTCACTGCTTAGTGGTACTTGGTGTACGGAGGTGGAGCATGAATGGAGTATGTATAAGGGTAACTGGTGAGAGTTCTCTTGTGGAAACTTTAGATTTGTTGTCCATTGCTGTCTTCTGCACTGTAGGCTGGTTGCGTAATATGCTCAGACATGCCTTCTGTTATTTAGGATTAAATAACCACTCATGCTCCTTTGGTGAGCATTCACCTCAGAGTCCTCTGTTCTTCTCAGACCTACTGGCAGAAAGTCTTCATCAGGGAACATCAGAGTAGGCAAAACTGGGAAGATCTTTGAGGCTGTAAGTCACAGAGGAAAGATGACAAAAGGCTGTCCTCGCAACCCTTTTATTTCATGTTTCTCTTGAAGGGGAGTGAATATGTTGCAGGTTTTATGAAAGGACAAAGGATGTATTTTTTTTAAATTGAACTAAAATAAAAGCTGTGCAGGGGTAGTATGATGTTCAGAATGACTATAGGTGGCAGCATCACAATAAAATAAAGTTTTCTCCATGTCTTTAGCCAATTAGATATCAATCCTTAGTTCCTTCAAAGCATGTCACAAACAAAGGTACAGAGGAGTGTGAATCAAAAGAGCAGAGGAGAAGCTTGTTGGAGTTCATCACCTCTTCAACAAATAGTTAAAATAGGTTGATCAGCCTCTTAAATCTGTGTGTTCTCAGTTGTGTAAGCATGCATGAACATGCAGCCTTGCAGAGTTCCTCCTCCTTGGTATCTTGCTTGGTCCGTTCAGGCCAGCAGCACTAACTGGATTTTGTAATGCTGGCACATAATCCAAGCATGAAAAAGAAAATGCTGTCCTCACCAGCACAAGTCTCCCAGGATTGTGAAAAGAAGCTTTTGAAGAAAGATGAGTGAGTGTATTTCAATGAAGTGTTCATTTTCCATAGATGGCCAGTGTCTTTGGAACACTGAAGGTAGATGGACTCTAAAGACTGATTTTTTTTTTCAGAGAGGAGTGTTCAATAGTTTATGAAAATGGAGCCTATTTCAGGTATTTTAAATTCGGCTTCCAAACATGAATATATCCAAGTTAATTTTGAAAAAAGATAGCCCATGTCACAATAAGGAAGATAGCATGTTTTACTTCCGTCCCTCCTGCTTACCATTAAGGTTTATGGGAACAGTTAATGTGGCGTATTATCTTGTTCAGTGTGTGCTATCGTTTTCTCCTGGTGTGCTAATTGCTTTATAGCAGAAATGAGTACATTTGTTTTTTTCTTCCCACAGCCCAGGGAGAACTGTCAGACCCATTTGACAGGGCACAGATTCACTTTCTTTCTTGTGCAGATGCATCCCCCTAAAATCACTCAGCCTCAAATTATCAAAAGGAAGTCGTAGGCTGTATCTGGTCCATCGGTTTCTTGTTCCTTCACCAACCTGCTTTATAAGAAGATACTGTCCAGTTTACTTCTCTTGAATATTGACTTCAAATATGTACTTATCTCAAAATTCGTTTTTTTCAAAATAATGAAAGCTATGGTAAGGCGATATGTGTGATTTTTTTTTTAAATCTTATAGCCTAACTCTTTTTGTCATCTTTCTGTGAGATGAAAGTTGGCAGAAAGTATGTTGCAGGCTGTAAAGCCAGCCTATCTAATTGCTGCTGAATGGACTGATGAAGAGTGCTGTCGTTCTTTGGTAGTTTAGCTTTCTAAAGTGAGGTGGTAACTGTATATTAGTGTTTTAAATTGTGCCTATTACAGAGTTCTTGGATAACATGCCTCAGTGAAAGGATGCTGGGGAAAAAAAGTAGTGTCGCTATGAAAATGATTTGTTCTTTCTAATGACTTCAGGTTCCCTTTTTTAATTACTTCTGCAAACACCCTTTGACAGAATGCCAAAGCAGTGCGAATTGAACTGCTTAATTTTTTCTGCCTGTCTTCTGTCTCATGCTACCAGGCAATATTGGAATTTACCTCAGCAGCATTCGCAGGACTTGGATTTATTTGCTCACAGAGAGACTTGAAGAGAGATCTGAAAGCTGTAATATGCAGGTGATATTTTTTATTTACCCAGGAGAAAGAGGAAAACGCTTGTGGTATTACTTCTGTATTTCATTCTTTCACAAGCCAGCAAAATAGAGACATTGTACTTGGGGACTGAGGGACAACAGCAGCATCTCTTTTAACACTGAGGCTTTTAACATCTTCAGGGATATAATTCCAGTCAACTACAATAGGACTGAGGCACCTAACCTGAAAATCCAGCTGTATCTTATCAGCTAATGATTCTTATTCATTGCAAGAGATAATGGTTCCCACCTCCATCTTTAAACATTTAATGGCTCTGAAAATTTGACTTTCTAGAATTATATATCTAAACGGTGGGTGCTAGTAGTGAGTACTTCTGAAGTTCTGAGCAACAAGTGTGCTGTGTCTCTGTCATAGCTATGTCTGAGTAGTAGCTATATGTGTGTTACTTTCACTCTCTTGTTCATGTGCCTTGGCTTCAAGGAAAAGAAATTTGGTTCTGCAAGCCAAGGCAACTGTCATGCACTGTGGACATGCCTCGATCTGAACAGTTTGGGTAGCTGGACAGGGAAGATGCATTTGTACTATTGAATAGCACAGGGAATGTTCCTGGTTCAGGCGGTCACTGATCACCTGTCCTCTTGACTTCTTAGAACAGCCCTGGATGTGGTCCTGGTTTGGGTGGTGAAGGTCTTCAACAAGCAGCATGGAGATAGTCACCCTCTTGCAAGGACCACGAGAGTTTAGCTGTCTGTGTTCAAGCCATTGGTTCCAGTGCCATAGAACAGTCCTGAGGGCATTTCATTTACAAAAACAGATGCAGCCCAAGGCATGCCCAGGGAAGCTGTGGATGCCCCATCCCTGGAGGTGTTCAAGGCCAGATTGGATGAGGCCTCGGGCAGCCTGATTTAGAGGGATGTGTCCCTGCCCGTCACAGGGGCATTGGAACTAGGTGATCTTCAAGATCCCTTCCAACCCAAACTATTCTATGAGTCTATGATGCAAAGATATGGGCTAGGATGTTTCAACCATACCAAGCAAAGTGATTTTCTCCTTACCCTGAGAGATGTCAGTAGGTGAGGCTTTGGTTATATTGGAGGGGAGGGGAAAGTGCCTCTTCTGTTTTGATGATTTTTTTTTTATAGCACAGTTCTATTTTTTGTGCCAGTTTGTGGTGTATTTTTGTAGCATGGTATGAATGATTTGCGTTTGATCCCACACTTAGAGAGAATGCTTCCAGTCTGTAGGGCAGGAGAGGTCATTTTTGCGTCGCTGTGAAATGCTGTGGGAGCAAATGCTGAGCTTCTCACAGTCACAGCTGACACTTCTCTTAACGCTTCTGACATAGAGGGCAGCGGGGTGCTGATAAGGATGGGAGTTCACTGGAACAAATGAGTATTTACTCAGTTAATGCTTATTACTGTCTTATTTTTCCCCATAAGATTATATCCCCTAACGCAAAGATGATCAAGCACAATACTGTTCCAACAGCTGCCATAAGCATAAGACATTCTGGGTATAATCAGGCTCTGTACACTGATGACTGATCACACGAATCTGATAAATTCTTATGACAGGATTTGTGGCTCTGAGGTTCATTGTAGAAGCCAGATTGTGCCTTATTTGCTGTTAAGGCTTAATAGAATTGCCCATTGATTTTTCTGCAGCCAGGTCCCCCAAGGGATTTATTCATTCAGGGATTAAAATTGTTCCATGGTTGTCTGATTTGTTTAAAGCTCATGCATTACTCTTAATTGGAGACAGTGACCTCAAAAATAGCCGAAACCTTCCATTATCCTTATGTGGAAGAAAAAGGTGTACAAAAAAATCATTCTATAGCTAATGAAGGCTTTTTATACCTCTACTTTTGTATCTCCCTGCTTCTTTTTGCTTGAGTCAAAAATGAGTTGAAATATCTGCCTGATGAATTTGTTTGGAGTGGAAGGAAGCCAAGAATTATTTTAACAAATGTTTTAGCTTAACACTGAGTATGGAGGCTTAGTTTGCCAAGCTGGAAAAGTGAATAACTAGGCAGTTTTTGTGAGGCTTATATAGGGTGTGGGTCATCTTAAATGTCAGTTCCAATCTGTGTTACGTATTTGTAGGGGAGCATATATTGTGAACGAATTGACGAGTTCTCCTCATAAGTTTCATGTTTCTCTGAAACAACTGATTAGTTTTGATAAACCGTGGCACACACTGCAGTCAGCTGAGAAGCCGAAGGGACTTGAGGAAATCTGCTCTTCTATCTGCCGGATAGAATTTTACAGATACCTGCTTGCTGCGTACACACGTTCGAAGGAGAGCTGTGTTGGGTGCTGTGATGGTGCGAACGTAACGTGTCTGGTAAGACGGGCTGCAGAGTACAGCAAGGAGCATTGCTGGTTCCTGTGGAAGACTATTGGAGTTCAGCACTGGAGAAGGGGGCTTTCTAGCACAGCTCCTGTAAATGTTGGGTCCCACTGGTTGGTGTAGTGTGTAGCTGTCCTCTTGTCTGTGGCCTCATGGCTCTTGAACAGGCTCACTAGCTTCTTTTGACAGGTTTGCCATTATTTATTCTTGCTATAGCTGTGAAAAATCAGCAAAATGTACCTGAAAGTGGATCTGCTGCTGCTTCTTCCGCTTTTGCATAGGCATTTGAGAACATAGAATAGCATGTATGAATAAAACCATACTTGGACAAGACAAAACAAGGAACAGCTGCAAGGTCGGAATTGGGGTTATGACCCTGGATTCACTCAATTTCAAGCTATTGAAACTTACTTAGGTCAAAACCAGACAACTTTTAGCAAGTTTTAGCTAATGTTAACCTGGTGAAGAAGCCAATTCCAATCCTGATAATTAAAAAAAACCCAACCCAAACCTTGATTCTGTGGATGAAGTAGAATTCAGCTAAGAGGAGGGAGGCTCCTCTGAACATCACTCCCTACTTTATTCTGCCACCAGTGAAGCAGTCCTCTGTCACTTAGGCCTTTTCAGGGAAGTTTTCCTAAGAACTATTCTTGCTCTCTTAGTCTTCCTGCTGCCTTTCCTGTATTACTTTTCCTACAGTTTCTCCCCTTTCTCTCCCTTTTCTCTCCCCTTTCTCTCCCCTTCCTCTCCCCTTCCTCTCCCCTTTCTCTCCTTTTTCACTCCCACAGAAAAGTCTCTGCCACACAGATGTCTACATTTGTGATAGCAATCCTCAGGGACATTTTCTTTGGTCCACAACATCAGTTGCTTCTTTGGACTTGCCATGCATCTATAGATGATGGTTCTGTTGCTCTTGTTATCTTCTTGCATAAAGAAGCTCTGTTGCATTTTACACTTGCTCTGAATTATAG
This sequence comes from Cuculus canorus, assembly GCF_017976375.1. Lineage (NCBI taxonomy): Eukaryota > Metazoa > Chordata > Aves > Cuculiformes > Cuculidae > Cuculus > Cuculus canorus. Next base: position 68,329,817 of record NC_071401.1, read on the forward strand.
CCATTGCCTCAGTAACACTTAACTCAACCACAGCAATAACTTGGGTTATTACATTTCCCCTTGGCTTTTAGTTTGAAATTTAACAGTGGAAGATGATGGTAGAAAAAGAGAGACATTTCTTTCCTAGAAGAAAGTTTAAATCAGGGGTGTATAATAATTTAATACTGCATATTGGATATTCCAAGATCCCCAGGTGGGCTTCAACCCTTGAACAGGCAAAGTTCAAAGTTTTTATAGGACTTATGGCTGGTCCATATCAGAGATATCTGAACTGAGTAAACAGTCAGGCTCCTTTCTGACATTTGCTGTGAGTCTGCAGTGTACGGAAGGATAACGCTAGCTGACCTGCTGTTTTGACAAAATTATGCTCTTTCAGCGGGTTACCATCTCTTGTGTAACTCAGCACTGTTAGCACAAGCATTTGAGGGTTTGTTTTTGGACATTGCTGGAATGCTTTAAGGAAATGCTCTCTCCTCTAGAGTAAAGAGGTTGTTTCCGCAACCTCTCTCACGGTGAGAAGATTTTTTTAGTGAAAGCTGTGAATCTGATGCCAAATGACTCTAGTAATTGACAGTAATTTTTTTGACAAATGTGCCAAAGGATTTTTGTTCCATTTTCCTGAAACTTTGTGGGAATTTTCTCTGCAACACTTGCAATGAGCCTGATGTAGGAAGTTTTTTAGTTAAAGCTAAATAAATAAATGTGTTTATGGGCAATTAGATTGTAACCTTTATGTCTAACTCTGTAATTTTTATTCATGTTCCTTCAGCTCTCTGGTTTAATAACCAGTTCAATTGCTTTGCAGTCTTATTCTGAATTAAAGCAACAAGATTTAGCTTGATCATAACAACAATTTGGATTATAACAGAGGACCATGTGTGCAAATAGGAACATCTCAGTATGAACCTTCCCACTGGACTTATGGGGACTCTGGATCTGTGGGTGATGGTGGTGGGAGCCTTCAGCAGGGGCTTCCTGGCTCCATCTCCACAAAAAGAGCTTGCAAATGCTTTTTCCAACCACATTTATCCCCTGCAGCACTAAATTTTGTCATCTAGATCTCCAAAATATAAAGCCCTATTTCCTATTAGCTTTTCTTATCTGACTAGTTATTTTAATAGCCTCTATTTCTGAAGCATAAGGCAAAATAAAACCAACGTACAGTTTTTGTCATATTGCTTATGTAATGCACTATTTTCTCCATCCACTCTTCAGGGTGGAATTGGGCTGGAATTTACAATAGCACTCAGCATCTTCCTAACTCTGTTACCTTTGCTATCAAATCTGGACTAAAACTGAAAGCTCCTATTAGGTCAGCCCCAGAGTCTGCTGTGGTGCCATTACAGTATTATATTCCAGGACAGCTCTGTGCAGCATGTAGTGATCTGGATATAATATCTGCTTTAATTGGTTAGGGTAAGGAAACAAAATCTGTTTGCTAGTGTAGGCGAGAGAGCTGCTGTGACAGGAACATGCAAGTCAGAAGGCTCTGGGGAGACCTTTTAGCAGCCTTCCAGTACTGAAAGGGGGCCTACAGGAAAGCTGGGAAGGGGCTCTTTATCATGCAGTGCAGTGATAGCACAAGGGGTAATGTGTTTAAGCTAAAAGAGGAGAGATTTAGGACAGATATTAGGAAAATATTTTTTACTGTTAGGGTGGTGAGGCACTGGCATAGGTTGCTCAGAGAAACTGTGGATGCCCCATCCCTGGAGGTGGTCAAGACTAGGTTGGATGAGGCTTTAAGCAACCTGAATGCAAGATGTCCCTGCCCATGGCGGGGGGGTGGAACTGGATGATTTTTAAGGTCCCTTCCAACTCAAACCTTTCTATGATTCTATGATGTGGTCGTCTTACATGAGATGATCCTTAATAAAAATTATCCTCAAAGTTTTACTAGACTTCCTGACATCTATTAAACTCTCAGCCACTTTGCTTAGGAACAGCAGATTGTCAAATACCAGGGGAAACCATTTCAGTTTTTAAATGTTTTTAATTCATCGTGTTGTATGTGTAAAGTCTAATAATGTGCTGTGTGTTAAAACCAGAACGCCCTGGTAACTTTGTGCAGACTGCTTGAAAAGAGCGTTATTTACTTTGCTGAGTCAAAGCAAAGTGTGTCAGAACCAAGGGTCATTGTGCAGCCATAACCTGCCTTTTGCATGTGGGTTAGACTTCAATTACACCATCACAAGCTCTTCATCCTTTTGCCCTCCCTCTTAAAGGACCTAGAACTTACACCACCTGCCAAAGTTACAAGAAGCCACATATAATGAAGGAAATTAATGCAGGTATCACTGATATCTCATCTCTAATGAAACAACACTGGCTTACCATGAAAGCATGAAGGGAAGTTAATAAAGAAATAAAAGCTTTGTGTGCTGCATAAATCAATGCTTATTTCATGTAGCTGTAAAAGGGAAGGTGTAAATTGTTTACATACAGCTGTCAATTCAAAGACTTTCAAACCCAAATAAAATAGAAAATGACTTTTTCCTGGTCTCATATATCACTGGAGAAATAAAAGGTACTTAGGCTTTATTTTCTTAAAGGCACTGTAGAATTTAAGAACTTATTCCAGATTAGGAAGGTAGTTCGCTCTGCTGTATGGTTATTAAATCATACAATATTTAGTGACAAGACCATGCACAACTTATTTTAGAACAGACTGTTAAACAATATGGAAACAAAAAATATACTTAGAAAGAAGGAGCTTTTCTGCTCCTATTTGGATGGCTTTTTGAGTATGTTAAGACTTTTTTTACCTTGGTTTTCTTTCTCTCCTCATTAGTTTTTGATGTCATTGTTTCTTGCCTTTAGTGAAATCTAGGGAGAACCTTCACCAAGAATCACAGAATCACTAGGTTGGAAAAGATCTTCAGGATCATCGAGTCCAACTATTCCTATCAACCACTAAACCATGCCCCTGAACATCTCATCCACCTGTCTTTTAAATCCCGCCAGGGATGGTGACTCAACCACCTCCCTGGGCAGCCTCTGCCAGTGCCTGATGACCCTTTCTCTGAAAATTTTTTTTCTGATGTCCTGCTTGAACCTCTCCTGGTGCAGTTTGAGGCCATTCCCCCTTGTCCTGTCCCCTGACACTTGGGAGAAGAGGCCAGCACCCATCTCTCTACAACCTCCTTTCAGCAAGATGTAGAGAGCAATAAGGTCTCCCCTCAGCCTCCTCTTCTCCAGGCTAAAAAACCCCAGCTCTCTCAGCCACTCCTCATAAGACTTGTTCTCCAGCCCCTTCAACAGCTTCGTTGCTCTTCTCTAGACACACTCCAGAGCCTCAACATCCTTCTTGAAAATGATGGTGCTTCTCCCAGGGTCATTTGGGGTAAATGGAGGAGCGGGAGCTTAAGGGCTTGAATCTTTAGAGTAATGCAGTAGGCACATGTGGGAGAAGACCGGTGCCACTGTGCACCACGTGGAAAGCCCAGTCATTTCACTGCTTATGCAGTAGCTCTTTCTTTTTCTAGACATTGTCCTTTGACAGTAATAGAACTTTTGTGACTAGTAATAAGACAGTAAAGACTGTCAAACCTTGCCTAGAGCAGATGCAATTGTATCACCATAATTGTATACAAATAAATACACAAAGAGAAATGAGATATTCTGGTTCTTCGTACTTAAACACTCTACACTGATAGTTGCATGCCCCAAGCAACCAGTGTGTATCTTGGGTACTGTACTGTATTATGTATATTATAATGGTTGGCTGTACTGTGACTGGGTGTGTTTGAATCAACTTCAGCCTAGGTAGAACAATAGCTGTGAACATGCAGAGACATGGACCACAGTGCAAGCAAGACAAGCCCTCTGAGGAATGGAGATTCTGATGAACCCATCTTGTTGTTTTCCCTCATTGCGCTTGTTATCTGGGCATGAACAAGGCCCCAAACTAAATAATCTCGCTATATAGAAAGCTATTTAGCCCTAATGCAAAGGGGAGAAGAATAAAGCTCCTTTGTTCCCCATCTCGGCACTCCTTTCCCCAGGAGATCCTCTCTTGGTTACCATGGATATGCAGACTGGTGGTACAGTCTTCCTGTCCTTTTTTTCAGTACACCTACTAACATCTGTACCAGTGCGGCTTCAAATACAGACCTGGCTTGTGCTGCATCTGGTGCTGCTTTACACATATCTGTGACACATTGATTTTGGCTGGCTGTTCTACCTCCTGCAAGAGATGTAACATCTTGTAGCTTGTCACTGAATTTTTATCCTTCCATTCATGATGGTGACAACCAGAAATCTGATTGTGGTTTCTTTATGAACTACTAACATGAAGAACATGAAGTACATAAAGCAGCTTGGGAGTTGCAAAAAATCTGTTTCTCAGCACCACTCCCTTGAATTCTGGGTGGTGTGTCCGAAGTATCAGATTACACAAAGACCTGGAGCAGGTGGGTTGGTGCAATACAGTTCAGTAGTGAAGGAATTTGCATCGCAGAAGAATTTATACATCTTGTTCTTCAGTTGTGCTTGAGTCTAGTTGTGCTTGATTTGACACTCACTGGGTAATTACAGAATCTTTATTTTGGCATCAGTGGGCATCGGAGATCAGAGCTGCTGAGACCAAGGACACTGAACAGCTGGGGTAGTTTTATTAGTTTCATAACTAGAAAGCTCTGGAAAAGTAGGATCAGGTCTGTAGCACAGGTATTTATCTAAATGCTGAGAGATATAGGTGCTGCAGACCTCACACTGTTCCCACTTAACTTCACTGTGTGATGCACACCTGAGAGCAGGCAGGCTATTTGGATGTCAGCTGAGCCACCAAAACCATGAGAGAAACAGAAAAGACAAGCGTACATGCAAATTTAAGCCTTGAACTAGGAGTTCTTAAGCTTTTGTTTTCTTAGACTATTTGGATAAATTGTTGGTGTTTTGTGGCATTCAATGAAATGAGTATTTTTGCATAAAAGGAGTGTTTTTTCTGTCTTCAAAATACCTTTATTAGACAGCAACAACAACAATAATGATAAAATTAGAGTATTGCTTAGAGTGTTGCTGTGGCTGTGATTTGTCCAGAGCCATGCAAGGTCTTCTCAAGTATGAATAGCACCAAGCTTTTTACTGTTCTTATTATTTAAAGGAGTCAGCCAGCACAAGGAGCTATTGTGCTTGGAACTGTGCAAACACTCAAGAGGCATAATCGTCTCTAAAAAATTCTGAGTTTAAAGTAGCAAGATGGATGAAACATGCGCATTCAGGCAGCTCAATAGTACTATTAGGCATTTAGGTGGGGTCTTAAGCAAGACCTTTTAGCACCTTTCCCTTCCTCCTCTTGTGCTGCCTCTGTTCTCTTCCTCACACCCTTCCCAGCCAGCTGCTGCTGCAGTTTTGCAAGCCTGTGTCCTGGCTGCCAGAACTCTGGACTAACCAGTGGTTGCTTGCCTTTCACTTTTCCCTGCAGTGCTGCCCAGGCCGTGGGTATGGTACCCGTGTTCGCATTGGTTATTTCACCAGAGTCCCTATGTGTTGTCCCTGAAAGGAGCAAGATGGTACCAAAAGCCTCTGGAAAACGATTCAGAGGATCTAAGTCAAGTTTTTCTCCACACAGCATTTGTTTCTTTTGGAAAGTGCACATGCAATTCTCTGCCATTAGCCACTGCACAACATGATGTCTTTTCTTTGTACAAGGCCACATAATGCTAACAGCTGGTACTGCAAATCCTGCCTGTTGCCACAACACAGACCACTTCCCATCATTGAGACAACACAGTTTGGTTCCTCTCACTACTTGTCTTTTGCTCTGACTTTGGGCTTTGTTCTCTCTTATAACTTTGCTCCTATAGTAATGGCTCTCAAAGGCACAAGGAGGAGCAGATTGCTGTTGGTCAAGCAGGGTCTTACTCAGACCTCTCTGTCTGCCTGCCATACTATTTTGGATGCCAAGCTGACAGCAAGAATGAATCAATGCCATGAGATTGAAAAGCAAGTGCATCACTTAGCTGTTTGGACCAGCAGATGGCAAATGTAGAGGAAAAAAAATCAATCTAAGAGCCAATCCAGGGAGTAGACATTAAATAAAGCCATCTGGCAAATGTATGAGGGTAAAGAGATAAATGAGACCAAGGTCTGCTTTAAATACCTGCTCACAACTGAGAGGAAGTTGCTGGGAACTCATGCCACCGAGAGCAGACTTTGACCCTGTAAGAAGTTTTGTGGAGTATCAAAACCTTTGGTACTGTTGAGGACTTAGAAGAAAGACTCTAAATTGCCAAGCAGAGAGTGACATCAGCAGCATTTCTGCCTGTGTGAGATCCCGGAGATACTCTACTTGGAACAGTGGTGCAGAACTGCTTGATCTCCCATGGTGGGATTGAGAAGACTGTATCTAGAAACCTGATTTTGTAGAAAAGGGCTGAAAAGAAGACCAGGGAGTAACCAATTCTGAAAGACATTGATGAATTTGGTTTTACAGCAGTGCCATGTGTTTTTTTACTTTGGCCTACTACTTTTACACCCAGAGAAGAGACATGAATGTGGTTTTGCACTCAGGCTTTTAAATAATGTTTCAGAAGAGAAGCGCAACACATTGGAAAGAGGATCTTACATAAGTGCCTAGCCTTTCTTTTAGAAACTTGCTCTCAGGGAATGTGATTTCAGAGCCCAGAAGTCTAGCAGATGTTATTACTATTTCTGTTTTACAGGTCAGTGCTTTGGTTTTGTTTTTTTTTTTATATTCTGAGAAGTGCACACAGCTGCTAGCCTGTCTTTTACAGTATAAGAACAAGAACAAGTCAATTCTGTATCTTATTCTTAACTTATACATGTGGGGGTTTTCCCCCCTCCCCCAAGTAAGATGGAGGGACTGTGGCACATCTTGAAAATTGAGGTTCTGTAGTAACTGACAGTTTTGTTGGAAGACTGTACTGTCTTCTTATTCCCACGAAGAGCAACAGTGGATCATTTTACAAGGAATTTAGATCTCGGTATCCAGACTTGTGGCTTTAAACAGAACAAATAATCCCACCGCTCAGACTTAACTCTAATAAAAGGAGAAAAAATTCAGAATTGTAATGCCATTTTTAATGCCTCTGTTGATAATAAGGTTCATGTGGATGATGATGTAGTAGCTATATTTTGTGCGTTGTTAGTTTCAGACATGTATGTGGAAAAATGTTGCAAACTCTCACTGAACAAATTTTTCAAGTATCTGCTTCCTTTCCATTTCATTTGTGTCATTACTGATTAGTTATTGTATCTGAGAAAGTTGTCTTTGGTTTCCCTCTGCATCTAATAGCCGGACTAACAAAAAGGCAGTATTTCTGTCCCTCTGCTCAGATGAATAATTCATTGCCCTGCACTTCTTGTGTAAAGTAAATTTGAAGTCTTTCTTTTGTAAAGATTATTTACAAGACATCTGCAGACGCGCAGAAATTCATGTGCTGCCTTCAAGCATATCAATTATCTTTTTACTGAGAGGGGAGCAACAGTTTATTTCTGCTAGATTTTGGTTAAAGGGTTTGCTGTAGCTAGCGTTAGAGGGATGGTATCTTTCAACTAGGGAAGCTGGAGTTTGGCAGGTTTTCAGTGCTGTTCTGCTGCTATTCTCCCCAGCTCAGACAAACAATGGGCTGGAGGGATGCTGGCAGTGTTGCTTGGTTACAATTCATCAGTGTGAATCAACACTTCACGAGGCTCCTTCTGCGCCTGAACAACCAGGAGACTTCTTGGTAGTGTATTACTGATGTGCGTGGAGATGTGACTGGATTACGTACTATATCAATTACTGTAAAACTATCTCTTTGCAGAGAGATTTGGACAGCAGCATTTGACATCTAGGGGCTGTTTGTTTTACATGGCTTTAAAAATACATAGCTGAGTAAAGCAAATTTTTAACGATTTGTTTTATTGCTAGGTGTGTTTGATGAGCTTGGTACTTTAGCATCCTTCTGTATTCACCAGGAAGATTAAACGCTTCATTAAGTATCTTCCCCTGCAATAGACACGTGCCTTCCTGGAACCTGCCTGTGGGCAAAATGAAGCATGTAAGAGGAACTGCCACCTTCCTCTTACTCAGTGCATTTGGCCAGATCTTAAGCTGGCATAAAATGAAGCTGGTGGAGTTATGCCAGTTTAGACAACAGGAAGATGTGCCAGGTTATTTTTAACACTACGGAATGGTTTTTCTGTACCGCACCCGGATCTGGTTTACCTCTCATCCGTGCTTGCTGTTCAAGATATGACCAGAGAAAACGTTAAGAGGGAGGGAAGGCACCCGGTTTGGGCTCTCCCTTCAATCAGCATTTCCAGCAGCATTGTTCCCATCTACATCCTTTTCCTAACTGTTTATATAAAACTGCTTTATTGTTTTGCAGTTCTCAGTTTTATTGCCTGTTATCACTCTGCTCCATGTACCATTTACCTCCTTTTTTCCGCACAGGAGAAATTTAAAACTTCTAATGGGTCTCCACAGCATTTTTGTTATGCTTGAAGAGGCCTAAAAAAAAGAATGGCCATTCAGTAATTGGTAGCTTTGCCAAGAGCATCAGTGACAAATCACTGACTGAGCTATTTGCTCATCTGTGGCGAGGACATTGCTGGATTCTGGCACCTATCTGAAGCACTTTTATCGTCACCAAGTATCTCCCATGGCTCTCTACCGACATGGTAGTCCTCACAAGTGCCCTTCGGTCTGTATACAGAAAAATCCACAAGTAATTTTCTCATTGTCCTTCTCCCCTTTCACATCTCAGGTTCTTGTCCCTGAAAGGCTTTCCCTCTCTCTTTCAGACTCATCAGTTCTCCATTTCTTCTCAAATACTCTGTACTTGTGTCTTTAAAAATCTCTTTGCCTCAAATAAGGGCCTCATTATTAAAAACTTATATTTGCCTCACCTTCATATTGCCAGGCTTCATCTGTTTTGTCTAATTTCTCCTTTTTAGTGTTAGCTTGTTGTGATGCTGAATATTAAGGCCATTTGGAGGAATTTGTAGGAAGAAAATACCCTGAAGTGACATCTGCTCCACTTGGTTTGCAAAAGAAGAATCTATAATGCAAAAGTGAATCTAGCACTATCTAAAATACAAATATTTTTATGAGTAGGTTCTCTGCATCATTTTGCCTTCTGGTGACGGTATCTTGAAGATGGCCTTTCGTAAAGAAAATTGTTTCAGAATACCTGTACTACTTAAAATACAGTTGCACTGAACAGACCTACAATTTCTGACTTGCATTGAGTTTTCTTTATCTGTTTTTCTTTAGCAGCAGATGGGTATATATTTAACATCTTAAATTTTCAGTTTGTTTCCTCCAAATGTTGCTTGGTTAACTATATTTTTTTTATTGTGACTCTCTTTAAAACCTGGATTGGTGTTCAGCTTTGCTTCTCCCTGGTCATGACATTCATAACTATTCTGTGTGAAAATGTTAGTGGCTTTGGGACAGAACTTAACACTGAGGTCTTCCTATTTATGCAAAAAGAGAGAAGGGAAAAGAATGCAAGAACTATATTTTTCCTATCAATGTGATGGGCTTTGGCTCTTATTCAGAAAGGTACTTGAAGCACTATAGTGCTCACCTGGTTTTGGGCAGTTGTAATTACCACAGGCATAAACTGATTCTCTGGGTAATACTGACATTTATGGAGGAGGGAGACATTTCAGTTGTAGCTACGAGACTGTCGCCTGACTAAGCTGGTGAAGGGTCTGGAGCGCAAGTCTTATGAGGAGCAGCTGATGGAAATGGGATTGTTTAGCTTAGAGAAAAGGAGGCTGAGGGGACATCCTTCTCGTTCTCTACAACTGCCTGAAAGGAGATTGTAGTGAGGTGGGTGCTGGTCTTTTCTCCCAAGTAACAAATGAGAAGAAATGGCCTCAAGTTGTACCAGGGGAATGTTAAACTGGATGTTAGAAAAAGTTTCTTTACCAAAACAGCAGTCAAACATTGGAATGGGCTGCCCAGGGAAGTGGTGGAGTTACTATCTCTGGGGGTGTTCAAAAAAGCATGTAGACAAGTCAATTTGAGCACAGTGGTGTTGGGCTGACGGTTGGACTGGATGATCTTAGAGATCTTTTCCAAACTTGATTATTCTATGACCTATTGAACACAGCATTATTGGGCCACTGAGCCTGGCCATGTGTTGTAAGGAAAGGAGAGCCTTTTTAGGGGTACACTACACACATTAGCAGTAAGCGTTAGGTATGCCATTCCACAGCTAAGACAGTCTGGCATTTCTATGAAAACACTTGTGTGCCTTTCTCTTCCATTAAAACATTGCTTTGTTTTAAAAAGATAAAAGTATTTCTCTTCTAAGGCTGGACTTCCCTACACATGACAGGCTCATCCTTCTGTGCCCACGACCTCTCTTTAAAAGAGCCTTTACCCATGTGGTGGCTGGATGGTGGGTACACCTATGGCAAATCTCATGCAGAGTATGCCATACAGAGTTGATACCAGAGCTACTGTACTGGCTGGGCTGCAAATCCTCATGGATATTATTGTCCAGGAGTGGCAGCATCCACCTAAGGAAGCAGGGAGCTGCTCAGCTGTGAGAACATGCCCAGATGCAATGGAGAAGCATCCAGCCTGAGTGAAAGGACTTGTTTCTGCGCTGACACCCCTCGTCCCTCCCAGCCTCGCCAGCCCCTCCAGCCTATGGGCACCATGCTGTGTGTGGTGTGCGCAGCATTGCTTTCTTTTGCCAAGAGGATGGATGTTCTTCGAAGTCAGTAGAAAGCAAGCAGGCATTTTTCTCAGATAATTGGGTCTGTGTGAGACATTTACATTATGCTAAATTTGAGGAATCATTCTTTTCTTCCACTGTGCAGGATACCTAGGGTTGGATATAACCCATTCAAGGGACCCAGAGGTGCTTCAGGTCTAGTTCAGGTTTTCCTTTTTTCAGGGTTTAGAAAATTGTCTAAGGAGGTTGCAAGCTAAACAGAGTAATTAATACAGTGACATGGCAGTAACTTAAAATATTTAAAAGGTCAGAAAATGCAGAGTTCTTGTGCCTGCATTAACTTTGCTGATTTACTTCTCTTCGTTTTTCTATGTTATGAGTTTGGTTTTAGATTACGGTTCATAGCGTATGATAAGATAACCTTAATTTCTTGATTTTCATATGTTTAATATTCTTTCATTGCATTTGTTAATGTTCTGGCTGTATGTGTGGTTGGTGGTTTCTTCTGCTTTATCTAATGTCGAGATTTGAAATATAAAGATCTTATTTTAACATTAAAAACCTTCTAGTTTCATTGACACAAAGAACAGAAAATTCACCCTCCATTTTTTGCATGTGTGCCTCCTGTTTGCACAGGTGCCTTTTTCTTGTTAAACCGCCTCAGCTGCTGTCCCTTTGTCCTGGGGGGAGCTATGCAGTGGCCTTTGCAAAGCCAGGAGTAACTTTTTGGCACGTCCCTGCCTTTCGAAGAAGGACCCAGCTAAGCTTCCTGAGCAACATCAGCCTCTGCTAAGAATTCAGGTCAGGATCTCCCTGGTTGTTTCCTAGCAACTGGGGGATACTGGTGCTTTCTCCTCTGACTCCTTCAGCGTTAGATAGAGGGATCTCTTGGTAAAGGGATCGGGGCAGTGCTAATAACTCGCACTTCGGGAAGGCAGAGTGTAGCCCAGTGCCGGCTGGCTGATGAGTCGTAGGGTGCACTAAATTGAATCAAATCGAGACTTTTCAGAATCCTCCAGGCAAACTTGAAAGTGCCTCTGCTGGTTTTCCTACAACTTAAATGTCTGGCAAGGTGACAGATCCCTTTAGAAACACTTTTTGTGTTGCGTTGAATCTGGCAAACAGGAACGTACGCAGGTAAGCAGCTGAAGGAAGTTTGTTCGAAGTGCTTTAAAGGTTGTTTTCCTACAGGTGTAATGCGTTTCTTGGTTACGCAGATGCACAACACTCAGTTGTGTGAGTTTTGACCTGCCTTGAAGTTTCATCGGATTGTAAGTAAAAAAAGTTAAGTGGAAAGATAAACTGTCTGCTCTAGTTCCTTGTGGTGTCTGTTTATAAAGTGATGAAAACAACCTTTAAACTTC